>NC_060882.1:26128419-26728419 GCF_021901495.1 Neodiprion virginianus
TGTGTATAATATTAAGTGATAACTTTGCGCTTTTACGTACAACAATAATACAAGTGTCTTCGTTTTCTTATTTTACTTCTCCATTCAACGAGCTTTTCAACGACTTTTACCTACAGTATATTATGTATTTTATTATGACAATAACATCTCTTTCGGAACTGAAACGCTTCGAACTCATTTTTACGTTCCATGTATTGCACTATAGAATATATATTTTACGTATAACCTTTAGTATTAAGTTTATATTTGTTTCAGAAATTTTTACTCTTATTTCGTCTTCTTCTTCTTCTTTCAATTGTTATTAATACAATGTAAACCGCGGGCTAAATTACAACTTGTTGGAAATAAAATTATAAAAATTGCGGCTAACGATTTATTGTAGAGGAAATTTCCCTCCTCTTGTAAAAACTCACCTGTTTGCAGTACTCGAGGATCTCGAGTTTGTCTGTCAGGCAACCCTTCTTGTCGGTGGACGAGACCCATCTACCTTGATCGCCGATGTGTTGCGTCAAGTAGGTTTCACCCGCCTCGCAGAGTGTCGCAACCTTGATGAGATATGCGAACAAAGATGCTTGCGATAAGTATGCATTGTCGTTGATATCGGCGAAAAATACAAAAATAAAAAAAAAACAAACACAAAACTAACGTTTCTTCTTTCCACGTATTTATTTATGTATTATTTTTAATTAAATTCCTACGGTTTTCGTTCTGCATATCAAATCAAGCAAGCCTCGAAAGCTCGACCGCAATGAGATAATATTATTTCATGCATAATTAAACGGACCCGGTAAATTATTCATTTCGTGCTTCTTTTTGACCTCTAAAAACCGACGATGAATTCTCCTCCGACTTTCGTTTCAATTAGAGAATAAACAATTTAATTTTCAAGGGGTTTTCATACCATATTGTGATAATTTGCAGAATCGAAAAACTGGATCTCTTGTATACTACGAGTTTTATACGTTTTGTACATAATCACGTGTCACAGTTATTTATATGCTTATAGAGCAAATTTTTTCGCGATGTATCTCGTTTATTAGTGGCGGTAAGTTTTGCAGAGCTGTGCTGTAATATTGATCATGCACAAATAAGTTCCAAGAGCTTCGTTACTCGGCACACAAAGTCTTTCATAATTTCTGCAGGGGTGGAACAGTTCCCTTAATTATGTATATACATATACATATATACATAAATATCTAGAGTAAACACTGTTAAACACTTGAATGCTTTTTTCCAATTTACCTGAGGTTCCCACCTTCCGCCGGCTGGTGCCAATTCAAGTCTCTCCGAAACAGCCTGAAACAAGCGATAGAAAACACGCAAGCATTAATTACCGGTCATGAAATTATCCAGAAATTTGTCGAATTGAATAAAAAAAATTGATAAAAAAAAAAAAAAAAAAAAAAAAGAAAGAAAGTAAAATAAACCAACAACGTTTCACACAACGTCATCGGTGGTACGATTGGCAACATTTGCACGTAGAAATAATCCAACGAAGGAACATATCATAATAAAGCGCTAAATGAATATGATAAACTCGTACGGAGATGTAAAATATGAGACGTATACGTAATTGAAAACTGGTCTGCAGGTAGGTATATTATATTATATATTATTAAATTTCGCAACGGAGGCAGAATTCAGCGCGTATATTACGTCTGCGGCGCGGAACGATGAACTCGCAAAGCAGGATATCGAAGGATAAGAACGACTTCATCCCAGCGCCTGATAGAACCGACATACATACCTCTATATGTATATATATGTATGTATAGATTATATATGTTACATAGAAGATGATAGCGGGACGGGCTGATGGAATATCGATTGTCAGAATTTGCAGAGCGACGACGAAGAAGTGATATTAGAGGAGCGACTGACCTCATCGCGGTACGTAAAACGACGTCATCGAAACACGAGTGACTGTAATTCAACCGTTTGCGAAACGTCGAAGGCTCATTAGTGGGTATCCAATTTATTTGAGAGAAACGAATTAACGTTTTTAAATTTAACGTTTTTCATGCGTTATTTTAAAAACAGAATGACGGTGGATCAACCGCTGGAAGGATATTTTTAACCTAGAATAAAAAACGAGAGAGATTTTGAAGAAAGTTGCAAAAATGCAAGAGGAGATATTCAGTTTTACAAATATGGCGTCAATTTGAAGGGAATAGGTTTTATTCTTGTGAAAAAATCGGAATTTATATGCACCTCCTACAATCCTATCTTGTCTGAAAAAAAAAGTAAATAAATAAAAATAAAAAATAGAAAAAGATTGTCAAGACGAAAGAATAATTGCGCAGCCACGTCGTCGGATGCATTTTTTACAAATGAATTTCAACTTCTTAACGACAAAAGTTTGGGGATTTTCACGAGTACGTTGGTTGTTAGGTAGGTACTTTTGAATAATAATTTGCGTTGTAGCATAATCGTGTTCTGGTTTCTCGAAACGAGGCAACGGAGGCCCGCCTTATTCCCTCCTCCCCTTATTTCCTTCCGCTGGTGAATAAAATAATTATAACTTGCGTATACTCGGAATATCCAATGAGAATTTACGCGTACGCATATCGGTATACGTTACATGCGATAAGTATGTTCGTACACGGATACACGTAAGTGAAGCGAATAGAAAGAGAGAGTAAGCGAGAGGTTAAACAAACGTTAAACTCTATCAGATTCTACTTTAAACTTTACTTTTTAGGAGGAGGTACGAGGTACCCTGAGTCCGAATTGCCCTCAAAATGGCCGACGGAACGGACTCGGTTCCTTCGAAGGATCGATATAACATAGCCACGTGTAATACCGAAGTTTCGAAGCGTGCGATAAACGCCCCGGACGCTTTACGAACGTCTTACAATTTATTAATTAAGACCCGACCATCGACCACGATGTCCGACAAGACTGTTATACAGAGTCAGAGAAAATAAAAAAAAAAAACACATTCGTTAGCGTGTATAGTTGTTGGGAAAAATTTTGCCAACGTGTACGCGTAGGTTCGATTTCGATTAATTTTAAAAATCAATAGGGAATGATATGCGAATGTCGGAGCTTGGGAAATGTTCTTTTATCACGTGTATTCGGGATGCTCGATTTATCATTCAAGTCTCATCTGCGGAATCGCGAACGTGGGTTTAACAATTTATATCCAAAGTCCGAGAAGACAGGGAAAAAGTGTGCGTCGGAAACAAGCCGGCAGATACGAGCCTGCGTAGAATATTTGAAGCCACGTTTCTCACTCTGCGTATAGTTAATGTAACCCTTACGCTTCACACCGGGGTTAAAATAAGCCCACGTCATGTTCGCCGTAAGTCCCATATGACAAACATCCAAAATAAACTCATTTCATCGAAGATAAATAATGAAATATCGTAACAATCGTTGTTTCGATATATTTAAAAAAATTCAACCTCACTCAATTAAACAGTTGTACCTTTTTTTCATCCCGCAGCATGTCCGTATCTTTTTTTTTTTTTTTTTTTCTCGAAAAGAGTATCCGTGTCTTGAGAGTGACTCAGTCAATCTTTGGTTCGAAGTACTAAAAATTTAGTGAGTTATGATTTTTTAAGTAGAACGATCCATTTCCCCGGTTTTTTATCGTTTTATGAATTTTTTTTTCCACATTCAGATGCCAATTTCATTTTTCCAAGAATAACTAACTTGCCTTGAAATATCATAGTTAACAAAGAGTATCCCAGAATTTTTTCAAGTTGTTGGAATCGATATTGTGCGGCGTTAAAAAAAAAAAAAACATTTATCGCATAGATGGATAAACGTAAAATCCTCGTAGCTTCGCCCTCTTCGTATTACAATACGGATAAAAAGAGAAGAGCGGATAAATATGGAGAATAATCGGGCAAAGAACACGCTACATCTCGAAAGTAAAACACAGGTATAATCGCGATTGTAAGGATCAAAAGCATCGGGTTTGAGATGAGCTGGGATAAAAGGATTATTCGCGGTTCATCTGGCGCGCGATATACGTTACGAGCGAATCATCGTCGCACTCGTTACAAACTATAAAGTAGGTATAATAAAACAAGCCGCATCGTAGACCCAGGAATAATAATAACAGTTGTGGCTGTAACAGTGGCCTGGATTTCACAATCAAAACTTTTCCTGCGGAGGAATATAGTCGTGAGAGTGAAAAGGGTTCTCCCTGCACGTTCCGTGAAAATTCTCCTCTCATTTTCACCTAGAAATATCCAACAACCTACAATCTGTCCTCGGCTTGCCGGAACGAAGCAATTGCAGTACCAAAAGCGTTATTTAACCCTTTGAGTCAACTTTTGTAACAAGATAGCGGTCTGTAGTTTTATTGGTAGCTGGTTAAGAATCTGAAAGCAGAATTTAAAAATTCAAGAGGGCGGATCCGATATGGTGGTCGTAAATTTTAGATTTAATAAAATCCGGTCAAAAAACTATTCGCATGAGTTTTTGGGGTCGCTGATTGAATTCGCCATACCGAAGTTACAATATCTGATTTCAGATTCGTAATTAGCGACGACGAAAAGCCCTGGACAGAGTTTTTTCTCCGGATTCGATCGAGTTTGAAATTTTAGTCCGCCATATTGGATCCGTCGTTTTGAATTTTTTATATCCGATTTCAGATTCGTAATCAGCGACCCCGAAAACTTATAATTTATGTAAAACACGTGTACGCGTAGAGGGGTAAATTTCTCGGAAATGAATTATTCCTTAAAATTTTCACGATTTTTTTCAATCAATTTGTTTCCAACGATAATAATTTACATTACATCGCAATAATCACTCTCGAGTATTGAAAACCTCTTGGTCCACTATCAGAAATAGCAAAAAACCTATAAGAAATATATTTTCAAAGTTCTCCAAGTATGCGAAAAATGAATGTAAAATAGGTGGTAAGAATACTTGTCACTATGACTCAAAGGGTTATGCATATATTTGTACTAATTAGAGACAGTAAATTCGCACTATCAAAGTCATTTGATTAAGATGCGTATATAATTCGTTACATTCAATTAACTCGATCACTCCAACAGCCGACATTCACGAATAACCATATTATCCAGGTCGCTCTCGTACGCGAAACGTTCCAATTTGAAAAAAATGACATCTTCATGCATTTAACCTCAACCACAGGAGTTTTCCTCGAGTTTTTCCGGCTCCGTGTCTATCGGATTAGCCTCCATCCAAGGCCTCTACGGTGATAATACACTCGAGGCGACGCAAAGCGTTGCGGGAAGTTTCGTTCTTCCACGACTGCAGCAGCATTGGGGGTTTCCTTCAGCCCTCCGGCTCGATCCGTCCACCCCATTTTCTTCTTCCTCCTCCGCGAACAACGCCGACTGAAATCGTTCGATTTTCGCCAACGTATTCGCCATTGGGCGCGAATGGACAAAGTGCTGTGGATGCGGACGTGGTGGCTTTTCGGCGAAACGAAGAGGAAAAGATAAAGTAAAAAAAAGAAAAAGAAAAAGTGGAAACGAGGAAAGGGGGAAGCGGGAAAATTTAGGTGACGGTGGTAAGCGCGTTGTCTTCCTGTGTACAGGACACGTACAGGGGGTATTTATCCGCAGGGTGGGGATGACTGCCGGTAGAGGAAAGGAGGGCGAAGGGGGTAAATGGCGGAGCGACGAAAGGGTTCATTTCCGGTCCCATCTCGCCCTCCAGCTGCCGTATACATTTATGGTGTTGGTGGTGGTGGGGGTTTAGCACCGGCCGCGTTAGGGTTGATTGGTTGATTAAAGTCCGCGTGACGTCACTCCTGATTCGCGGGGGTCGAGAGACGGATAACGGCGAAAGCTCTGCGCGGTGTGTGGATTATATAAGGTACCTGCCGGTGCTCTGAATCGGACATATCGATTCGCTCGGGGACAACAAAAGCGGCAAAACCACCCCCAGAGGCCAACCTCGCGCCAAGTGTAACCTTACGAAAACGACTCTTACAGTTAGCCGCAGAGGTGGAATATCCTCGTAAATCCAGGCGTCTAATACTCGAGACAAAAGGCGCAATTATCACTAGCAGTCAGGTTGCACGGACGGTGTTGGAGCCGAAACGATTCGACCGAATGTTTTGCGTTTCTGCATCGTAAAAGCCGCGCGACGATGGCTTTTCGATTCCTTTCTTACACCATGTGTAATAATAAACGCGAATACAACGCGTCCGACTTTTATGGAATATGGTTTCGTGTGTCGATGCGTAGATGTTGATTCGAATTGGTCAGGAACGTTTTTTTACGGTACGATCGAAACCGCTGGATGACTTCGGTCAATTTAAACACCGCTATTTTTTACAGGACAACGCGTGAGAATTATTCGCTTTTTACATAAATCAAATTCGAAAAACTTTGAGTCGATTTTTCTTTCTCCTACACCTCGAGGGCCGATGCTCGCGTGTAATATTACGCATAAACGATCCACGATCGGTTTGATTCGCATCGTTATTCTCTGCGCGAACGATGATCTAACGCCTCTGCGTGTGTAATTCATACCGAATGAAACTGAAAGGCTTGGCTTATTCGGCTTGAATTAGCATATTGTAACAGACAGATCTCGATTGTAATTTTGAGCAGGAAAGGAGGAGGCCTGAAGCGATTTCGAATCATGAACTGCAAGGTCCGTTCTCAAGAGTCGTTTAAACCGATCGATTTTCCCTCAATTCGAAACTTCGCAATTATGTACGTAAACACCGATCGATGCCTCGAAAAATTGACAAACATTGATTGCCCTCTTTTAATTTTCAAAATGAGAAATTCGCGGTTGTTTCAATACACGCACCACTTTCAACACTCCAGAGAGTTCTCGAGGAGATGATATGCGACATGTAGGCATAATGCATATTACATATGCCCCCCTCGTAGTCTGAAGAGCAGTGTGTTCAACGCGGCGAACGACGACTTCCCTTCAACTATGACTATTTGACTCATTCGCGACGACGTCATGCATCTATATATATACACATATATATATATATATATATATATATATATATATATACATATACACATGTATGTAGGTGTGGCGAATGACATAACATTATAGCTAGTCATGCTGCAGCAGTTTTGTTCTTCGCCAAATAAAAAGGCGAACAATGCCATCGGTCAATTAGTGACAAATTGAGAGAATAGAAGAGACTTGCACCAGGGTTGCGCATTTTTTACCTCTTTTTTTCTTTTTAACGCGCCACTCGAAGAATTTGCCACTTTGTGACAAATACTGAAGAAAAAACTCTTACAAAACCTGTAGGTGATAGGAAAATATTTAGAGGTCGCTACCAATTATTGTAATATTTTTTATTTATTTTTACGTGTACACCTTGCGGATTTATATATATATACGTGTATTAGTTTTTTCTTTGTATTTTTTGTAACGCGATTCAATTAATCGTTCACCAATCAGCATCAAACCGCGCCTAACAACTCCACAGTTGCGGCTGTAATCGTCGTTTATCCGAAAGATTAATCGTCTCGGAGAAATTTAAATAACAGTTTTTGCTACCGAAAGAAAAGTATAGCATCACCTTAACGACCCTATTTCGTTGTCGGTACTGATTTTTACGAACAATGATTAATTGGACTACGATACGAAAAAAATACGACTAATGTACGTATAAAGATAAATAAAAAATATCACAATAATCGTCAGCGACCTCTAAATATTTTCCTTACATCCTCCAGGTTTTCTGACGGTTATTTTTTTATTCAATATTTGTTGCAAACTTTTCGAGTGACACCTTAAAACAAAAAAAAAAGAAAAGTTGAAAAAATGAATCACCCTAGACTGCAGACTAGACTGCGTTCGTCGTTGCTTCAAAGATTTTCGTTCAAGCTTTGACGATGTCGGGTTTATACCGAACTGCAGCCGC
Organism: Neodiprion virginianus; assembly: GCF_021901495.1. Lineage (NCBI taxonomy): Eukaryota > Metazoa > Arthropoda > Insecta > Hymenoptera > Diprionidae > Neodiprion > Neodiprion virginianus. Next base: position 26,136,263 of record NC_060882.1, read on the forward strand.
GATTAGCCGCGTGGCATGGTTACAATATACTCGCATTTAGATTACACGGCACGACGGGCACTCAAGCGTGTTATCCTGCGGTGCTTTGACTCGGCACGCACGTAGGAAACTATGAAGATGCATTCAACCCTCGAGGTACTCTCCCGATATTACGACGGTGCCTCTTCTCTGGATAACGGTATAAATGAATGATAAATAATGTGCAACAAACAAGCCGACAATCGTTGGGGGAAACTCAAGTTTAGGAAACGTGTGATTGATACGCGAAAAACGAACGGATGTAACGTAGATATAAACACACGTCGGGATGTGAGCTTGGCAACTTATAGCGAGTCAATTTCGATCCTCCGCAGGCAGCCTTTCCGCAGCGGATTCCCCGGCTAGGCTGTACAATAAGAGTCAGACCCTGAGGTTATTAAAATCGTGGTAGGAATTCGCCCCGCGTATCTAAACTCGAGAGGAGAAATTGATCCTCGCAGGCCTGTTCAGGCATTCAAATCGCGATCATCGTCTCGATCCTGAGCTGCGCGATTTCACCGCCATGCCGCAGCTGTTCTTACGGGGATTTACAGAGGACTAAACGTCGAGTTTTTAACACCCTGCCCTCGGATGAAAGTATAGGAAGGTCGGACGCTCGGATCGCGAACGATCAAAAGATCATTTTCTGCATCCGTTCGTTTCGTTTCGAGTCATCGATATCCGGATGTGCAATTTATTCTACATTACAGACGACGTAATATATAGATTATGCTTTTCTCGTTTTCTTGATTTTCTTTCCTGTCGCTGAAGTTAGATTGAGCGTTACAAGTGAAACGTACAACTGAGAGAAAAATTTCTTAAAAATAGAGAATTGTTTACTTGTAATTGCGAAACGAATAACTATTCGGTTCGGGATTGAAAAAATTCCAGTACGTCTAATGAAATTATAATACATCACGTACTACCGATGAAATATTTCGTCGGATTTCACCTTGCGATACACGTTAAACTCACGTAATAAATGTTAATTGCTTTTACACAAATTTTTAATCGTTCGACGAAGTTTGCAATTTTTTATTTCGTTAAAATATCTTTCTAACAGTCCGGTAAATAATTTCTAGTTACTGCAAGTAACAGATTTTACAAGATCAAATAAGCTGGCGTATTGTTAGTTTGAAGTGCCTTGATTTCCTGAAATCGACCAATTTTAAATGATATATTATTTCTTCAAAACTGGCAACCTTTGGCATAATCGTAATAAAAACATTTTAAAAAAAAAGTAGAAGAAGCCCAGACGCAACAAGAGAGATGAATAAAATTTTATTTTTCGCCCCACGTTGTTGTAAATGTCGTTGTCGGAACTCGCGTTAGTTAAAAAGGTTTTCATGTTCGTTCCATGGCTCCTCGTCGGCCAGGATTAAAGTGTGAAAGTTCGAACAAGGGCACACATTGTGATAGCGTTTTACCACCGGCGTGTACTTCTCATATTCGTTAATCTCCGCGCAACAAACAATTCTCTCGTTACTGTGACCCGCGTTCAGTGAGAATTCGGCGTAAATAAATGGAAGGAAAATTTCGTAGCGGAATATTTCTTAGCCTCCTTTATACTTTTTCAAAAATTATCGAGCTCGACACAACGGGGTGATTCGTAAGAGATCAATTCGCTGCCGCTTTTTCACCCAAATACAATATTTATAAATGGACCGGCATGGTGGAACGAAGATAAACTTTTGAAACGCTGCTGCAAGCTGAGGAAATTTGTTCTATGTACGCATTGCATAAGAATCAAGTCGGTAGCTTTACCGTAACGATGCATGTTTATGAAAATGAGGTGGATGTTAGTAACGTTATTGTAATGATTCGTGTTTGGGAAAAAAGCATAACTTCGTTACTCGGCACTTTAAGGATTGTCTTAAATTTTGAAAGTCATTCTAAAATTGTACAATAATGATTTTCTTTCACGATGCTTCGTTACATGAACGTTACTAACTTCAGTCTCGTCGCGTTGTGCGTTAAATACCAACGATTCGAATCGTATTTTAGACTCGAGCAACTGACACGAGGGTATTTTCTTAACTTCGTAACTATCGGAAATACAGTGAATAAAGAATAACGCCCGTATTGGAAGAGAGACAAAAAAAAAAGAGAGAGAGAGAGAGATAAATCAAGATATAATAAATACCGTAGGAAAAACTCTCCGCTAAAAAGGTCTCGCAGATATCCTTTCATCTCACTTAAATCGAATTACAGTCATCGAAGGTCCGTGCAACGAACAAGGGTTGCAGGTTTAACCTTCACGCGTAGAAAGAATAACAGATGCGTTTCAACGAGCCCCGAATTAACCCTCGTGTAGGCGCGTTAACGTATCAAAGCTGGATCTTCAACAAGGATAAGATCGATAAGAAGTAAAAAAATCGATAGGGAACACGCGTTGAATATCGTGAAAAATGTAATACACGAATGTCGAGTTGTAAATATACTTAAACAGCAATGATGCGAAATAAAGAGATCGAATCGTATCGCTCAATTTATTATGAAACGTAGTTACAGCAACGTCGCACCTTTCGACGTGCATCGTTCGCATCTTGTAATAAATAATAAGCTGATTATACGGGAAAGCTTTCAATTTTTATACCCCGACTCTCTTTGCCTCTGTTCTTCGTCCCTTCCTTCCTTTCTTCTCTATTTTCACCGTTATAGGTTGGATCTAACTGGATTAGGCTAATGCGTTTAAGTGAATCTGACCGCCGGGGCGACCTTAAGAAGCTTCAGCTTCACGCGACGCTTTAGACTCTCTCCACACACGTGGATAACAGGCTGCGAGACCGTTTCACCGCCCAATTCATTCAACAAACTTTTCTAAAACGTCCACTCGTACACACATCCGTTACAACTTACGACTCCTCGATCCCTAACACAGCTGAGGACGTTAATAATAGATTTGAAAATAAACTAAACATTCGTTTAATACGTGTAACATTTCTAATACGCATCCACGATGCCCCCGCCTCTGCGGGTTAAGGCCTGAAGTATTACTGATTTTTCATACAACAAACACACAAACACACCCTCAGACACATGCGAGACATTTTTTTTTGTCCAATTAATTATTCGTTATAAAAGTCCGTTGTCATACGGGTACGTGCCTATGTTTATTGAGGGAAAATTGTTACACGCGCATTGTTTGCTCGGCCGTCGATGGGCGGCAAAACTTGGCAATCAACCGGGGAACACATACCGCCAATATACGGCATGTGTGTTATGTACGTACCCTCCTGTTACATATGTGTACCTACATACATATAATCAGCGCGATCGATGCGACTTTGGTTACACATCTGGTTTCCAGCCTCAAGTATTATACATTATATGTCCTGTATGCATATATATGTATATATATATATATGCACACGCACACATGTCGATGTAGGTAAAGCAATCAGTTCGCGAAGAAGAGCTGCACGTGTGCGAAAAGTTTTGCGTGTAACATTTAACAATATGCCTACGAGTGTGGGAATTTTTTTCTAATATGTATCCCCCCCCCTCTTCATTTCAAGGTATCAATCTACGTGCAACGCGTATCAAATATCCTCGAAGAAATTTGCTCTAATTGTAACCAATCGCTGCGCTGCTGCAGAGTTCTGTACTCTGTATAAGAGGCGTTATAAGTTGTATAATAATTGGAGCGACTTAATTAGAGAGGCTGCAGCATCCGAATTAATATTAACGCAGTCTCTTCAACAGTTAACACACCTCGTTAACGTATAATTAACAGGGTTAATACCTACGGATCGGATAGCGCCAAACGATGCGAAAACGTACCAGACTGCTTCATACGATGTATAACCACTACCTGCCTATGTACTCGAATTTACGTTATATTAAGATGCAGCGCAAAGTACATAGACCGGAGTGTGCAAAATGAGGTTTTCTTTTTTTCTTACAACGATTTGAACACAAGAAATCCAAATCTAGAACGTTAGACTCTTATCAAAATGATTCAATTTATCGCTTTCAAGAATTTTAGCGTTTATTTTGCGACAGCGGTTAACGACAAGCTGTATAAGTGCTAAGGAGAAAAGTTGAAAAGGAAAAATGTTTTACTCGCTATCTTCCGTGGAGATGGTTTCGCGAATTTTTTCCTCCTACATTTAATACACAATTGACGAAATATTTGATATGAAAATAAATCTGCCATTAGAATCTCGCGATTGAAAAAAAATAATCGAATGGATCCTATTTTGTCTAGGTATGGATTTAAACGTGCGTACTCGATGGCGTATAAACTGTAAGACGAAAATCGCATAATTATTCAAACCCAAGTTCGGAGAGTCGATTTGAAGCATCATTGATAGAAATTTGAAATGGTTCCACGCGGTTACGTCTGTTAGTCTGGAACCAAATCGATGCATATCTTCATTTAAATTTAATTTCATCCATCGATTGTTATTTATTAATTATTGATCGTTACGGCGAATCTATAAATCGTCGATTAAGTAAATAATTTGCGGATAAATAAGTTATGGCCAACGGTTAAAGTTACATATAAATATAATACCTGAGTAATTTGTTCAAATGAAATGAAGAACAACCCGCAATAGAGAATAATATATTATAAACCTCGTCTGCTCTGTAATTCAACTATAATACGTACAACACACATTGTGTAGACTTTATACCCGCGTACCAATCAATTCACAATATTGAATTGATTTTCATACGCCGCTACGAAAGCTTACGTATACATACATATTATAGGTATTACATATTATATAAACTACAAAGCGATACAACCCCGGCCCGGTTAAATTGAACCAATTTGGTTGGATTATATGTTCACGTATACACGTATACTCGTATAATCGACGAACGAGATGATATAAAACTTTATATTACCATTTCAAAGAGACACTTTACTTCTATCAAGGTTAAAAACTTTTTCAATTATTATTCTTATTATTATTTGCTTTAAAAGGTACGTATCGGTATATATCTGCCTGTACATAAATTTCGTATTTTAGCCGAGTATAAGATGAATATAAACCGCTATTTTCCTGCTGCTTAAAATTCTCAAGTATTAAACGCGCAAATTAGAGGCGGCGCGGGTTTTTCGGTGGTATTATTATACATATTTACAAAGCGAAGAAACTCCCGCTAGAATGAAAGAAAAGATAATTTCGGTAGCCCGAGCTGCAACAGGATCTAGGACCCTATCTCCGCGTCCTTTCTACCCGCTTCAAATCTTCCTGTCCCATCCGCATCCCTCGATTGCATGTGAACACACCTGCGATACGGTCGGTCGAAACAAGCTGCGCGACCGTTTGAAAAACGATTGATAATATTGCATTTGGGACGATTGTAAAATTATGGTAGAAAAAATTTGCCGAGTAAAAATTATAGAAGTGCTTGCTCGGTTTTATTCTCCAACGACGTGAAAAATAGCCAATTCCCAAAGCGACGCGCTGCTGTTCTTGCAGAATATTTTTGCTAGCTGTTCGTTGTCGATGCTGCAGAACCTCGTATAATTTGAATGACTGAACGTATGAAACTTCGGGTGACTGAATCGTTAGTCGCGTTACGATACCCGATGAAACTCTGGGGGAAAAATCACTATTCTCCGACTTTGGAATAACTTTGAAGAAGTTGACTGTGGAAAAATATAATTATGTAAGCTGGATTATGGCTGGAGCTGTGGATCGACGAGTCGTTATTAAAATTAACCATTGTTTCATTGTAATAACGTAACGAACGTTAACAACCTCTGGAAATTTCGGGGGAATAGAAACCGACGAATTGTAATTTGTAAGCGATAAAATTTGAAAAGGTACGAGTTTATCGTACAAAGTTATTGCGGACGACGTGAAACTGCTGTTGATGATTCAACTACGCGTAAATAAGCCGGCGCAGGTTGTTTCGAAAACGTGACTAGGTAGTTAGCGTGGAAATGCTGCCCGCTTTTTTCACCGACAAGTTTGCATAGCGAACACGAATCCTGGCAATATTAAAGGCTCGATCGTACGCCGTATTATCAGGATCGATATGGAAGCGATTCGTCGTTGTGCATATGTGTGTAAAATACACAGATTGTAACGAGCAGCCGCGGCTGACGTTGAATCGCACGAAAATTGACGTTACAAGTTATAACTCGAAGTTATTTCGGCGGGTGTGCGTGTCGGGTTCTCGAATTGATTATACATGCCTGTAAATATGTACGGTCCATGTATAATACCCGCGACTCGAGTCACTGCAGGGTCCGATTGTACGAATAATTGATTTTACGTCAGTTTGATGAAAAGGACGTTCAGGTGTCGGGACGTTGATGTATTATAGAGGAGCCGCCGTGCGAGCTTTGCGAAATCACTCCGCACGTACGGCGAGAGTAGATTGTCTTTTTTTTTCACAACGCCTGCACACAGGCGCCGCTCGTAGAAACGTGTGCAAACGATCGAGTGCACAGTCGATTGTTTATACGCAAAGCGAAAGAATTGCGGGGGTGAATAAAACCCCGATCAATATTTAGCACAACGACGAAGGCGAAATTTAACCGCACAATATTTCCTATCTAACGACAACACACGCGAGTAAATCGCGGTCGCATTTAACGCAACGATCGACGAGGAACCCGCGAATCGCGGACTCAGGAGGAGAATGCGAGAAACGGGGAAATTTATCTCTACGAGAGAAATATTATTGTCAGCTTGTATCGACGGAAAAGTGGCGAGAACGAAACCTGCCACAGAACGGATCGAATTAGCGATTTTTTTTTAAAGTATTTATTGTAACGTAGTGCAAGCGGCGACAAATGAAGCAGTCGCGAGATCAATATAATATGTGTATAATAAGGTGTATATAGAGGATGTATAACATGGATCGAAGATGCATTTTAATTCGTTGACGATGAAGAAGTTGACAGAGCTATCGTATACTACGGAATTGTAAGACAGTGCATACAGTGCAGGAGTATAATGTAGGCATAACGAATAAACTCACCTCGGTTCGAAAGGCGAGAAACACCCCGATAAAAACAGGCATCAATAGCCCTGTCATCTCGAAATTGTTCCGCAGCGGCACAGTTTTATCACGAGTTCGGTTGACTTCTATTATCCGTTTACCCTCCTGCCCTTTTTTCCCAACTTATATTCTCTCTCCTGTCCTTACTACCCGCACGAAAACCGTCTTTTGACGCGACTGCTCCGGGAGCCAGTAATTCGTGTGCAGCAGGGTTCAATCGCCCGTTTACCGCAGCACTGGGTGGGTCGCGAAGCGTCGCCGTCGTCGCCGACAGTGTTGAATCAAGATGGCGGACTCGGTACCGCGGGGCGAGGGGCCTGAAGTTGCCGGCGAGTCGATACGGCGCGGGAAAACTGGTCTTTCAAATTTTTGCCTTGCGAACCGCGATTCGCATCCGGCTGGAGAACGGCTTGCGTGAACCGTAGACGACGCTGCTGTAATTCGAGGTGACGAAGTTGAAGTTGGTAGTGTGATCGTAACGAAGCGTTGGGGAAATAATCACTCATTTTTTAATTTCACAATGATTTTTAAGCGACTAAGACGTCAAAATATGAGTGTGTTTTGTTTTATTACGGTTTGCCGGATTTCAGGCAGTTACCAAAATCGTGAAATGACGGTTTTTTTCTTCAGGATGAATCGTTACGGTAACGTTACCAACTTCAATATGACTCGATCCGTTCACCAATGTTTATTGTATGCATATACACATAACCGGCAACGGTTTGACGACTTAGCAACGTTCCAGCGGACGATGTTTCGTCTGATATTAATGGTTGTGTTTTGTTTTCCAACTTTCGGAAAGGAAACGATTGGAAAAAGCTGCTCGTTGGCTGATTTTTTAATACTTACCGATCACATGAGTCTTTTACTCATTTATTTTCTTTTTTTTTCTTCAAAATTTGGCTAACAAAACACATCCAATTTGGTTCAGCTCTGCGTCATTTTTTTCTTTTTTGCGCCGTTCGGTAGCGACGCAAAACGCAAAGGCAAATTATTAATCGGCTGATTGCCATTTCTATACCCCGCTGCTGATGTGATGGATTATACCCTTCAGCGTTCGAGGGACACTGGGAATTATTATACCATTATGCGGAGCATACCGCGGTACACAATCAAGTTTCTTGCGTAATGGCCACGCTCCAACGAATTGAAAGCAATTATAGTAAACCTCTCGGGATGATTTCAGATCGTTTAGCTTATACAAGTTATCTACGCACAAATACATGTATATTATTATGTATTTTCGCGATAATGCTGTGGAATATCCGAATGTCCCATACCAATATAATTATATCAATAACAAGGATATGCAAATTATACTTATATTGACTCGGAGAATTTTGAACAGTTAAAGAAAAAACAAAACTGTCGATAAACGATGAAATGTAATTCAACCCGATCAAGTGCGATGTGTAAACTATTGGCTTACAAATCATAAGTACAGTATGATCCGGAATAGTTATGCCGAATGATAAGCGACATATCTATGCAACCTTGAACCTGAATATTAAAAGAGATCTGCATGTGTATGCACATACATACATGTACGTACATGCAGATCATTAAAAAGATGTCCGAAGCATACGAATACGCGGCTAACGAGGTCACCGTAATTTTTGCGCGCAATTTTTCTCGCGCCATTACAAAGTTATACGAGCGTTTTTTAATTTTCATTGTTTCGATTTTTTTTTTTTTATTTTTTTTAGTGTTATTTTTATTTCTTTTACTTCAATCTTTTGCAAAAAAAAGACCATCTTTCAGACCAACAGTATGAAAACGCACGAGTGGAGTAGCCTTGGCCTGAGCGTCGGCCGCCCAGCGAATAGCCGCGTTACCATGGAAACTGTATCGATTTCAACCCTCAGCTATGCGGTATAAGAATCTACCCCGTATTGCCGTGACGGGAGGTCCTACACTTGGAGAAATTTCAACGAAGTGCAATTCGATTCGCGAAGCACGTCGCACGGAATGCAAGGAACCGACTTCTTCGCTGAATATCAAACCAGTCGCATTAATGATTCATTCAAAAATTCTCCAATCAACACCTCAAATTTATTCCTCCACCTCCGCCGTTCACTCTTATTTTCTAATAATCTGCATGTATGTATGTACGTGTCTGCATGTGCGCCTTTGCTGCCCCAGACGAACATTTGCTGTGTAGGGGATTAATTAAGTTTGGTAGAAGTTTAATTGCACCGGTGACGTCATATTGTCGAGGATTGCTTGTGATCGATTGGATCGAACGGATGTCCGTCAAAACCGCCGGGATGCGACCCGACTGTCTCTTCTAGTCGACCATCAGCCGATTCTGCGTTTGCAATACCAACGAAAGCTGTGCTCGCGGCTGATGTTATCGCAATGACACTTATCGATCCAGGCATAAAATGTTTTTCATATTTATTTACATAAGACATGCGTCACAATTTATTAAAAATAAACAATTTTGTTTTATAACAATACTATATTTTTGGATTTGATATGTATTTATACGTTGTACATATTCATTTCTTATCTTTTGCTGCATAAACCCCAACTTCATTTGAATTGCTCCTTTTTCTCTGTATTTATATTTCTATTTGTTTATCGACATAATATCTTATTTACACGTGGGAGGCGATTCACCTTCGCATACATATGCAGCTATATATTTTTTTTACATATTTTTCTGTTCATCAAGCTCAAATAATCCGCAAATTTTATTTGCAGGGACTGCTTTATCTGAAAAACGATTCGAATGATACTTTTCCATTCGCAATACTGCGTAGGACATGCGACATATTATATACAGAGTGAACTTTAATTACCAATCATCTTGGGATAAGGCAGATTTAGGTTTTCCATTATATGAATAAACTCGTCCAAAGATTTACTCAATCTTGGGTTGTACACCTTTTCTTCACCCACCGTTGTCACAGTTCTTCCAGTGTAGTCGTGCGCCGGATATAATCTATAGTTCAACGGAAAATTAAAAATCACGGAATGTACAGATTTGTAGAGAGTCGCTGAAGAACCACCCTGAATAACCAAAGAAAAATATTTAAGGTGTAAAATAATTCCTTCGTTCCGGCGTACTGATTTAGAAATCTTTCTCCTCACAGGAAAAACAAATTTCCGAAAATAAATAAAATTGTTTATCTATTTGCCAAGAAAAATCGATCTAATAATAACATCCACCGACTCATACAAATCAAAAACATATGGAGGAAAAATAAATAAATAAAAAAAAATTAACATTTGTACAATCTTTGTTTTCCCCTCATAGATAAAAAAAAAATACTGCTCAACTGCGATACTAACCTGAAAATCAGTTCGTCCACATCCACGTATCAGAAGAGTGTCGCCAGTGAAGGCGATTCCCTGTTCGTGACAAACGTATGTGACGCAGCCTTTGAAACACAATGTACGCGTTAGCTGTAAATAAATATAGAGGAATAGATTGAGAAATAAAATCCACCTTCAGTGTGACCCGGAGTTGGTAAGACTTTGAGCTGATGCCTTCCAAATTCTATATTGTCTTGAGGGTTCAGTAATATATCAGCTTCAGCGCCACTAGCACGTGATATCATTGATCGGCAGCTAGGTAAAAGAATCTTCAATTTTCCGGTACCGGTAATGTGGTCTGCATGCATATGAGTATTCACTGTGAAATCAGAGGAACGTAAATACCAGAAAACAGAGTCGAATGCTTGATACTACGAAAATCTTACTACTTGACTTATGTACCTGCATATTTCAGGCAAAGTCCCAGTTCATTTATCATGTTTGCATCACGCTCAGCATGCTCGATGACCGGGTCTATCAGTATTGCTTCTCTTTTTGTAACGTCGCCAAGCAAATAAGTGTACGTGCTAGATACAGGGTCGAATAACTGAAAAATAAAATATGTACATACATGAGAGATCAGACTTCAGAGTTTCAAAGTCTGAATATCAAATTATTTACACTGTTGTTAATGCAATGATGAAATTTGTCAAAAAACTTTCTGACCCGATACGGCGATACAATTAATGTAAATAATTGCCAAACAATCAACTCTTACCTGCCGAAACAAAAAGTCCCTCGAAAATTGTATCGGCTCTGTCAAAACAAAATTCGCAACTTGTTGGTGTTGAGATCGAATTGTGATTCGGTAGTTTAAAATATTTTTGGCTGCCCGACATTGTCGGTGGAACCCGACCAGAAGTGAGCGCATATTTATCAATGACTGTCTAACGCTCAAGTCATCCGTTAATATGACTGATAAAAATCAATCAAGGGCAGAGAACATACGTCGTACGTGTGTGAACAAAATTAACAGAATGACCGCGGCCTTTTTTACTTTTTTTTAACAGCCGATTCCAACCGAATAACAGATGCACCTCGCGTTGTGTGATAAAAACTTGTAACCAATCGGGCTCTGCTTTATCGTGACCTTATCACGTGCTTATCATTTATCAACAACATTAGCAACTCAAATGTAGTGTATATATTTCTGAGGTTGAGATGCTTCAAGTTTTTGACTTTGAAACTCCACCAAGTTCTTTTTTTTTTTAGCCGTTACGACAGGCGGCAACATGAATCGACGTGAGTACTCACGTCGATAGAAAAGGTTTCTGGGCTTGTCTACGAGATAAAGTAGTTTCATCAAATTAGACGACGCCATCTGTATGTTACCGACACCGAGGTTCCTCGTCTTTTAAAGTTTATCTCATGGCGATTTCCTCTTAGAACAGCCATTTTGTATTTAGCTCTTTCCGGTAAGAGACGTTGTCGAGGTGTGTGCAATTGACGTTTTGTCATACATTTAACGTAATTCTATGCAACAAAATACTAAAAATATTGAAATTTACTTATTGCTATTATAAACAGATATTCCATTTTTCCGTTTCAACAATTATTCGATCGTAACTTGAGCTTCAAGATATTTTAAATGCATGCTCAAGTCATTCCAGTTTCCCCGGGACCCATGTGGTTGATGTTTAGAATTTGGTGTAAGCAATTAATAATTCAAGGATCATTTCTTTCAGATGCCTTCCGTAACATTAAAGGACGTCGATCAACACAAATTTGTGAAGGCCTTTGCCGCCTTCCTCAAAAAGTAAGTAAAAGCGTTACGCAAATTTACGCATCACAGTTTACACACGGGCATAACCTAACATTTTGCCAACTAGGCGCGCAGTTAGAGCCGTAAAGTGAACAAGTTGACTTCTATGGCAAAAGAATTTCGTTTGTATTTTCATTCAGATTGTAAAACTGAATCAACCGTACAAGTCGCCTGTACGAATTTCTTCAAATCATACAAATCTCTTCCAAAAGATATCACCCGTTTCTGTTGTGGCTAATCCTTAATTTTTTCTACACATTGTCGAACTGCTCTTTCACGGATACCTTAACTTTCGAAAATATGACTGACAGGGAAAACGAGTACGTCAGTTCTTGAACGTTTAGAATTCAGACAATAGAGTAAAAACATTTTCTGTGTCTGTTTTAGGACAGGTAAGATGCGTGTCCCGGAATGGGTAGACATCGTCAAGTCAGCCCGTTTCAAGGAACTCGCCCCTTACGATCCCGACTGGTACTACGTCAGATGTGCTGCATTGGTTCGTCATATCTACATTCGTAGCCCAATTGGCGTTGGGGCTGTGACTAAAATTTTTGGAGGACGTAAACGCAATGGCACACACCCAAGCCACTTTTGTCGGTCAGCCGGTGGTGTTGCCCGCAAGGCACTTCAGTCCCTTGAACAGTTGAAGCTCATTGAAAGAGCCCCAGATGGTGGCAGAAAATTGACCAGCCAAGGCCGCAGAGACTTGGATCGTATCGCTGCTCAAGTTAAGGCTAAGAGCAAGAAGCAGCTGAAACTCCAGGAGACTCTTGTACTATAAGCGCTGTATTTGAATAAAAAAATAAACCTCTAAAAAAAAGGTTGAAACTCGTTCTGAATTTTTAAAAAATATATATTTCCTGGCGCTCGGATCATTTTTACGTATTTAAAAAGAATATTCGTACAAATTAGGAAACCAATCGTTCCCCCATGTATTTTATAAAATGTAATGATGTCCCTTATTACACGCATTCCGTGAAACACGCAATGTTATTAACAGTTCTTAAACATTCTGCAAAGTGGCGCTAGCTTTGACGCGGCAAGTGGTGCCTATCTGTGGCGATTTCAAAAATCACTTTAGCCGCAGGCGATCGAGCGGAAATCGGTACGAATTCTCCTTGAGTTGAATTTATTACTTCCTACTATAAAACGATATTTGATCTGCAAGGGTGCTGGACTTATATGGTGTATAGACGTCATCGGTATAACGGCTTCGACATCTCTGTGCGTTTACGTTCGATGCGTTCGATCGCTAAGAACTTATTGTTATGATGAAGGATTACTGCTGCTCAACTCGTCGGGTTCAAGGCCAGTTTTTTGCTACCAAGCTTGAGAAAAATCTTGCGGCTTAACTGCTCCACTACGAATCAGAGTACCGGCCAAAACCTATCGAGATGATAAACTTCAACCCGGATATGAAATGCCTGATACCTGATGACTAGATAAATTTTTTATTTCAACTTTCAAATCCTGATTGTGTTTGTTATTGTATTTGTTTGCGATTCAATTGAAGTGTATCCAACATTTCAACCGTAGCAAAACAAAATTTTACGAACATCGATTTTCAGATTAAGGAATGTTCTATACTCTATAACGATAATTTGAATGAAATGATTGAATCTTACAATAAAAGGGATTTTCAAGTTGATAAAGAGCCGAGAATTAAGCACATGTTTTTTTTATTACACGCCACTTTGCTGATATTTACCGACTGTTGGGACAAAATTTTTAGAACTTGAGACTGAACGGAAATAGACCGCGATATAAGTATTATTTAAAAACATAGAATTCGTACGGAAAAATACGAAAACAAATAAGTATTACTAAATTTATCCGAGTTTAATTATGTTCTCTTTTGGGTCACTTTGAGCTGATCACACAAGCAACCTCGTCATATTTTTCGGGGTAACAGCTGCAGTTTGCTTAATTTTCAAGTCGTCAAATACGACAAGTTCAATACATATTTTTATCTCTCGTCTGGAGTATTAGTAAGGCGACGAATCGGCATCCATGTTATTCTCAAGCTATTGACAAATACGACAATTTTACGGAGTATGAAAATCTTATCGTCTGAAAATTGACACAACAGAATAAATACTCTGCACTTTCTAGCGTGAAATTACTTGCACCCAATGTAAATTACTACAGCTACTTCGCTAACCCCGGCATGACGTCATCCAAATAATCGAAGTGGTTAATATCTTGCAGGGTTTTCATAGTGGAATTACGAATAGGTGATATGTTGTGGTCTGATAAATATAGAATTCATGCGAAAAAAGTTAAAATATTTAATAAAAATCTATATATTGTACCGAAGTTAAACACATTTGTGTAAACATATACATAGCTACAAGGTATACGCAGATGTTCCATTTTCGTGTGGAATCGATGTCTGTGTAACGAAAGAGACGAATTAAAAAGGCTTCGAATGCCATTTAGAAGAAAGAAAAATTCTTTATAAAACATTGGCCTTGGCACATACATACTTTCTGAAGGATACTTTTTTGGTCTTTTTCTCGAAAAAATGGCACTTACAGCTTTCTTAAATTCCCCTCTTTAAAGTGTGAATTTCTTTTCGGGACGAGTTTCACGAGAATAATATCTCTTTAGCATCAATTTGAAATTCTAACTGATACTATAAATAAAGTATGTTAGATACAATGCAAATAATCGAGTACACGGTATTATAATATCATGCGTTGATAATACAATAGAAGGTATACCATCATATCTAACAACGGAAGCGGAAAAATCTACGTCGCTCATATGGTGATAATAAATTTTGTGGACTGATTGCATATGCCTATGAATTTTGAATAACTTATTTATCGTTTCGCACGCATACGTATATTATATACGTGTATATATATAGACTGTTACACCCCAAGGAACACGTGCAGATCACATTAATAATTTTGTTGTGACGCGCGTACGTTCAAGAATGTCGACGACTTTAGTTTGGGCAGATATAGCTATATGGGTTCAAAAAGCGCGGAGTAAACTAATTTTACGATCTCGGTCCGACAAATATCAAAGTAAGCAGTCTGCGATCTGCTACTCGTAGAAACCGCCTTTTTACGTAGCTATTGCTACAATGTACTGTATAATGTATGTATGTCAAAGTTATTACATTATGCTGTACAGCGGACGTGGTTACAGCTGCAAACGATACCCGGTGAAAAGAATAAACTAAATTTTACGGTGTATTCGAAAAGTATGACGCGCAAGACTTTCAAATGAATGTCGTAACTCGTACAGTAAATCTTTCTGTATACCGACTCGCGGTTTGTAAAATCATTATTTCACCTGTATTAGCATGGGATAATCGAGGAACTCTGTAAATGAGTCTCTCTTTGAAAAACATTTATGAAAGCCTTGACCATCCTCCGTGGTATTATAATATTATAATAATATAGGCTAAACCACAAAGCCCCTGTGAATATTCGAAAGCTTGCGGTACATAGTACTGTTCTTGCGTTGGCGCGATAATAATATGTTCTTCCAAAAGGGGGGGAGTCGGTTAGGGAGTTACACATTGACGTCATTCAATGACGTCAAGCAGTACCGTATCTAGTCAAAGTACCAGCCGCGCCTCGCAGGGCGCCTCGCTAGACAGTTTCGCCGAGGTTTTTCTCTCCGTGTGTAGGTGACTGAATAGATCTTGTATTTACCGTGTAATTGCATTAAAGCAATTAACGTTGAGGCCGCTATCCGGCTGACGTCAATTGTCAAAGATAACGCGTGCGTACGGCAGGCCCTGGTTGCGACAGCGGCGGGGATCGCGACGTCAGGGACGGCCAAGGGGATGCCGGCAACAATATGGCCGGCAGTTAGTCGGTATCGAACCGTCTCGCCGCGCGGTTAGTCGCGATGGGCCGATTGAGTGTCGTTTGAATGTACGTGACAACAGGATCGGGCAATTTTTAACCACTAACAGATGGCATGGGCGCTAGGATCCTTTTGCATTGGGTAAGTGAATATGTTGCAGTGTCCGTTACTTGCTGCCGTTGATCGCGATAGCAGTAGACCTACGTGGGGAAAGTTCCGAGATTTGATTAAACTTTCACGAACGCTTCCATAGACTGTCATTTTTTTTTTTTTTTCTTCTGCTCAACACTTTTTCCCCGTCCCATTTCTCTCCTTCGCTAGTCTTTTTTTTTCAAAGTCACAATTGACGCAAGCGTTACGTCAAATACCAGAGTTACACGCACTACGCGCACCGCGGAATCTCTATTTTTGATATTTATAGGATTTCTCGACTTCTAGGTGAACGAAATTAGTAGTGCCGAATAACAGCGTATCGACCGACTATTGATACGAACTAGATACCCGTCGATAAGTACATACATACATGCATACTCAAAGACCGCGCGTACGTTCTTTCTAGTGTTATAATATGGACGTACGTGACGTCAATTATAGTCACCGTTTGTTCTTTCGCGTTGCTGCACTTGTTGCAGGAATCATTTTTATCTCATACACATTATACATACCCAACGATATATGATCATCGGTGCGTACACGATGACGCACGTTAAACAGATGTGGATCGAAAAAAAATCTAATGTAAAGAAAACACGATTTGAGCCTTTAGGCAGGATCATGTACAATAGTGCGTCAGGGTTGAATCCCCAACGTTTATCCGTAACTCATTCTCCGAGAGCAAAAATTACATTTTAAGCCTATATGTATATAATTACTATCTCTCATTGTGTTTCTGCTTCCTACAAATTGTATATCATTAGACGTTCCTTGGTTTCCTGGAAATTTCAATATTCCTCCACCAAACTGCAGGATTTTTTGAAACTGCAGACTGGATATTGAACTTGAATACTCGCGTTGCATACAGACAAAGACATTGCACGATTTCAGTAACAATAAAAGCTTCTGCATAGCAGGCAACCCAAATTACATTGAAGTATCACGTGAAGCATCATTTCCTTCTTCAAACACAACTCAAATAAGGCTAATACTAATGCTACAATTATATGGTGCATATATGATTAAATCATTTTTTCAGGTTCTTGTAGAAAACGGTGAAGAAACCAATTAATTGGTTGATACAAATACCGTTCAACGAATTAAGATTAAGATAGAAAAAATGGAGGGTAGCGCATGCCAGAGTAAGAAACAAATCCGTGTTGGATTTTATGACATCGAAGGAACCATCGGCAAGGGTAACTTTGCTGTGGTCAAGTTAGCCCGTCATCGAATCACCAAAACAGAGGTGATTAAGGATAAATCTGATCAAAATCAAGAAAAACATTGAAATTCAAACTTCGATATTATTAATGTAATGATTATCGAACTATGGTCTGAGTCCAAACTCTGGCTTATCAATGCATGTGGCATACTTTGATATTCCATTCAACCGGTTGTATTTTCAATGATGACTTTGTTCAGCTGTCAATTATTGTAAGTGTAATTACAATTTTGATGTGTATAATAGGTAGCAATCAAGATAATAGATAAGACTCAACTGGACTCGACAAATCTGGAGAAGGTGTACCGTGAAGTAGAGATAATGAAGCAATTGGAACACCCACATATTGTCAAGCTTTATCAAGTTATGGAGACTAAGAATATGATATACATGGTAAAGAATGAATAAAATTTTTCTAGCATTAACTGTACCTATGTATATCTAGATCAATATAACCGTGCAAATTTTTCACTGCATTTCACAGGTATGCGAATATGCAAGCAAAGGTGAAATATTTGATTACATAGCCCGGTATGGTAGAATGGGAGAACCACGAGCACGAGCAACTTTTGCACAAATCCTGTCTGCAGTTGAGTACTGTCATGCGATAGGAGTAGCACACCGTGATTTGAAGGCTGAGAATTTGCTACTCGATGCCCAAATGAACGTGAAAATTGCAGACTTTGGATTCAGTAATAGATTTTCACCTGGGGAACGACTAAGTACATGGTGTGGTAGTCCACCTTATGCCGCACCTGAAGTATTTCGTGGAAAACACTATGCTGGCCCAGAAATTGATGTCTGGGTGAGTTAACTCAGGCATTATGATTATCGATAAGTTTTCATACAACTGCAATCATTTTTCCAGGCAATTGACTGCAACTGTTTATGATTTTAGAGCTTGGGAGTAGTTCTGTATGTGTTAGTTTGCGGTGCTCTTCCATTTGACGGATCTACATTGCAATCATTACGAGATCGTGTATTGAGCGGAAGATTTCGTATTCCATATTTTATGAGTACAGGTAATAAAAAAATATGATATGGTATAATTAATGCTTTGATTGAATGTATATTTCATTACTGCAATGGATGGAGCAATCGACCAGGGCAATTTGTATTATAATGGTTATTAACTTTATCAGTCTAGACTGTAACACAGACTAGACTGTGTAATCAGCCGCAGTTGAAAGTCAGAATCTCTAATCAAAAAAATTGTATACTCAGCAAGTAGACGTAAACGTCAGGCTTCAAGTGGTATCTTTTGCAATTAGATTGCGAGAACCTGATACGTAAGATGCTGGTATTGGAGCCAGGAAAACGATATACGATTCCTCAAATAAAGAGACATCGTTGGATGTCTGGCATTGTGGATGCGAATGATGCAGAGCTTCCCGGTATTGCAACAGTAACGACAACGCAAACTGTTCAAGAGCCTAATGAACAAATTTTACGTCTCATGCACAGCCTTGGAATTGACGTGACTCGTACCAGAGAGGTGAGTTTATAAAAAAATAGAGAACAGTCTTTGATCAACATTTGCAATGATGATTTCATTTAATTTTAATTGCTCGTTCAATTAACAGTCACTCAGAAACAACAGCTATGACCATCACGCAGCTATCTACTTTTTACTGTTGGAGAAGTTGAAACAGCATCGCAGTACAAATGTTAGTAACAACACCAGTTGCTGGCCTACACCAGGTCGTGGCACAGAAGAGAAGTTTAAATCGAGGTGGGCAAGAATTTGGTCGTTTTCATTTGCGTTTCGTTTTTTTGCTTTTTTCTGAATTTGGTGTTCGGATTCCCAAGTATTATTTGAATCACAAATTAAACTTCCAATCCTGCCTATCGTGGATATCAGTCAGGTTAGATGTTAACAGTTTGGTTTTTATTTACAGCGATAGCTTAGTCGGACGTTGAAGTGATTGATTGGTGTTGATCGATGATCAGTGAGAAAATTGGGGATTTTGTCTGGACAGGTCGGATTGGAAGATCGTGAGCTGTCTCTTTCAGTTTCGGTAACTCTTAATTTAATTTTTTATTTTTTCCTCGCTTGTATCAAAATTCGAAACGGCATCCTGACGCGGCGCTTAGTTGGCTTTGTAATTTCATTCGTATTTTTTTCAAATTAAAAGAACTTATCAGAATAGAAACGAACACAGACAGTTCTTACTAATTGTTCTAATCGTATCATTTGATTGTGAAAAGTTTATTTATATGCGGCAAATATCTGAATATAATAGAGTAAAATGGTTTCAAGCTATCTATTATTGCATCATCTCCCACACTATTTACTTGAACTCTACCTATATATCAATTTGTATTTTTTATGCTTGTCAGTATGTAAGCTCGAAATGTATAACTGTTTCTGAAGTATAATCTGAGAAAATTTATTTGCAGAACCAGAGAAGACGCTAGCAGGGCTGGGAAGCGGTTTAGTTCAACAAGTTCCTCTACAGATGAGGGTTGCTGTAGCGCGGAGGGAGATTTGGAAGAAGGACCAAGTGGTGACGAGCTGAGAGAAGCTCAAATAAAATTAGAAGAACACCGACTTGGTCTTGACCGAGATATAAGTCAACGAATAGACAGTCAAATGGTCAATCGAAGGTTGAGCGATTATCAGCAACATCATTTTGATAGTCCTCCTACAGACCCTCCAAATCATACGTCCTTGTTCACCGGTGACGGCAGTTCATCATCGGATTTATTTGAATCAAGTTTTGACTCGGGTTGCCCTCCAGACTTTACTGCTACAGGATGCTTTACTAGCAGTTTACCGTCGTGTACTCCGCCACCCCCTAAAAGTCCTTCATTAGTAGCAGCAAGAATATCAAGAGTGTCTCAAGGACGCAGAGCTTCCGACGGAGGTCCACGGTTACTGTTTTGCCCGCAAGGAGGAGGAGATCGATCGGCAAAGCAGCGCAGTATTCAAGGTACAGTTAAATGTCATTACATTAGGTGCTATTAAAACGTATCAATTACTGGTCAATCAGAAGATGTGCAAATGGTTATAATACTGCTCTTTCATCCCTAGAGACCGGACTTAACTTTCTTCATGGATTCTAGATTCTGGAAAAGCCCGAGGACATCTAGACCTGGTTCATTTGAGACCACCGGTGACACCAACGCAGACCCAGCCACAATTTAAGATCCGTGCTGATTCTGGAACACAGTTGCAGTTGCTTGTTCAACAAAGAATGCTGCAGCAGAAGCGAAACTTATATCATCGCCAGCGAGGTGGTGGCAGTCCGACACCAACGCCTGCTGCATCTGGTGCAGGAAATAGACGAAGAGATCATGTGCCCAGACAAGATAGCTATAAGATGGCCCAACGTACACAAATCCTACCACCCTTATCCATGAGCCATGGAGATGGTGAACTCGAGAGGGATAGAGATGAAGAGAGATGGAAGAGTTTGCCCTCTAGATTAGCTGCCGACTGCCAGTTAGCCGAGAGAACACTCCTGTGGAGCCAGCAGGTAATCTCGTAAGAGAATTTTAAGTTATAGAATAACTGGATTATAGAATCGGCAACTATCAAATAGCGCGAGAGATGTGAAACAAGTTTCCCTGGGAATTTTGTACAATATTGGTACGTTATTTTGTGAAGTTGTAACAGATTGTCAAGTTAGGTAAATATACGAAATAAATGAGTAATTCTTGAAATGGATTGACTATTCAGTATACACGCGCTTTATCTGTGATCATCATGCCCGAATTCTATAATATGTTAAATCTATGACACTATATGCTATTTTTTGGCTTAGAACTAGACGTAGTTTAGCTTAGTTACCTGTTACAGAAATGATAGTTGAATAATTGATAATTCGAATATGACTTGCAAACATCATTTAGCTAGTACCTGCGATTAGTTCCTACAGTTATTTATTCATTAGACTCGAATAAACGATTATTTTTATTTAAGTTGTTGCATTTATTATTTAATCTTTCATTTATTACCTCATCCGCATGCTAATCCTTGACCCATAAATATCAAAGAACACATTAGAATGCCACACGCTAGTCAAAACACATCATCAACTAACCAACCGTCTTTCAAGAGATAAGAAGTGAATAATACGTTTATTTACACACAGATAAGATGTGCCCTGACTCCTAGTAGTCAATTAATTTACTTTGTGTAAAACCAATCGATCTGTGGGTTTGATGATTTGTAGATACGTGACAGTTAATTGCTGCTTTTTTAAAAAGTTCCGGGAAAATTCATTCTACAAGAACTTGTGAAATTTTAACTTTATGCAATTGGAATTCCTCATAATTACTCAAATCTAATAATAACATTACGTATTTGATTAATCGTTAATAATTCTGCAATGATATTGAATATTTGCGGGAACAACTTGCGACGAAAACTCAAAAAAAGTGTTGGATGAATTTGATATTCCTTTAAATCAGTTTCACAGTTATTACAATTAATTTTCATTTGTGTCTTAATAAACGATTACACGAATTGCAAATTTTTCACGCTATGTAGAAATTAGTCGACAATGAGTTATGTAAATGAATACATAAAAATTATAACAATAGGTAGGACTGGGTGGAGGGGCTTCGTATCTGCCCACTGGTGGAGTGGGAGGTTTTTTGTGGCCCAGCGGCACCAGTCCCCACTCAACAATATTTGAAAACGCCGGAGACCCTATGGAATGAACACCTTGTGTACTGCATACTAGTCCTGACATGCGTTTTTGATATGTATTATATAGTTCTGCGGCAAACCACGCGAAAAACGTTCTGTTGACCTAAAAAAATCTCTCGTCTTTTTTGTGAATATGATACATATCTTAAATGGTTTTGTTAAATCGTATCCTTTGTTATTCAAAACAGAAAAACGGAAAGAAAGGAAACAATCTGTTTAGGGGCTCTGTTACCACTTTGACTATTTCAGACGACTATCATAAGTCGTAGTAGACACACTTTTAGCTCTCAGTTTTTTTGATTCGGAAATACAAATAACTCATATAATAACTTAAATTATTTTAAAATCAGCCAATCTGAAATCTAAATTGAAGAATCATACTGACAAGATCAGGAAAATTTGGAAAAGTTTGAAATCTTTCGGATCATTATTATGTGTAACATATTTAGCTGTTTAGAACTGTAATAGTAGATTGTGCAACAGGGAGGCAGAACAGGTCTTTTTACGCCGAGCATAAGTTAGCATTATGAGTCGTTGGCGAGTGCGTGCACGAGTTGAAGACAAGTATTGCAAATATACGAGATGAGGAAGACTTTGCCTTTATGGAGCACGCAATACTTTACATAGCAAAACTATGGTTTACAACTTTTTTTCACTAGTCGGAGTACAGAAGAGTACACTTTTAAGTAAAGAAGGCAGGCAGAAAAATAAGCGTACACCATACTACATAAAATATATGTTTCTTGTATTATTTGAAATTATGGAAGATAGAATCAATGATTGATTACTCGCTAATTGCACAAGTTATCTTTGTCACACATAGATAACTCAATTGTTGATTAGCCATGTTTTTCACAGACTGATGATTCAAACTAAAGAAAAAACACCAAGCGTTATTAATATTAACTACTAATGAGGAACCCAGAAACTCAAGTGAAGTAAGTCACTGTCCATTATTTTATCCAATGAGTATATCATTGGGTAATAAATGTTAGTCCATCGATAAAGATTTTAGCAAAAAGTAAAACTTGAATAGATAATAATATGCATGAAAAACGTTATTTTCTGTTGCTACAACAAGTCCGGAGAATAAACTTCTGAATTTTATCATTGAAATATTATAGCGGACTTGATCAACTTGTGTTCTCTCCTTCAAAAACTATGACAAGTGGAAGTAATGTACTTCTTAATAAGAAAAAAATATCAAACTTTGAGCGAATAAGTATAACTATAAGTTAATTATATTTGATAAATCAGTATGGAAATACGAATTTTTGGACTAAGCAAAGGTAATACAGAAAACGGTCTTACATGATTTCCGCTGGTCGTACCAATACTGATAGAAATTAGATACGAATAATTATTATGATAGTAGCAATGAACGTTAGCTAAGGTGTAAGAGCGTAGTGAAAGAGTTCGGAATATCAGTGTAAGCTATGAGATATGATTTAGAGCATACTTTTTTAGAACAGTCTGTTTAATAATAGAATCAGAACCTATAAAGAAAAAATTTTAAGATCGAGACAATAAATATGAATTTGACTCTCATTTTTTAATGTTTGAATATCGACTATTAAGAATTTTATGCGTTTTTGTACCACTTGAAGCAGATTTATTATTATGTACGTACAAAAGCATAGAAGATATATGGAATCAGTCTCATAATGACTTCTGTATTCAGTTCTCTTCCTTTGATTAGTATATTCATAAGATACTTGGAAGCATTGAAGCAATATCGGCCACGCACAACTGACAACGATTTTACTATTCAAATTTTTCGCCATTTTTTACCCAACAAACAATCAAATTTCGCTCAAAAACTTTTGATAAGCGGATTAATAGCAGATAAGGTAGACTAATTGTTGTTTCATCGTTCATTTTAAATGAGACACTGGGTGTGCATCGCATTATGTTTGAAAATTGAAAAGAAACCTGGTTAGTAGCTCAAAGATAAATTGAAATAAAGTAAAATAAAGCCCGATTCAAAATGATAAGTTTTATGTATAACACGTAGTTCATAGTGTAAGAATCGATTTGTAAAACGTACTGTTCATTTAATAGCAATAAAATATAATAACTTGAGTTTTTAACAAAAGTGATTTAAATTCTCAGTGTAAGTTCGATTGAATAGGTATTTTGTAAATTGAAACCAATGTATTATTTATCATAAAAGGTCTAAGATGCCATTGATACTAGTCAATAACTACAGTAATTTGTTTAGGTAATTATTTACTATTAACACAAGCAAAATTGAGCTAAGCCACCAAATAAGGCCCAGATTGTTACATTAGTGTGTGAACAAGAGCTAAATGCTGGCACAATCTAAATTTATACTTAATTTTTCGACATTTAACAATCACAAATAATAGTAAATAATTACCATATATAATCTGTAGATAAGTATAAGTGTATGTAATTTAGAACGCGCTTAGATTGTAACAAATAAAGAGTATAACAAGCCTTAGTCGAAATCAATTTGTGTCGATTCCCATAATCTCGTTTCAAATAAAAAATTGAAGCTTCAGGAAAGTATGCAGACAATAGACTGAGGTTTAACGTGTTTATTTTCACATATGCGAGAATCTAGTTTCTCTATGTGATCGTAAAAACAATATCGGCTCTGGTATAATAAGAACTCATTTATCTTAACACATCTTCACGTATATCTGGGAGAACGTGATAAATCTACAAAACTACGAATATGATAAAACTAGGTTATACAATACATGGGGAGTAAAGGATTTAATCACCAAAAAGATCACAGCCAGTCTTCCCGGCCAACAGCTTGGCCTCCTCGGCAGTTAGTTTTTCATTGTCACTAGGATTTAAGGGGCTACCATCTTCAGCCAGTTTTTTATTCCGGAAATCGTCGGTAATTTTTTTCGAATACACTGCATCGAACAAGTCTTTAGGGGTGAATTCTGACTGCTGTACTTCAGAGATGTGATAAGCTACATAAGGTTTAAGATTAAAGCCTTCCAGCGATGGGACAATTATTTCAGGTATCATTTCAGGCACTTCGATCCATTTTTCCCCAAGATAGTAGCCAGTGAGTCGTACTCCACGACCTGTAGTATTAAAATGAAATATATCCTCATTAATGTTCTTTGATAACCTACCATCGATATTTCGTACTGTGATTGAAGTCTGATCATAAAATTAGTCACTGAGGAAACATGTTAACGATTTTACATATTTTTGGTGTTACTCACGGTCAATAGGAATTTGCGGATGCGGTTTTATTGCCTGTTGTTCCTTGAATTTTTTGGTACCACGCTTGTTATATAAAAGGAATTTCCGAAAGTTACGCTTCCCGTGACAGACACAGCTTGTCGTGATACTCCTCTGTATAATCATGCAGGCAGAAGCCATGGCTAAGCTTGTGAAAATATATCAAGAATTATTCACGACTAATAACCAGACCCAGAAATTTTCCTCTTCTTTCTACTCTGACATTACAGTTACATTTTCTCTACGTGTCATATTATAGCATCAAGGAAAAAATAAGCAACGCCAAAAGAATAAACATGAGACATGGATTAAGCTTAAAATAGAATTCATCTTCACAACAGTTTGAGGTTAACTTTCATTCAGCACAATATTTGGCCATCGGCTGTCTCAAACATGTGTGTAGTCAAACTTATTACGATATGAGTAGCGAGTTGTGGACTTAATGATGAAATGTTCTTAGATTAATTAATTATAAAGGAATATCAGTACTTACATACCTGTGAGTACGGAACCTGAGAACACCGCAGGAACCGATATCAAACAGTATCAAACCGAATACACTTAATTAAACACGCGTTATAGGCAGGTTTCGGAACCACGTGACATAGAATTTACACCTTGCCTTGCATTTTGATAGTCAATGGGGGAGCATAGCAGTGCAATTTTACTGCTTTTAAATAATAACAATATGAGAAAATCCAATGCAGACAGTTGAAAAATTCAGGATGTAAAGAATAATTCAACTTACAAATTATTCTCTGATCGATTGTTGTCTTTAAATTTCTACATGCAGCGCTAGCGTACGATATTGAAAATCAACAATTGAAAGTCGGCCACTCGAGTCGTGCGTGTTGCGTGCATGACATTTAAATCAATATGGCGGCCCGCAGGCAAATGTTAAACGTCAATCGAGGATAAAAATTTCCTGAACGATGGAAGACCGATTGATACAGTTGGACGGTCAATAATTTGCGGAATTCAACGGTTTCAATGATATCGGTCAAGATATTTCAGTGCTGAGTAAACGATTTGTTCATTCTAACCTATTCGACTTTGACCTCAGGGCAATGTTCGCGTCTACGTGTATACACTGTCAACAGGAAGAAGTGACAAACAACAACGGTGACGAAATCATGATTTAACAGAGAAATAGTTCGAACGTATTTTAAATTCTTCCGTCCATTTCTTGTCGTTGAATCGTCCGCGAAAGTTCAAAAGTTTTATCATTAATACACAAATAACAATCCCATAGATAATATATTTAATGAATTAATCACATTTTATATTTATTTATTTAAAACTTTGTAATATAAACTTCATATACAATGTCTACATTTGATTATGACTTTGCCAAACCATTCGCTGAGCTAGAACCACCGCATTGGGGTGCTTTGCGTGAGTTATGTAAAGCTAATGCCGAATACTTTGCAACTGATCATAGTGAGGCTGGTTTTCGCTTAAATGCAGCTTTATCAGCAATGCTGGATCACTTGGAGCAGGTCCGTCCGTTGTATCGAGAGATATCCAAGATAGCACCGCTATTTGATTTTGACTCTCAAACACCGGGTAACGGTTATCGAAGTTTTCTCTCAATAGTTGATAAGTGTATATTACATTCCGTCTACGTCTGCCGCCAGCTATGCTGCCAGCGAGATTCCGTTTTATTCCGCAAAAGTTATTACATGAGGTATGCGATCTAGATAACGATCGATTCCTAAAGATTATTTCAATAGTGACAATGTTTTCACACATTACGTTTAACTATTTTCAGAGAGGTAGAAGCTTGTCTGCAATTGTTAGCATCTTTGTGCACATGCTTACAACATTTGAAAACTCTTTATTTATGGAGCGATACACCTGTCAATGAAAAGCCCTCTCTGTTTTCTTCGGATTCTCACAGTCCTCAGGAGCTCTTAGATCAAACGGAAAGTGTCAATCAGTATAGTTTTTATGGGAGATGCTTAGGATTCCAGGTATATAATTTTACTAATTTTATATATGAACTTATCGATTTCTTTTGATTCGAGATATGCCATTTATCTTCACAGTTTTGCGACAGCATTAAACGAGTGCTGAAAACAATATCACTTTGCATGGTCTCCTTCAGTGAAGTATATTACGCGAATGGAACGCTTATCGGAAGGTGTACCAATTCGTTAAAATATCTAGTCGATCCAGAGGCAAGGGCACGGCGTATAGTTAATATTTCTCAATGTGCTGACATCAATTTTTGCAAGGACTTCTGGCTGCTAAATGAAACAGGTGCATAATATTGTTAATCTATTACTGCTGAAACTATATTTCTAACTCTATTTCTAAATTATTATTTACATTACGAATTACCAAAGTTGAAATTTTTGTTTTATTGTAATATTCGTTTTTAACATTATTGCAACTACAGACAGGTATAAGTGTCTTAACTTTTCAGATTTGGTTCAACGGTTGCCTGCTATGATGATGCCCACACTTGCAGTGAACCAAATGATTTCAATCCCTCCCGAGGAACTGGTTCTTGAATCTGAAAATGGTGCGATGGTTTCCATTCCCGTACCATGTAGTCACTTAGGAGAGATGCCTCTGTCTGTTCGTCTTCTGAGCTCTCATCACAGACAAGGGATGGTAAGCCTGTCAGTCTACAGACCAAAACTAACTTTCATATAACTGTATTCCGCAGATCGGCTCATGTGGAGTTGATCAGTCATTGCCTCTGTCAGAAGGACTAGTGATTCATTGTCACGGGGGTGGGTTTGTGGCCCAAAGCTCACGTTCTCATGAAGTTTATTTACGTGATTGGGCGGTCCAGCTTGGTGTTCCAATTCTGAGTATAGATTACAGTTTAGCTCCAGAAGCTCCTTATCCTCGAGCTTTGGAAGAAGTATTTTATGCTTACGCATGGGCTTTAAAAAATGCCAGTACACTGTTGGGAAGTTCAGCGCGGAAAGTTATCCTTGCAGGTATGCCGTATAGTTGTGTAAATTTATACAGCTAGAACCACAACTAAATGTGAAAAACAATACTTTGCAATTTTTGAGCATCTAAGTTTATGAGAAGCCAAAACACTTCTCGGAGCAATATTATTTCTTTGCCTGGAATAATTATTCATTGGAAACGGTTACAGGGGACTCTGCTGGAGCTAATCTAAACTTGGGAGCCACTTTAAAATGTTTAGAGCTGAATGTTCGAAAACCAGATGGAATTTTCATGGCATACACACCAGTTTTGGTCGAGTTCATACCTTCTCCGGCCCGCTTGTTGTGTCTTACGGATCCGCTTCTGCCATTCGGATTTATGATGCGATGTTTGAAAGCTTATGCTTCGGGCGAAAGTCAACAGTCTCAACGGTATACGATAAAATTTTTGTTGGGTGACTTTTCAGTAGAATACTGTGTATAGCAATTGTAAATTAATCACAATTTATCATTTGTAGGGCTAAGGAGAGAGAGAACGGGGAGTGTCAAGCATCAGAGACCGAGTCGTTTGCAGAAGTAAGCGAAAGCGATCTGATAGCACTTGCACTCAGTCCTAATGGTGATGAAACTAATGAAGAGCACAAGTTGCCTTCATTCCCATCTGATTCTACTTTGAACTCGGTCAGTCTTGCTGAAGCTGATGCAGTACAAGGTCAATATTTATGGAGAAGACTTTATTGAGAAGTGAGATATGTGAAAGACATTGACAATTGGTTGTTTCAGTCACCCTAGATGCTGCTACTCCTAGCAAGGCGAATTTGCGAGAACAAACGCAATCGCAGGAGTACATTACTCAGTTCTTAGATTTGTACAAAAATAAATCATCTGAGAATTTAGCAGCCGTCTCAAACGGGGAAAGAACTAAAGAGGAAAAGCATCCACGAAATGAGAAATCGTGGTCTTTATTTGGCTGGAGCTTCGGCGGTGGTAATAAGGCACGATTCCTGGATGCTGAAGGCGAAAAAAGTCCTTCTGATGAATTCGTCTTCACTGTGCCTAGAGATCCACACTTAAGTCCATACTTAGCATCTGGCAGTACATTGGCACAAATACCGCCAGTCAAAATTTTGGTAAATATAACGTATCATTTTAGTATTTCTTTAATAACAGTGGAATAAGTAATTATTTGGTGTGTGCAGACTCTGGAACTAGATCCTTGTTTGGACGATTGTGTGATGTTTGCTAGAAAATTGAAAACGTTGGGAAATCCAGTGACGCTGGATATACTTTCTGGATTACCACATGGGTTTCTTAATTTCTGCTTGGTAAATAGTGTATAGTATTGAACGCTAATGAAATTGTCAAATTTTATATTACTCCATAAATTGGAACTCTTTTTTTTCTTAGGTATCAAAGGAAGCAAGTGATGGCTCTAATCTTTGTGTACGACGAATACGAGAGCTGTTGGAATATAAATAGTTATTTACCAATTACCTAGGTGCATTGCGAATTTCGAATGTTGAAAGTTGTGAAAGAGTACTAGTCTTGAATCGTGGATTATTGAAGCCACTCGAAGCACCTGCTTCACATAATAACCATTTAGGTAATAAGCTTCTGGTTGCTAACTACAGGATTCAATTGTTACTATATGTTGGCTTGCACATCTAATATTTAAATGAATTGTATTATATTTATTCTAATGAGCGATCTATTTCTATACATGAATTTAGTCAATTTAGTTGTATTCCAAAATACGGTCATAAGCCGTACAGGACAGGTGAGATTCCAAAATATATGTAAGATCAAGCAGCTACACAATAATTCAAGGTGAAATCTCTTTGAAGTACTTATTATGCTGGGAATGTATATTGAAGTTTTCCAGAAATAATTCATGTGTTATTGGTGATAAGTAACAAATACGTGACGATGCTATATTTATATTACGAACCGGTGAAAGTTACGTGAATTCAAGAATTTTTCCCTACCAGAGTTGAACTTTATCTATGTTGTAACAGATGTAATTGAAAAATTATGAAGCTAACTAAATTTATCTATGTTGTACACTAACCAAACAATAAATGTTCGAGTTTTTTTAGTGAACACCTAGATCGTGTTCAATTTTCAGTGTTGACACTGTTTGTATGTGGTTCAATTCGAATTGAAATTGATTAGAACTGTCCATTTTATTGCTAGTGCTAAATTTTTCACGATAGGTTGTACAAAAATTGGATATAAGGAACAATTTTTATTGACAATTTGTACAGCAGATAACATTATACGATGAAAACAGATGATGGAAGATTGATACATGAAGAGAATTTATTCATTGACTTGCTGATTGATTTTGATGGTTAGCTGTTGTTGGCGGGCGCAAAGTTTTTTGTAACACATGTGCGTCTGCAGGTTCGATACGTTTGTAGTAATGTTTTTTCGTTTCAACAACTTCAAAGCCGAACTTTTTGTAGAAATCAATAGCCCCCTCGTTGTTAACTTGTACGTGACTGATCAAAAGCAGAAGCAGCACGTTAATAAAAGAACTTCATGCGCTCAGTTCAATTTAGACTATGTGTGGAGATTTTGTAAATTAAATAAGTAACTCAAATAACTTACAGGAATATCGAGTCGAAATTCCCGTCTTTAGAGACATAATTAAGTACATGTTGTACCATAACAGTGCCGATCCCCAATCGTCTATAAGGGTACAAACATCCCAAAGTCATTATATACAAACGGCGCGAGTTCTCTGAGGTATCTACACGACAACACACAGCCCCTACCTGAAATTAGTGTTTGAAGATAAACTGTTTGAAAATATTTATGCTAGTGACATCCGAACTGTTTCATACGTAAATCTGTGTAGCTAGGATTGGAATACCACATGTGTGAAAGGAGACTAAATTTTGCTTGTCAGGGATATATAATTATCTATGAGTCGAATTAAATAACATACCACAATGTCATTATAGTAAGCGAGTTTAGCCAGCTCGCCAGCCTCCAAGACGTCTTTGTAGAATTTCTCGTTATACGAGACGGGAAATACGACTTGATTAAGCAGTTTCAATTGCTTTATGTTGTGGGGTGTAACATCCCCCAATTCTATCTTTGATCTGTGCGTTGATAAAGGAAAATAATTATTGCTATATAGTTGCAAGGTATAATGGGCAAAAATATTTTTAAATACAATTCGTCGAGCATGCAGCAACGGTCGACAGTCTAACCTCAAATTTGGGACACACGGTTACTCACCTTGTCATTATACGTTAATAGATATTCACCTATCTCGAAATAAATAAATTTCTACAAATAAATGCGTGAAAACGCTAGTCAGGTAAGGTACTGTAGTCGTCAATAAATAATATTCAGATCAAAATGAGCGATTCGTGCGGTACTTCGAATCCCTCCGAAAATTTCGTCTGCAGTCGGAGCTAGGTGAAGGTGGTAAAGATACGAATAGGCGGGATAGGGTTAGTGGACGCCCTGTGAAGACATCTACAAGCAGTATCAGTCAGCAAAGTAGAACACCCCTCATGTCGACGTACCGACAGTCAAAATTGCGATGTTCTTTTTTTTTTTATTTTGCCGCTCAGCCGCTAGCACAAGCGTGATTCTGCAGCGGCTGCCTTCAGGTAACTCACGGAATTCTGGGAAGATGAGAAGTTCGAACGTGCTTCGGTCGCGTGCTGAATGTCGAATTTGTGCGAATTTCTGCTTAGTGTGAGGATTTTTTTTGTCATTAACCCGGTTTGTGAGGCTGGCATTGTTAGTGATCGTCAAATAAACAGTTCAAAGTCACCAAGAGGATCGTTTCAGTGAAGTATGCCTGCGACCGGTTTTTTCAACGCTGAACAAATGACGATAGCGATTCGACTGTTACGTACTTCAACTGTATGACTAAATTGGTAAAATATTTTCGGTGAATTCACAGAATCAAATCATCCGATGCTATTTACTTCAGGACGTTCCATTTTTATTTCGTCGCGTTTATTTCGGGTACGAGAAGTGATATACGATCGCTACAACAAAATCCATAGGTATGTCTAATAGTGTCGTAGATATTTAATATTTGTGCTGATGTGATGAGTTTTTTGTTATTCTGTTGCGTAGTTCATTTCTTAGTGCATCAAAAATTACTGAAATATTATGAAGAAAAAGTTTTTTTTTGACACGGACAGTCTTTAGTGACGTAAAAACTGACGCGTGTGTAATGAGTGTAGGTAAAATTCTACTATTTCCTTATAACAGCCTAATTAGAAGTGCGTTACCATTCAACCTGAACAGCTACTATGAGAACTACTACATTCAAAGTATGGAGCAACCTGGAGAAAGTAAGAATACTTAGGATGATAATTTTTTAATAACTCAAAATAGTCCCTTTGAAACCGAATTTTTTTCCTTGAATAACATGCGGTGAATAAATATGGAAATAGATAACAGTGATAATTAATTAGAGTAGTGAAAATCTCCAGCTTACATGCACGTCGGCACTGTTTGCTAAATTAACTGGAGTTTTGTTTTTCGTCGTTTCCAGAGTTAAGCAGAGACATCCGAGTAACTTCTCCATTACTTGGCAACGTTGGTGAGTTTGCATGTGTTAGGTTACGGGTATTTCCCTGGTTTTCCTCTGTCACGTGGCGTGGCGGTAACAATTGTTACACAAATTGTTTCGATTTCTTGCCTGGATAGGTTCATTCACGATCGCAACGGTGCTTTTCTTTCAGTAAAATCATTATTTTTGCAATCTAATTGGCAGTAGCTTACTTGAATTTAGAAATTTTGCCCGTTGCTGAAAGTGGAATGAGCATCGCGATAGGTATTAGGATAACAGATTGTGTTTAGTTACTTTTGAGATAACTCTATACGAATTACGACTCTACGTTTCGATTTTCCAATGCTGTCGTTTAAGCGATGGATTCACCAGAGGGTTAATTACACGGTCGTTTAATCATATTCACATGATCGTTAAATTGATGAAATTTCACAGTCTGGCATAATGTAACGTAATCGAATTTCATGCCGTACCTTGAATCGTTTCGAATTTTTTACGATTCAGCAAGTACAAATTAACTGCAGATTTACCTCGCTTAGATAATTACTGATGAGCATACAGGATATGTTACTAATCAATTTTACAAAATGTTGATGTACCAATAGTTTCCAGCATCATTGAAATAATTAAACGAAGTATATTTATTGCACCTGGCTGACTACAGTACAGCAACATTTTGCTCCCTACAGGTGATCAACGAAAAAGTAAGTCACAGTGACCACGGCGCGAATGAGGAAGAATGATGTGTGTTGGAAAAAATGGGGGATCGTTTAGATCGAATATAGGTAACCGGGTAGGTAGGTGGTCGTTTTGGGATCCGTCGCTGTGTTAGTGGATTTGCGTGTGAGTTTTTCTTTTCAACATTTCCGTTGGGTGGTTCCGTTGGGAATCAGGCGAGGGTAGGAAGGCCGCGATGTATCGTGATGTTACTAACTTTTTTAATCCACAGCGTCAAACGAACACAGAGATTCCCCTCCTGAAACATAAAAACGACTCCGCGGTACAAAAATCTTGGAATCATTTATAAGCTTATAAGCTTTTTAATCCTAACGATATTCGATCCAATTATTCAGTCATTACTAATCATTGCTTTATTCGATTGACCTCTGTGATCGTATGAATGGGCAAAACGCATCTCTGGATCATCTATCGCGTTCCGTGGTACGCTGGATGGGGAGAGATGCTGAGCTCGAAGACTTCGCGTCGAAGAGGACCGCCGACCGTCACGCCACACAATAATGCATGCCTTCCAACCTCCCTTCCGGACTTGATTCGCATCTGAGAATAAACAATCCGCATCGTAATGTGTCGGATTTGAGAAGACGCAGATGCGGATTGGGATTCGACAGAAATTTCCGACAAGTCCTAGATATTTAAGGTTTTTTTACAGATTAATTAAAGTTTTCAAGTTTGACGTCTTTAGCGCGTCGACTTGGTATTTTTTGGTTATTAAGGAAAGTGGAGCTTTCTTAGAAAAAGTCGAAGGCTCAGTATTTACAAGCCGGCTTAATGTTGATTAAGAAACGTATAATTTTTTCTTATCAACAGAAATAATAGAGCTAAAGACTGTAGAAGCAAATGATAATAAATTCATTGTAAAGTGAAGAAAAACGCATGATTCTAGATCTTCTAGGTGAATGCATCAGCCGTACCGCTACTACCGATCGCCTACTGATTGCCATAATTGTTGATGTCGGTAAGTTACCATTCCGTTCTTGTCGTACACAATCCCCATAAGGCTGGCTCTCTGACAGAATGTGATTACTCCATGACACCACAACCATAGGCGTAGGCGATCACTCAACAGTGTGTGGATCTCTATATACACAGTGGATATAAGTATGTTGCATGCTGGTTGTGCAGCTTTTTACTTCAGCATGTTTTGAAGGTATCTATATTTCCTCGCGTGTAAACGAGGTGAATTTTGTGCATAAGGAAACTGCGTCCACAAATGTATCGCTATATTTGCAAGGAGACACTTGTCAATAATCTTTGGTTGTTCCGTAAGTACTAGTCTATTCCACATTATACTTAACTTCAGTCCATCATTACGACTCCTCAGTGCAGGGCTCATAACCTAGTCGCCTATTCGCTGAGAAGTACCAATCGTAATAAATTTTTCTTCATCGTAAACATTTCGAATCCGTTAGACTTGTTTATCGATAATAGCCGTGTGCATGTTGCGTGTTACCTCTCTCAGTATTCCAATAAAAGGCATATTTCATTATTGCATAAAAGTTTTGTGTTTTCTCTTAGTGTAATTCAAATTTTCCACACTTTGAGATTACACTTCATTGTCTGAACATAACCTGTCAACTTTTCCCTAGGGTCTTTTAAATGCAGGAAAATGTTCTCTGCCCTGGCCCCAGTTGTCGATGAGAACGTCGCTGTTCCAGTTCTGGATAACAAAAGGCTGATAGAAGAGCCGCCAGAGGATAGCGATAACAAGAAACAAAAATTGGATAATGCGGACAGAGTGAAGAAGCGAAAAGTGGCAATGCTTTTGGGTTATTTGGGAAAAAATTATTACGGTATGCAGAGAAATCCACAAATGAAAACGATAGAGGAGGACTTGATACAGGCTTTACTCCAAGCAAAGCTCATAAATGATGAAGCTTTTGAAACTATACAGACAATTCAGTTTCAAAGAGCCGCTAGAACAGACAAAGGTGTTTCTGCAGTCAGACAGGTTGTCTCTCTGAAACTACGTAAGATTAAAATACTTTTGGCAAATACGACTGTGCATGGAATTTTTAGGACACGCTTGTGGTAGTGAGTTAGCCGATCTGCGACGTAAACATATCTGACTCTTCGACTACTTTCAATATTCAACATGTATACTTGGCCTTGAATTACCTAATAATAGGCGACGTTTTGTACTTAGGCGAGATATTCAAAGTTATATCAAGGATTGATTCACCATTCAGATCATTTTCACAGCTGAGCATGGGAAGAAGGAAGATATAAATGCGTTTTTGCCCGAAGAAATCAGAGTTTTTGGAATAAAGAGGGTAACGAAAGGTTTCAACAGTAAAAGCAGCTGTGATGCTCGGTCTTATATCTACACGATGCCAACTTTCGCCTTTGCAAAAAAGCCGCCAGATTCGGAAGTGCTAAACGAGGAATATGACGTTGATAAAAAAATTGAGGAGCTTTCTGTTATCAATGGAGAACCATTCCACAAGTACCGGATACAGCCAGATGTACTTGAGAAGGTCCAATCGGTGCTGAAACTGTATGAAGGAACTCATAATTTCCATAATTTTACATCAAAAGTGTAAGACCAATGAGCTTATAGAATTTTCCTTTTCAGGTTTACGTTAATAGCGCGAATAACAAATGGTGAATTTTTATTCGCAGAAAACCATTGGATCCGTCTGCAATGAGATATATGATAGATTGCTCGTGTAGCGATCCGTTCGTCATCAATGATATGGAATTTGTTACTCTTAAGATCAAGGGGCAAAGTTTTATGTTGCACCAAATTCGAAAAATGGTTGCATTGGTTATAGCCATTATCAGAACTCAGACATCGGAAGAAACTTTGAATGCAGCTTTTGGACCAGGGAAGCTAGACATTCCGATGGCGCCTAGTTTAGGATTAGTTTTGGATCAGGTTCGAGAAAAATACGATATCTTCATTAATTTGTATTTTTACTTTCTGCAAAAACGCCTTGTTTTACTTGTTCGGTTGAATCATATTTATCGCCACTAGGTTCATTACGACAGATATAACAAACGATATAGTTCGGATGGAATTCACGAGGCTCTAGAATGGCCAGAGGTCAATGATGAGATTGTCAAATTCAAGGAAGACTACATACTGAACTACATCTGTGAGAGCGAGCAGAGTGAAAAGTCGTATCCTTGATCTGATGACTTTTAGTGACAATCTATACTTTTATTCATCTTTCATTTTATACTCTTGTCAAAGTTTCATCATACACTTCCAAGATTTTCCTTAATCGATTCCTAGGATGCTTCAATGGTTGGCTACACTGTGCAGACATAGCTACGATATCCGCGAAGACAGCATTATCAGTTAATGTCATGCTTCCAAATTGATTATCAATTATAATATAATAGATGCAATATACCCTGATTTAATAACACGTATAATGTATTAAATCTTTGACATACAGTATTCTCCTCATTTCTTGTTTTACATTCTAATAATTATTATTGTAAATAACGGATTGAATTGAAGAGAAAATTAGTATGAGCATATGTGAAAGTAAGCAATAATGCGAAAAGGATTAATCAATTCCATATTTGCTGGAATGGTTTTAAATTTACACAAACTAATTAAGGTCAATAAAAACCAAAATTAATGTCGTCGAACTTGTTAATTATTCAGTTATATTTCAGCACAGTATTGCGTAATGTTTCAAAAATAGAAGCGGCCATTTCTCTTTCGATTTACTGACGATTAAGAAATTTGTCCAGATGCGGTATTGATGATTATAAAAAGAATTATTTTGATGCAACGCAGTAAATGAATTGTAAAGGTCGTACATAAATTTTGTGATAACTTGCACTTTCATTCATTTTTTCGAATAACTCTTCAGCCTTCACTGATTTCACCACCACGTGCGTTGCGTTTATACTGATTTCTTTCTCTCTTCTGCGCTGTCACGGAAAATATTTCTGCCAATCCTTTCAGTTCAGTACGACCATTTGACTCGCGAAGGCTGGCTTTTCATATATATGTGCTGAACTCCTGATTTCCGGCGCTTTTCGAGGCACGCCGAAGGGCGAGACAGTGTTTCATATTTTCGTCGACATGATCCTGTTCATTAGTATCAAATTTTTGGCAAGTTTAACGACCGTCTTTGGTGAGTTGAGTAACATTACATTAAATATTTGGCGACTCAAAAAATCGATCACATGTAGAAAATCACAATTTCAAAATTCTAACATTATAAAAACCTGGTGAGATGAAAATTTAACATAAGTTAAATTAATGACGGTCAATAAGAATCGGGGAATTCTTGTTCGTTCAAACATGCATTTCCGGACTCGATTTATCGCGAGTTTAACGTAGTTGAGTATAATAATGAGGTTGGCTTAAAAGAAAAAAATATGAGTATTTGAAAATTTGTACAGGATGTAGAAAACTTATGCATCGGAGTTTTAACAAATGATTTTTAGTGTCGAGATTGGTGATGATTCTAAAAGACATGCCTCCGCAAAATTGGTTTCAATCTTGATTATCGAGATCAAATGGAGTTAAAAAATTTTAAGATCCGAAAAAATTCCACTCGTCGAAAGGAACGTAAGTCTCTCAGGAATCATCCGTCTCAAACAACTCATTTACATAGAAAATGGTCTTTGAACATATGAAAAAATGTATTACTGGAAAAAAATGACAAATTGCCATTCTACCGAATCGTGAGATTATTTAGTGAATTCCCGTCATCTGTTAGTTCGACAAACGGATTTTCGAGTCTTCGATTCATGAGTTACGAACTAACTGGAAAAAAAGCGTATTTCAGAGTGACAAAACAAAAGAAATAGAAACCCGACGAATATCAGCACCCGCATGGTTCATAGGCACGAGTATTGAAACGATTTTAACCTTTTGTTGGAACACAACATTTATGAAAATATAGTATAAGCTGATACGAAGTGGAACTTTTTTGTAACAGAATTTCAGTTAAAATTATTTATTTATTTACCTATTTATCTTCTAATTTTTTTGCCGTTGATGTTTTTAAAAAGAATCAGTCTCAGTTGACTATTTATTGTAACCATATTTTTCACTGTCACTAAAATATCAAGATCGTTTGAATACTCGTGCCCGTAAGTGATGGTGGGGCTGACATTTGTCGGGTTTCTATGTTTCCGAATCTGTTAGTCTTGGAGGCGCTTTTCTTATCAGTTAGATCGTCACTCATGAACCCGAGTCTCGAAAAACTGCTCGTTGAACTGACAGATAGAGAGAATTCACTAAATAATTTCACAATACGGTGGAATGCCGATTTGTAATTTTGTCCTAAATTTATAGATATTTTTAT
This sequence comes from Neodiprion virginianus, assembly GCF_021901495.1. NCBI lineage: Eukaryota > Metazoa > Arthropoda > Insecta > Hymenoptera > Diprionidae > Neodiprion > Neodiprion virginianus. The sequence continues at coordinate 26,174,899 of NC_060882.1, forward strand.
ACGTTCAAAGACCATTTTCTGTGAGAACGAGTTGTTTGCGACGCATGATGCCTGAGAGAATCGTTCGTTCCTCTCGACGAATATACATATAGAATTATACAGGATCTTAAAATTTTTCAACCCCATTTGTCGTTGATAATCAAGATCAAGATCAATTTAGCGGGGGTATATGTTTCAGAATCTTCATCGATCTTGACTTGGAGATTCATCTGGTAAAACGGGGACTAATAATTTTTTTACACCCTGTACAATGGACTTGGTGTTATCGTATTTGCGAATTTTCGACTCCACGGTCATATTTGTCGTGAAAATTAACGTATCTACGTAGATCGATACCGAAGCCGATTGAACGAGGTCTTTGTTTATTGAAAGGCTCAGTTCCACGAATGAATTGGAACCTTCATAATTTATCCGCATAGATACACCTCATTAAAATCAGATAATAATAAATTGAAACCACGAGATAACCATCGGAAATTAAAGGACATTTGAAAAACCGGTTTGCGCACTCGTGCCTACGAATATGCGTATGCAGAACACATGCACCGGATGCGTGGGAGGTGTAACTGTGTTGAAATTTTGACAACTTGTCAGATGAATGTCAATAGATACATGCGAGTATTATACAATCCACCTTTACCGTGGTCATATACGCTCCGAAAATATTGAGGTGAAAATTTTTTTTGTGTGTCACAGGCGTGGTTGAACGTGAAATAGTCGATATAACGAGAATGTTTCAAATCAGCCAAGGCTGCGGTAGCTGAAACTAATGTGTATATGCATCGACGGGCGATTCCCAAATTTAAAATTCAATGTGAAATAGCTAATTTGAATTGCATCAATTTATAGGCGTCGTATACTTACGAAAGTTCATCTGGTTGTGTATTTATGAATGGCGTATCGAAGATGTAATCAAGTATTTCGATAAAGCTTTGATGTCACGCATATGTCAAAATATTTGTCGATCTTATAAAATTTTCAAAATCAAGGAAAAAAATTCTATCGCATCCGCAAAGTCCCGGAAGTAAATTAAATCGGTAGAACGAAGCCAGCGAAGGTCGCGTCAAGTATTGTTATAATAGGAATTTCACTTCGGCTGCGGTAGTTGAGCAATAGATAATTTGCATCTAACGTGGATTTTCTATATTTGGAAAAAAAATTTTTACAATTTCAACATAACAGTGAGCTATCAATGCTACGCCTACGGGGATATGCATAATAAACTCAGATGGTTTAATTGGTTCAAGATAATGACGAGCTGAAAAGAATGTTGAAAAAAAAATTTCTTTTCTATCAACTTCAGTTTCTTCTTTTTATCTAATTGTCTAATATACCATGAAAGTTTCGGATGATTCAACGTTCGATTTTATTTACTGGAGATTTCAAAAACCGGTATAATTTAGTCAGTCGCATTAATATATTCATGACAAGACTGCGTAAATTGCATGTCATATATACCTATTTGTTTTGATGTAGCAACAAAGAGCTTTAAACAAAAACCCTGATCAGTAGACTACCAGCAATTCGAGTAGACGTTGCAAAATTGTACAGAAGATGAAAATGTGCGGCTTGTATTAACACGAACCTACCTCACGTGCACTCACGCTTCTGAAGCCGATCGTTGCAACATCCTCGTCTCTTGTAATATTTACTCTGACCACTGAACAGCGGTAGTTTTCGCTTTCAAAGCGTCGGGTCAGATTGTTTACCGTTTTAGCTGTATCTACTAAATGTCTGCGAAGATAACTATTGACATATTCTATTGCGTGCTGCAATTGAATGCTGTAGCGTTTCTCGTCAGTCTCGCTGAGCCTCAATGCAGTCCTCAAATCATCGTTGACCACGGGAATATCATCTCTGAATTAAACCAGGAACATGGAATTTGCAGGTGAGTTACACGTTTGGGTCCGTATTGTATATCTGCATCGGAGATGGAGATTTCGGTAATTGCATAATTTTTTCAGGGACGGGCAATTCGAGTGTCGAAACGGTGAGTGCATCGAGGATCAATTTCTGTGCGACGGAACAGCCGACTGTTCGGACCAGAGCGACGAGACTCGGTCCGAATGCTCGAAGCCAGAACTGACTTGCCCGGAGTCGGCATTCCGCTGCGATTACGGTGCCTGCGTCAACCAGGATACGGTTTGCAACGGCGTCAAGGATTGCCTCGACAACAGCGACGAACTCCTTGAGGAGTGTCCGAAACCTCCATCGCGGCGCAGGCGTCCGGTTTACTTGAGAATTGATGACTTAGAAAAGTACGATTATTTGCTGCTATTATTGGCGATGACATTGTTTTGGTTCTTGCGGTCAAACACGTTGGGTCGAAATTTTAATTAAGAAGGAAAGGATTGGGATTCCTGGTCCATTGCTCATATTCGCAAATTCAAAATCTAGAGCAATGATTTTATCGCATACGATCTCGCAGCAGTCGCTGAATAATTGGTATTTCCTATCTAGCTATCGAGATATAACGCCAACGGGTGGTGAGGCTCTGTACGAAATCAGGGATCAAACGAGAGGAAGACCGCCGCCGTTACTCATAGGCCACATACGTCCGAGGCCATCGAAACCGTCAACAGCGCTGACCCCCTTCAGCGATTTAGATCCATTGATACTACTGATGTACTCGTTCTGCATTGTGCCGTCGCAGCCCCTAAATGGACGATGGAGGCTTCATAGAAGATTTTGTCAGGGCGACGAAGACTGCGACATTCCTCAGGGTGTCACGTTGAAGCCTGGTAGCCAGCTGGTATACTCATGTGCTGCAGGTTTTAGAGCCAAGGGAAACACCGACGTTTATTGTGGATCCAGAGGAAAGTGGTCGCGAATTCCCGTTTGCATAGGTTGGTACATCGACTTTGTGCATGTGGTCTTGGATGCAATGAAGACGAGATCGAGAACTTGCGAGAACTAATTGGTTCGACTATCGCTTAGTTATGAATTAGTTTCTATATGGCTGACGCTTTCATTGACAATGGGGACATGTTTCAGCTAGCACATGCACTCCCTTGAACTCGATTTCAAGGGCAGCTACTTGTTCCCGTTTTGGGGAGCGCGTCAGCTGCCTGGCCCCCATTCTTCCACTCACAACAGCGACGGTTACGTGCCGATTGAATTATGGATTGGAATCGAATCCCGTGCCGACCCTCGTTGAACAGGATGTCGAATGCAGTTTGGACGGAAGATGGGAGCCAGAGCCCATAACGTGCCGTCCAAGTATGATGTCAATTAACAACTACCAGCCGTTAAAAAATCGTAGCTCTTCACCTTGTTATACACATAGCAAATCTGTGTCACGCTTTCAGTTTGCGGTTTGGAAAATCGTTCTGGACAGAAACAGGTAACAGTTAACGGGGTTCCTGTAGAAGCTGGGGGTTTTCCTTGGCACGCGAATCTTTGGAAAGAAATCACCTCTCCCAGAGGACCCGAGCTCGAGTTCCGATGCAGTGCGACCATTGTTCAGTCCAACTTCGTGCTGACCGCAGCTCACTGTGTCCTCGATGAAACATCAGGGGCACCCGAAAACCCTGCGCGTCTTCGGGTCACCGCGGGAAATGTTTATCGGGATCCAAATGATATCACAAACATTCCATGGATCGTTCAGAAGGTTCTGATGATCCGTTTTGCATACCCCCTAACCATTTTTTACTACCCAAATGTTCCGTATACTTAATAGTACTTAATTTTGGTTTGGTAGGTAAAAAACGTGTACAGATATTGCGAGTACTTCGGCCTGGTGCACAGTTACGCCTCGGACATAGCGCTGATCGAGCTGTCACAGCCCTTCGAATTATCGACTGTAGTTCTTCCCGCTTGTCTAGACATCTCGAGCCATAGTGAAGAAGCTTTCCGAAATGGTGTTATAGGAAAGATTGATGGATTCGGTAGAAACTCTATTAAAGAGTCTAGCCCGATACTTCAAACTCTGAAAGTCACTCATGTGTCCAACAACGAGTGCAAAATGTCGTATAGTGGATATGGAGGCGAAGTGGTAATCAACAATGACGAGTTTTGCGGTATTTATTCAAACGGTAAGGACATACTTAAGTATATCATACATAACTATCCTGATCTCAATTATTAATATCATGTGAATGTGACAGGAACGGATGATACAGAGCATTCTGTTAATTTCAGAAACGACTGTCTGTGACTGGGACACGGGGGGTGGGTTGGTGGTGCGAAAAGACGGACTATGGCACCTGATGGGAATTTACAGCGTGGGTCTTCGCCCTACTTCGGTGCCAACAACCGGCACAAATTGTCATGACAATCCGTACTCAGTGTATACCAAGATCTCCGCCTACGCAGCGTGGATTCAAGACGTTTTCTTTCAATTGGAGCGATACAAATCTTACCCTGTGTGCAGTTTCTACATGTAAGCTCCTTGGTCGTGCTTTCGAAAGCTGTTTTTACTCTCATCTTTGCATTATTTACTTTCGGCCTTGGAATTCTACATGAATTAAATGAATCAACGTATTTCTCTATTGCTCATTTTATTCTGTAAAGAAATCTACACCTCACTCTACAATTATGCAAGTTATCTTGTAACAGTCCATCAGTACTAACGACCACTGCACCGTCGACTGTACCACCGTTCGTTACGTGGAACGCTACATGGGGTATGACCACTACTTCAACGCCAACGCCAACGCCACCACCCACGACCACGACGACGACGACGACAACGACGACCACCACCACCACTCCGAAGCCCTTCAATATACCAATGCCGGAAAATGTAGAAGACATATCCTGTCTGGTACCACCGCAGCCTGCCAATGGAGAATGGAGGCTTCTCTGCGAGGAGAACAAGAACTGCAGTATTCCTGAGGGTGCTGCTCTGGCACCCGGAAGTCAGCTGGTATACAGTTGCCTAAATGGATTTCGAATCAAGGGTAGTCCTGACGTTTTTTGCGGACGGCAAGGACGCTGGTCAGCTATACCCACTTGCATTGGTGGGTCATCTTCCTTTTATAGAACGTAGCGTGATATACTACTTTTCCTCTTTCTTCAGCGGATCAAAAGGTTTTTCTTATTCTTTCATGATTGTATTGCTTAGTTTGGTAGCCATAATAAAGAAATGAGCATGAGAAACATAAAGTTTGTGGTTCGTTTTCTCCTATACGTAATATAATACGCAAAAACGACACATCTCAATATCTTGAATCACCAATGAACGAGAATATTTGATTTCTCAATTTTTATCACAGCTGCGGATCCTTGTGCTATTTTTTCACGAATCACAAAAATGTCAAAGAGACATTGTAGGGTAAAGGGGCAGGCAATTAAATAACTGTTTCTAACGTATAATTGACTGAGTCATTTTTCAGAGATCACCTGCCCCTCTCTGGAGTCTGTTTCAAGGATGGTGACTTGCTATCGATTGAATAGTTGGACGCCGTGTGGTTCTTCAGTTCTACCAAACACCTCGGCTTCACTCTCGTGTCGCCCTGCTTTCAAGGAGGATCCGAGTCTATCGAAGATTGGCAGTAAAACTGTGAAGTGCAATATGATCGGCGAGTGGGAGCCCAACCCGATTACCTGCATTCCAGGTAGGCGATACGACGTCCAACCCTGGACGATCACATCGTCGATACCCGATCGAAACGGTCATTTCAGATTTTCCTGTAAATCACATGATCCTTGAATTTGGTTTCAGTGTGTGGAATACCAAACACCCGATTGACTCCGACCGTAGTGAACGGCACATCGGCTGATATCACACAATTTCCATGGCACGCGACATTGTACAAACAAGAAATACCGTTTCAGGATCCTAAAAAGTACCAGTGCGGTGCCACGATAATCCAGAACAATCTTCTACTGACCGCCGCTCATTGCGTTTATGATGAAACATATAAGACGGTTCAGAAGTCTGAAAAGTTTCACGTGGTCACCGGAAACAAGTTCCGGGATTATGACTCTAAGAATCACGATCAGAGGATAGTTCAGAAAGCAATGGTTAGTAGCGTAACGGCGATCCTTCGTTACGGATTATGCATTCCTGTATTATTTTTCATGTCATTTCTAGCAGTAACTATTCGGCCCTTTCTGCTCAGGTGAAAAACATCTATGTCCCTTGCGAGTACTCTGGACGCGCGGGCAATTACGATTCCGACATCGCGATCCTGGAGTTGCGCGAGCCGTTTCAGCTGTCCGGTATCGTAATCCCGGCTTGTATGGATATCTTGGATAACAACGATCAGTTGCTGGAAACCGGCTCAGTCGGAAGATTTGCTGGATTTGGTAGAACAGAAAGTGGCTTGTCAAGCGCGATTCTCTTGACTACGAACATCCCCTACGTATCGTATAGCGAATGTAGAATGTCCGCCGTTACTGAGGATAACAAAGTGCTTATTGGAAGGGACAAGTTCTGTGGCGGGAATCGAGACGGTTATACAAGCAAATTGCTGTTTATATGTTATTTAGAAAATGTGCGCCGGAGGCAGAAGTTCTGATTTCAATTAATTTCCAGGGACGGGATCTGTTTGCCAAGGAGACAGCGGTGGTGGTCTGGTATTTCAGAGTGATGGAATGTGGAGTGTCATGGGAATTTTGAGTGTCAATTTAGAGGCAGATACGTCGAACGGAGAGAAAACCTGCGACGCTAAAGCTTACTCCCTTTACACCAAGGTTTCCTCTCACATGGCGTGGATTCGGAATGTCATGACTCACCTAGAGCGCGACAAAACTTACCCGTCGTGCGGTAGCATGTAGTATTTATGCATGTATGTATATAGCAATGATCGATCAGGTGAGAAGTTGCGAATACTTGTAATGGCCTAAAAAATTACCTAACGCCTAGAAAGTTGAATTTTTGAACATAATTCGAAAGAGGCACGTACCAACCGTCTCGATTCTTAATCAATCGGAAATTCTCGATTCGATTCTTTTCAATCTGTTGAACTAGTATAACGCCTACCTTGAAATATATATTCAGAAGCATTTGGTTCACAATCGCATATTGAACGGTATATCATTCTTTGTAGGAATGCGTGATTCGTCAAACGGTTATGAATATTGGAAATTTCACCACACACGCTCTCATCCTGCGAAAACAAAGAAGTTTTATCTTCGTCGGTAGACTAAGTTCTACGAATAAATCGAAATTTTCGTAGGTCATCTGCATAAATGTACAATATTGAATTGAATGAAGACAAAATGAATGATATGTATCTGATTTACCTTTCAAGTTTGATACCTGAGATGGAAGACTATGCGAGCCTTATCATTGACTTACTTGTAAATATTGAGTCAGTACGTTCCTCCTCATATGTGCCTAAACAGGAACACATGTGAAATTGATGTAAAAATTCTATTTGGGTCGTTATTAGTTATAAATCCGCAATTTGAATATTCTACGGGAGAAATGAGGCTGCGCCGTTGTATGAGTCTTATCTTTGACTGACATCTTGTTAAGTTGGGTTACTTAATTTATGTCCATCATTTGATCTACTGTTGCTGTGCGTGATAGCGGATTGTATAAATACATATTTTTCCTTTGTTTTGTTAAAAAATAAATTCCCTGAGGAGGTCCCATACCGTATCCGAAACGTTGGAAATTTACTACGGCACTTTTTTCATCACCTACATATCCAAGATATTATCTACATAACATTAAGCGTAGTTTATTACATTATAACACCTAATTTGAATAAATAATTCAATGAAGTTCAACTTTGATTTGTTACAATCAACGTCTTAGGCCTGAAAAAGCTTAGCACGTGCTGAACTGCTTCTATTACGCACGGAAAGGAAGCAAACCTAGGCTTAGTGAGGTTTTCCCGAAACCGAAAGCTGGGGTTATGCCGCTGGACGGGTAATCATACGATTCGTACAATTTCACAGCTAACTGACGGCTGACGATTTGAACATTTGAAGAGTGTGGCTGAGGCTGAAAACGGAAGGTTGGGAGACAATGAGAGGCTCAAAATGCAGCTACCTCGCCGGCGTGAGCAGATGCGGAAAACCGCGGTCCAGACGCGTCACTGACTGCGGAAATCCCCGGATATTTGATCCTGAGTTCTGCGGCTGAGGATGAGTGGATTCAGTCACCACCTGCGTGCAGTACGATTGTATGGTGTCTCGATTTGTGCGAATATGGGAGTATTGGGGAATTAACACTAGTAATTGGGTTATTCCCGCTATATTTCTCCAGTAAGATTGTTGCGTGAGCGCTGAAAATGTGAGATCATGTGGTAGTTCATTCCAACAAATGTTTTATAGTGCAGGCCAATCCAGTATTACTAGTAATATTGGTGCCGTGTTGTAAAATTAAATATTTAACGATGCCGACATGACGGAAAAAAGTTTTCATGTGGAATCGTGGAAATAATGTTCCTGATTGAAATTAGCCACCGTAGAATAATAACGAAACAATCCACTTGGGTTTTCCTGATTTTGAAGCGATTCGAAGCAAAACATTGTTATCCAAGCCATTTCATTTATGAGTCAAACGTTTCTTTATTCTTTCACGTAAAACGTCCGATCGTAGCTTACGAAAATATTGATATGATGAACATTCAATATACGATAACTACGTCGTAAAAAAATTAATAACGATTATTTATTTTTGGCTCATCAAATTCTTTAGGATATAAAAACCGGTTCATACGTTAACGCCTCTACCTGTAGGTGTATACACCTATGCGGAATACTGTGGATCACGTGCATGGGGACTCACGAATCTGGTGGAGCTTGCATAAAATTGTAATCGGTGAGTTTAAATAGACACAGTGTTGAGCATGATGTATATTGTATCGCACCAAAAAAGTGCGTTATATCTCATGTAATATAGGCATCGAAAATGTCAAGGTAAAAATTTTTTATGTATGTCATCGACGCGGTTAAAGGTGAAATAACTAATCGAAGAGTACTTTGTACTAGCCAGAGTCGCTGTATCTGACATCAGCATTTCAACATTCTCATGCAATTCCGAAATTTAAACTTTGATGTGAATAGCTATATAACTTGGATTACGTTAATTACGTCGGCGCTTTGTTGCGAAAAGATACAAATACTCACATCTTAATAGATAGATTTATCGATGCTGCAAGTTCGGTAAAACTTGAAGGACGCATGCGTCAGAACATTTTTTGACTACAGAAAATGTTGACAAATTAAAGAGAAAAAAAAAATTCACAGATTCTTGGCACGTCAAAATTTAAGATTTTATTAAAGCGATGGCTATAATCATGCCCTCTTGAAAATACATTATAAATTCAGACGATTTGACCGAACGAAGTTTACGGCGAGCTGAAGGAATTGAAGGAGAATTTTTCCCCGCTTTCAGTTTCTTTTTTTTATCTCAACCGAAAGATGATTCTTCATGGGCCATGTAAGTTTGAAATTCTATTTCGAAACTTATTTTCGTTTGCTACTGAGAATATTCGAAAACCGGTATTCTAACATGAACCTTCGTTAATTCGTTCATACACGGGTTGCGTGTTTTGTGTGTAAGTGTCGGTTTGGGGCAGTTATAAAGAGTTTCGCATAAAGAGTCTGGTCAGTAGATAAACGGCAGCAGTAGTTTGCGTAGGCATTGCAAAATCGCACTGTATATAAACACGTCAGGTCAATGTAGTAATCCATAACTACATAAGTACAGGAATCTTAGTCTCGTATCGAAATACGGTTCATTGTTTGAGTAAAATTGACCGTATTACCACCGAACGACGGTACTTTTCGCTTTTCAAAACGTCGCGGCGGATTGTCGCCTTGCCGAACCTGCTAATTGTCTGCGACGATGACGGTGAAGATATTCTATTTCGCCCTGCATTTAAATGCAGCGTTTCTCCTCAGCTTTGCAAGGCCTGATTGCATTACCAAAATCGCCGTCGCCAAGAGCAAGGCCCTGGTTGAGGTCGTCGACGTTCAGAAGATTTGCGAGTAAGACCCACGTTCAAATCGATGTTGCACCGCGGATTGAGATTTTCTAATTGTGAAATACCTTCAGGGACGGCCAATTTGAGTGTCGAAACGGTGAGTGCATCGAGGATCAATATCTGTGCGACGGAACAGCCGACTGTTCGGACCAGAGCGACGAGACTCGGTCCGAATGCTCGAAGCCAGAACGGATTTGTTCGAAGTCGGCATTCCGCTGCGATTACGGTGCCTGCGTCAACCAGGATACGGTTTGCAACGGCGTCAAGGATTGCCTCGACAACAGCGACGAACTCCTTGCGGAGTGTCCGAAACCTTCGCAGAAACGCGAGTTGTTAATTCACGTGAGAATTGATGACGAGGCGGAAAATCATTACGTCGAACAGCCTGAAACTTTGCCTGGGTAATTGAATTAACGTCTTTTTGTATATTTTAGTGCTACAAATTCAATGGCGTCCAGAAATACTTTGAATACGCGATCTAGCAGCAGCACCTCAACTATTGTTGATCATTATCTAGCAAAAAAGAAACAAAGCCAACGCGTCGTAAGGTTATATACAAAGTCAGGCGTCCAATGATGAACAGGGTGCCGGCAATTGCATCCGACAGCGGGGATTCGAAACCATTGACACCGTCGACATCGCTGGGAGTTTCAACGATCAGGACATTGAATTACTCGTCCTGCATTGTGCCGGCGCAGCCTCCGAACGGGCAGTGGCGGCTTCATCGTGATTTTTGCCCGGGCAACGAAGACTGCGATATTCCTCAGAGTATCGCGTTGAGGCTTGGTAGCCGGCTGGTATATTCGTGTGATACAGATTTCGGAGTCAGAGGAAGCGCCGACGTTTATTGTGGAGCCGGAGGAAATTGGTCACCGATTCCCGAGTGCATCGGTGGGTATTCCATAAGCTTGACTGCAGGAATTTGAGTGTTAAACGGCGAAAACATGCAAACTCATTGCTTTTGACTATCGCTTAGTCTCCGCGTGAGTTCACGTCTTCTTTGACCATCAGGACATGTTTCAGTCACCACATGCACACCATTGAACACAGTTTCAAGGGCGGCTACTTGTTCCCGTCTTGGGAAGCGCGTCAGCTGTCAGAACTCCATTTTGCCCCGTACAAAGGCGAAGGTTACGTGCCGGGTAAATTATGGACTGGAATCGAACCCAGTGCCGACCGTTGTTGAACAAGATGTTGAGTGCAATCAGAACGGAAGGTGGGAGCCGGAGCCAATTACATGCCGCCCAAGTATGATGTCGATTGAAAATTGAAATTGGAGTATCAAAGTTCTTTTCACTGTTGTTATAAACATCTTAACTGCACGCTGCGATTTCAGTTTGCGGACTGGATGATCGTTCCGGTCGGAAGCAGGAGACAGTAAACGGTATCTCTGTAGAAACTGGGGGTTTTCCTTGGCACGCCAATCTTTGGACGGAAATCAGCTCCGAAGGGAGAGTCCAGCACGCATTCCGGTGTAGTGCGACCATTATTCGGCCCAACTTCGTGCTGACCGCAGCTCACTGTGTTTTGGAAAGAACATCAGGGGCATCCGAAAACCTTGGGCGTCTTCGAGTCACTGCGGGAAATGTTTATCGGGATCTGAGTGATCTCCACAGCGTTTCGTGGATCGTTCACAAGGTGGTGGTGATCATTTTCGTATTCTTTCTGGTTCTATTTAAGTGCCCAATGCACTTATATTCTTAACGGTGTTCAATTTTCATTTGCCAGGTGAAAAATGTGTACAGAAATTGCGAGAACTCCAACCTTTTGCCCAACGATACCTCGGACATAGCGCTGATCGAGTTGTCGGAGCCATTTCAGTTCGCGACTAAAATACTTCCCGTTTGTCTGGACGACTCGAGGCAAAGTGAACTAGTTTTCGAATCCGGCGTCCCAGGAAAGATCGATGGATTCGGTATAAATTCCGTCACAGCATCTCGCCCGATACTTCAAACTGTAGAAGTCAGTCATGTGTCAAACAGCGAGTGTAGAACGCCGTACAACGACTCTGGGATTCAAGTGATAATAAAGAATGATGAATTATGCGGTGCTTATTCTAACGGTACGTAAATAAATATCCTACACGCCTGTATGTACTAATCACAACCAACGGAATCATGTGAATGGAACAGAGGAAGATCTCATGCAAAATTTTGATAATTTCAGAAACGACTGTGTGTGACTGGGATACTGGGGGTGGGTTGGTGGTGCAAAAGAACGGACTGTGGCACCTCGTAGGGATCTATAGTGTGGGCTTTCACTCTAGTTTGGTGGATTCAACCAGCACGAACTGTGGTGAAAATCCCTACTCGCTGTACACCAAGATATCTGCCTACATACCGTGGATCGAAGACGTTTTCTTCAAGTTGGAGCGATACAAGTCTTACCCTGTGTGCAGTTTCTACATGTAAGCTCTTTCTTCACAATATTTATGGCTGATTTTATTCTCAGCTTTGCATGAGTTATTTGAGCCTTTTGGTTCTAGATGAAATACATGAAAGTAATTCTCTTCTACTATCTGTCTTTTTCATTTTCATAAATCTCACTGTGTCGTTGTTTTTATTGTCTTGAAACAGCCCACCGCGGATTCAACTATCGCAGAACACCACTTATCCCATAACACCCGTCCAATCATCGCCAAATTTAGCCGATCCCATAACACCATTCCAGTTATCGCCAAACGGAGCCAATCCCATAACATCATTCCGATTATCGCCAAATGGAGCCAATCCCATAACACCGTTCCAATCATCGCCAAATGTAGCCAATCCCATAACACCAGTCATATCATCGCCAAATGGAGCCAATCCCATAACACCGTTCCAATCATCGCCAAATGTAGCCAATCCCATAACACCAGTCACATCATCGCTAAATGGAGCAAATCCCATAACACCGTTCCAATCATCGCCAAATGTAGCCAATCCCATAACACCAGTAACATCATCGCTAAATGGAGCAAATCCCATAACACCGTTCCAATCATCGCCAAATGTAGCCAATCCCATAACACCGGTCCAATCATCGCCAAATGTAGCCAATCCCATAACACCGGTCGAGCCGTCGCCGTCGCCAGCAAAGTCGCCGATGATGATGATGATGCCAACTCCTGATTTGGTTGAAATGCAAATGCCGCTAAGTGCACCAAGCGTACCCTGTGTGATACCACCACAGCCTACCAATGGGAAATTTAGGATTGATCCAGCTCTCTGCAATGGAAAAACCGATTGCAGCCTTCCTGAGAGTGCTGCACTGGGACCCGGAAGTCAGCTGGTATACAGTTGCTTACCTGGGTTTCGAATCAACGGGAGTTCAAACGTCTTCTGCGGATTGAACGGAAACTGGTCAGCAATCCCATCCTGCATTGGTGGGTCAAAATTTGTTGTACATTGAATATAGAATGTTGTGGGGAATCAAAAGATTCCAATTCTTATTCTTGTACTTTCACAATCGCAATGTGAATATGAGAGAACGACCGCGATCCCTAAACCGTGAAATCGCACTGAATGAGAGCAAACGATTTGTTAATTCTAACCAGAGTTGGTGACTCTTCCCGATTTCTGATGAAAATAAAAAAAGATCTCCAAGACATTGTATGGAAAGGGTACAGGATGTACTTTAATATTTGCTTCAATGCGCAATTGACTGGGATATTTTACAGAGATCACCTGCCCCTCGCTGGATTCTGCATCGACGATAGTGACTTGCTATCGGTCGAATAGTTATACACCGTGCAACTCTTCAGCGTTACCATATACCACGGCCTCACTCATATGTCGACCTGCTTATACTGAAGATCCGAGTCTTGCAAAAGCTGGCAGTAAATTTGTGAGATGTAATGCGAACGGCGAGTGGGAGCCCAACCCTATAAGTTGCCTTCCAAGTAAGCAGCGACAGCGCCTAGTTTAGCTCAATCGTATTGTTAACAGGCACTTAAAAGGTGTATTTTCAGTAGGTTGGAGTCACGCATTCTTTCAATTTGGTTTCAGTGTGCGGAATACCGAATACTCAGTTCACCCCCACCGTGTTGAGTGGAGTCCCCGCTGATATCTCACAATTCCCGTGGCACGCGACGTTGTACAAGCAAGAGAAGCGGCCCGAAGGTCCAAAGATGTTTCAGTGTGGCGGAACGATAATCCAAAACAACCTTGTGCTCACCGCCGCTCATTGTGTTTATGACGACCAATTCAAGACGGTTGAATTGGCTGAAAATTTTTACGTGATTACGGGAAACAAATTCCGAGATTACGACTCTCCGCTTCACGATCAACGGGTTGTACAGAAAGCTGCGGTTAGTAGCATGATGGCGGTCCTTCTCAGGAAACACATACCTGCATAGGTTTTGATGTTATTTTGGGTAGTAACGTTACGGTTGTGTTTCTTGCTCAGGTGAAAAGCATCCACATCCCTTGCGAGTATTTTGGCTTGAACGGTAATTACAATTCTGACATCGCGATCCTCGAGTTGCGGGAGTCATTTCAGCTCTCCGCAATCTTAATCCCGGCCTGTATGGATGTCGTTGGTAACAACGAGCAATTGCTTGAGCCTGGCACGACTGCAAGAATAGCTGGATTTGGTGGAACAGAAACTGGCTTGTCGAGCGCAACCCTCTTGACCACGAACATCTCCTACGTATCTTACAGCGAGTGCAAAATGTCCGTTGGTACCCAGGAAGACGTGGGGCTTATATCGAACGATAAGTTCTGCGGCAAAGGCCGAAACGGTACCAAGATATACGGTTACTAATTTTCAGTTTCGCGAAAAAGGCCAAGAAAGGAAGAAATTTGATTCGATCTCATTAATTCCAGGGGCGGCCGTTTGCCAAGGAGACAGCGGCGGTGGTCTGGTGTTTCAGAGTGACGGAAAGTGGCACGTCATGGGAGTTTTGAGCGTCAATTTAGGGGCGAGTACGTTGAATGGCCAGAAAACCTGCATACCTAACTCTTACGCCCTCTACACCAAGGTTCTCACCCACATGCCGTGGATTCGGAGCGTGATGACCAGTTTACAAACATACGAGACTTACTCGTCGTGTGGATCTGGTCGATAAATGGTTACGTGAATTTACAAAATTTTAGATCAGACGGTGGAAAATATGAGTGGGCCGTGACAAGACCTACTTGTCGCACGGCAGCGCACAGATTACATACCAAATACTTATCAAGTTTGTTTGTGATTGCAACTTGTACATACAACTATAGATAAAAGTTTAACAAGGAACTCTTGACCTCCAATATAAATGTGCAGTATAGATAAAAGGGTTGAAGGCTCGCAAGTAAGGCGCATTCATTGATTAGTTTTTTTTGCGGATTCAACACCCTGTGAACAATACACGGATAAAGACGAAATGACACGTTGATTCGACGCCAGTAACTTCAAGTATTCCAAGTACGGCAGAATGGCTGTAATGCATATGCCAGCCACTTTAAGCGAAAATAAGAATTTGTTATTGTCCGGAATTCTCCTGCCCTTTCCTTCTGTGAAGAACATAAAGCGATCGCTCGAAAAGAAACAGTTGTCCACGAACGGCCGAATTAGTCAATCGGATTTAAAATCGATAACCTTCAGTGACAATTTAAGACTTTAGGACTAGTCCTATGTCAACGAACATTCATTGTATTCATATATTTGTAAGCTACCACGTTTCCTTTGAAGGTGCGAAACAAGCGACCAAAATTATAAACAAAAGCTTGAATACTACTATTTCAATTCGAATTGCTTTATGAGTGTGAAAAATGTAGCGAACTTGTTCACGGAAAAAAATAATTCATTAGACCAGTAAATTTCAGTGTTACCAAACGCTTTTAAAGGACATACAAACACCTACATATTCTAATACTTGGACTAAGACTAAGACTCCAACGACCGATGCGATTAAAGGTGAAATAGCCAACCGAACAAGCTGAAAATAGCATATGAACACAACTGTGCGATTCTTAATTATAAAATTCGGTGTAAATAGCTAAATAACTTGGATTACGTCAATTCCTTTGGCGTTGTCTCGCAAAAAATTATATAGACATAGACGTGATTCATCGACAATATAATAATGTATTTCGGTAAAATTTTAATATCACGTATATGTTCAGGTCACTCTTTGATTATAAAAAATTCCCAAAACTATCCCGAAAAAGTTTAATTGATTGCCCATTTAGCCAAAATTTATAATATTTTATTACATCGGTAGGCTATCAAAAGCCATATTCGGAATGCGGAATATCTGACAGTATCAAGGACAGCTCGGGGCTCACAACAAAAGACAAGTTTTGCGTCGGAGGCCAAAGTGGTAGTAAAAAATTGTTTCTTGTTTGTAATCGAGCTAAATCTAAATGCAATTTCAGGGATGACCGTTTGCCATTGAGCGTCACTTACGGGGTGAATATGTAGGGGTAAATAGTAGGTACCTGCAGTATCTCCATAGAAACAATCTTTAAATAAAATTCGCATACAGTATCTACACTTACGTATAATCAAGACGCGATTTCTCGATATCTCGACACTTTTGTCTCGCCTCGAGTAAGGCCAGATTTTCCGAGAATCCTCGCTTCGAGAAGTCTGGACAAGAAACTTTCCTAATATGTAACAACCAATAAAACCAAACTTATGTTTGGAAACATTTTTAATACGAAGCTTAAACTATATATTGCCTACTACGTTACAGAATTACGTCAATTGATCATGACTTGGAAGATTCACGTTATGCCCACATATATTTCCCAAAAACATTTCGATGAGTGAGTTCTTTTACTGCGTAACACGGTAACAAATAAGCATTATCGGCCATGAAGTTTTCTACACACATGAGCGCGTCGAATCGGCCACGCGAAGTTTTCTGCGCCGGGAATTTCTTCCTCTTTGTGATGATTATTCTTATTACGTACTTCTGTGTATTTTTTTTCTTCGACGTAAAGTCCGTCCATGCTTGTTTCTCGCAATCTCTTCAGACTACGCCGACCGCTTGGCTTGGCTGGTCAGCACGCGTGCGAAGTTAGCGTGTAGTAGTTTTTGCTCATCCGACTTACCGGACAGGTTTCCTGCGATGACCCAAACGCGCAACAAACACTCCAGTTGATTACAACTAATAATTGAATGTGAAGTTATAATGACGGCGATATTCGCTGTTAAACGTGCCGCAGTTTTGACTTTCATTTGTGGTGAGTGATCGACGTCATGATTTTGAGTGTAGTGGGTACAGATAGTTGTGCACGATGCGACTCGGTGCATCTATAATGCGGGTCATCATCCTTGTAAAGTCATTCATCCTTTCCGAATTCAACCTGCACCGTCAGTAACTGGGAAAAGATCCAATTCGCTCAGGTCCTGAACAAATCATTTCACCTAGATTAATATGTTTCTAATAACGAAGTTTAATGAAAATTGTGTTGAAATTGAAAACGAACAATTTCATCACATAGCTGTGAAAGTTGTGGCAACATGACGATGGAATTTATTGTTCAAACGCGAATTGGTTTTTTTCAATTAACGCTCTCGCTGAGAACTGAACGGATTTAAAGATCGATGAATGAAGAAGAGGTTTTCCGTTCAGGCAACAGAATTATTTTGTTTGTTTAATGCGAATCAGACAAGGCGTGCTTTATTTAATAGCTGTACATACTTACAGGGAAAGTAGAAACCGGTTTTTTCTCAATTTCGATATTCTTGATAATATGGCTTGTTGTTTCTATATACCTATAATTAAGTGCGTTAATGAAACATGTTTGTGATTCTTTCGATCCATGGCCGTTAAGGTCACTGAAGAATCTGAACAAAGTTGATACGCCAAGCAGTGTTTCTCACTGTAACAAAGCAACGAAAATTCATGTTGTGCGGAGTTGTCCTTCGCGACCGATGAGAAATATCTACGCAATACGCTCAGGCGGATGACGTTTATCCTTGACAAAGAAGGTTCTCAGGAATATCAACCATAGGAAAATATTCATTCTCTTCCACAGTCAGCCAATCCGTGATACAGACTAAAGTCTGATTCCGAGTAACCTGCAATTCGCGTCGTCGAATTTTTTTTGCAACGAGGATTTTCAGGCTCACGTTTAACGCCCGCGTCCTCATATATAATCGCTTCTACTCGCACTAATGACTTTGCTATTGTTTGGTAATTCTCCCTTCCTTTTCATAAATTGTGTGACTAAATAACGAGCGGTTGACCTCATGCTGATTAGCCGGGAAAATGACTCTAAAGCTAAACTGATTTTCACATGATTATAATCCAGTTAACTAATGTATGACACACGTCATGCGAGTGAAACCGCAAAATTTTTGCCGGCACATGTGACGACGATGTGACGGAAGTTGCGTTAAGCGCGAGCATATTGAGTCACATTATCATACGTGCAACACGCAGCGTGAATGAAATGTGAAATTAAGTAGATGAAGAATTATTTTCTCGTTTCGATAAAAATCATTGACAATTTTCTTTAAATTCGATCAGTCTTTAATATTATGAAATTTATATGTTAGATTCAAACAATGCTTCCAGAGCTTACGAGTATTATCAGTGTTACAATTTTCATCATATACAATTTTTTGCAAGACAAAAATATATATTAAAAAATGTTTAGATGCATTTTTGTTCAATTAATGAAACAATTTATTTTCGGGTGGCAATTCCCGGCGTCCAGTTCTCTTCGCATCCGATAATGCTCAAGAAGTCGTTGGAAATTCGCTACCGAACGATGTCATCGAAAAGAATCGCGGGTAAGTGGAAATCAGAATTCGATTCAAATATTTATCCAGTCCACAACACACAACCACACAGGCTAATTCGTCAGCCGAGATGAGGATTTGATTATTCTATCACGTGACATATCGTCATCGAACTCATACGTATCAACTGCCACCGGCTCATTGCCGAAAAACAGAATTGTTCATATTTGAAATGCGTCCATCATTTCGAACAGTGGTGTAGTCAATTATACGACTACCGTCGAGTCGGCCATCCGTTCTAAAAGAGACACGGAAACAGGAGGTCTAAGACGGCCATCGCCTTGCCTGGTACCACCGCAACCAAGTAATGGTCAGTGGAAGCTTCATCGAACACTCTGTGACAGCAACAGGGAATGCGACGTTCCTCAAGGTCTTCAACTCGAGCCTGGTAGCCAGCTGATTTATACCTGCAGACCCAACTACAGGATAAATGGGAACGCTGCCGTGTTCTGCGGAGTCAAGGGAACGTGGTCTGAAATTCCCGAATGTATCGGTGAGTCCAATCTCAATCAAATGTTGTACGATTTGAGAATGGGTTCGATGGTTGAGTGTAAAAGTGACGCAGCATCTCAGCAGTAGCGGTCGATCAACCGGATGGACATGAACGTTAATCGAATGATGTTGCAGAGATAAAATGCAACGCTTTGAACTCCCCGTCGACGACGGCTTCGTGCTATCATTTGGGCAAGTTGGTGAGCTGCGACTCTGCGGTGTCCCCGGGTATACGAGCCCAAGTATCTTGTCGTCAGGGATACAGGACGGATACGACTTCCTTAACGAGTCGCAGAGAGATCATCTTGTGCACTTCGAACGGAACGTGGGAACCGGACCCCATAAGATGCATACCAAGTATAAGCTTACGATTTGTGCTGGCCACGTATTTATAATACTTTCATCGCTTTCTCATCTATATAAGCGGTTGATCCGAAAAGCTTTTCTTTTTCGCGTAAAGCTCAACTGCGCATAATTATATCTACATATGCCGATCACAATCAGTGGTTCCTTTGGAATTCTACTTACGGAGAAATTGTAAACGAACCCATGCGATTGAATATTACACAAAGATGCTTAAAAATGTCTTTCAATTACTTGAAATTTTAATTTACAGTTCAATTAACGATCTTAAGAATGTAGGAGTTACGAATTTTCTGTAAGTGTGTACGTTCGTAATTTTGAAACCGGATGCAAAAAAGGTTTGAAAAAATTACTGTAACATCGTCTGGATGTAGATAATTTTTTATTCAAATTTCAAATTAATCGATCAAGTTGTTTGTTTCGTATCATGATGAAAAAAATTGACACGAGCGAAAACGACGATCTTGATCCTGGGATCGCACTATCGATAGAAATCGCTAACTAATATTTGGTTCTTGGTTCATCTCACAATCGATTTCCTTTCACCATGTTTTCAGTTTGTGGCGTTGCAATACCCAACCACACCCCATTAGTACACAAGGGAGAAAAGGCGTCCGTCGGCGACTTTCCATGGCACGCAACCCTTTACAAGGAGAGGAACATGCGGCAAGGGCTCAAAAAGGAGTTTCACTGTGGCGCGACGATTATTCATACCAACCTGGTGATGACGGCTGCTCATTGCATCTACAATGAGAACAGTAAGACTACGGAGGACCCGGAGAAACTCTTCCTCCTCACTGGAAATACGTTCCGCGATTATGATTCCCCGCTGCATGATCGCAAAATCGTTCGACAGGCTGAGGTTCGTTCGTAATGCGTCGTATTCGGCTCTTTTGCTATTATTTTTTTAATCAAGTTCAAGGTCATCTTTTTTCAGGTGAAAAATGTTTACGCACATTGCCAGTATTACGGACTGAATGGAAACTACGCAACCGACATCGCGCTGCTGGAACTTAAGCAGCCATTCGAATTGTCCAGCATTCTTCAGCCCGCTTGTTTAGACCTTTCTGGGTACAGTGAGCAGACACTGGAGCCTGGTGTTTCCGGAAAAGTTGCCGGTTTCGGTAGGACTGCCGCAGGCGAGACGAGTGCCGTTCTGCAGACTCTGACGCTACCTTACATATCGTACAATCAGTGCAAGTCTTCGAAGTACAATGCTGAAGCTGAGGTCTTCATCAGCAATGATAAATTCTGCGCCGGTTATACAAATGGTGCGTTACGATTCCCGATCAATTTAGGCACGCATTTGTCAGTACGGTCCATATTTGGGGTACTTTTGAAATTCTTATAGTTGCTGACTCTGTATCAGTTCCAAATTCGTCAAAGTTTTTTTTTTCTGTGTTATCCAGTTCTCTATCTCGACGAGAACCGTGCCATTAATCACAGTTTTACTTGGTGTTTTTTTTCTCTACAGTTCTTCGGAAGTCGTTAAAATAAGTAATCACTTGAATTATACTCTAATTTGGAAAGTTGATATTTCTACAAGTGTCGAAATTTGTTTTTTCGACATGGTTTTTTTTATCATTATAATCACAAACGTGCAGATATCGATAACTTTCTAATTTCAAATTCAATTCAGTATTGCATGCTATCCAGTTTTATATTTCATCTGTAAATACAGTTTCCCTGTACATGGAAACTCACAGCGAATATGCTGTAGCGGTTCCGAAAAATAGTTGGAAAAAAAACTGTTCACTGATACGGTTTCTCATAGAGAACGAGAGCTGGAGTTACATATGAAGTTCTTTGGCTGAATTTGGAGCTAATTTAACGAGTGAAACTGTTGGAAATAAGAGAGGAAGTAATAGAAATATGGAGCGCCGTAATATTTGGTTGATTTCAGGATCGGCTGTGTGTGAGGGTGACAGTGGGGGTGGATTGGTGTTTCAGAAAAATGACTTGTGGTACGTTATGGGGATCGTCAGCGTTGGTCTCGGCGTAGACATCAGCAATGGAGAAAGAACGTGCGACAAATATTCTTACTCGCTTTACACCAAAGTCTCGACTTACATGTCGTGGATTCAAGACGTGATTTTCCATTTGGAGCGATACAAGTCTTACCAGGGATGCGGTTCCTACGTGTAAGATTTTTCTTCGCGTATTTATGGGCTGGTTTTATTCTTACCCTTGCATCAATTACTCCAGCCTTGTAGTTCTAGGTGGGATGAATAATCGCATCTCTCTATTCTTCATCGTTTATGATCTCACCGTACGGTTATGCAACTTGTTTTGAAACAGTTCGCCACTACCAACGCCCGACGGATCGCATACTCCACGACCGTTTGTGACCCCAACTCCGACGCCGAGCACTTCCACTTCTAGAACTTGGCCGACGCCGGCGACAACGACAAAGACGAGCACTATGGACCCCACTGACTTCCGAATACCGCCAGGATCTTGTCGGGTACCACCCCAGCCTACCAATGGCGAACGGAGACTTCATCCGGCTCTCTGCGAGGCAAACGCGGATTGCAGTCTTCTAGAGGGCGCAGCACTGGGACCTGGGAGTCAGCTGTTATACAGCTGCAAACCTGGATTTCGAATGAATGGCAGCCCTGATGTTTTTTGTAGACTGCAGCTAGGAAAATGGTCAGCGATACCCACCTGCATCGGTGGGTTAAAGCTTTTCGTATGTAGAACGTAGCATGCTTCGTTACGTTTCCTCAGTCCTCGGAAGATTAATTCAAAAAATTATTCGTATTCTCCGGTAGTTGCATTTCATAGTTTGGTAGCTGTAGTAAAGTAATAGGCATCAGAAAAACGAAGCACGTTCCGTTCGATTCTATTTACACCGTAAATGGCCGAGAACGAGACGCTCTTGAGACGTCGGATTTGTAAATTTTTACGAGAGTCTATCGTTTTTTGCTATTCACAAAAATGTAAACGATAATAAATAGTACATTGTGATACAAGTGCGGAATGTGGGCCGATGAATGTGAAATTTGCAGCATGAGCCAAAGCGAGTGCTGTGATCACATGAGTCAGGTATCGCCTATTCGCACGTGTAACGTACGCCATTCTTTCAAGCATGTGTAAAGGGAAATACGATTTAGGAAGAAACGAAGGTGTCACTGACAGCGTGTGAAATATGGGTTAGGTAACTAATTGCGTCGTTTAGCGCACTGTTCGGAAATGGGGCACCTTACGCACGTATATTGATAAGATACTGTCAGCGAAGGGAGCAGGCTATTAAAAATCGGCTTCTAACTTGCATTTTATAGAAATCACCTGCCCTTCACTGGACTCTACTTCGATGACAACGACTTGTTATAGACAGAATCAAGGGACGCCGTGTGGTTCTACGGTGCTACCAAACACTACGGCTTCACTCGAATGTCGACCGTCTTACGAGGTGGATTCGACTCTTCAGAAGACGAGCAGCAAAACTGTGACGTGTAACTTGAACGGCGAATGGGAGCCCGACCCGATTACCTGCCTCCCAGGTAGGTGGTTACGGCGTCTCACTGAGGACGTTCACATGGTTAACGAGTCATTGACACGGTCGTTTTAACATCATTGTAATCACGTATCCGTTGAATTCAGTTCCAGTGTGCGGAATATTGAATGCGCAGTCAACTCGAACCGTGGTAAATGGAAACGTCGTCGATCTCCCACATTTTCCATGGCACGCGATGTTGTACAAGCAGAAAAAAACGTCCCAGCACCTCAAGGAGTTCGTGTGCGGTGCAACGATAATCCAAAACAACATTTTGTTGACTGCCGCCCATTGCGTTTATAACGATATTTCGAAGACGGTTGAGTTACCTGAAAGGTTTCACGTGATTATTGGAAACAAGCTCCGCGATTATGACTCTCCGCTCCACGATTCACGGATCGTTCAGAAGGCTGCGGTTAGTAGCATAATTGCGATCCACCTTCAGAAATACATTATACCTTTTTTCTCGACACTATCCGAGTAGTAATTCGTTAATATGGCCTGTTTAGGTGAAAAGCATCCACATCCCTTGCGAGTATTCCGGCTTGAACGGTAATTATGGCTCCGACATCGCGATCATCGAGTTACAGAAGCCGTTTCGACTGTCTGGTATTTCAACTCCAGCATGTATGGATGTCTTGGGTATCAAAGAGCAGCTACTAAAATCCGGCATGGTGGGAAGACTGGCTGGATTTCGTAGAACAGGAACCGGCCCGTCGACCGCAACTCTTGTGACTACAAACAACCCCTACATAGCTCTCAGCGAGTGCAAAATGTCCAATAACAACGAAGACAACCTGGAGCTTACAGGGAACGACAAGTTCTGTGTTGGCAGCGGCAACGGTGATACTAAAAGATTTCCACTTATGTTTACTCCAAGGTAACAACTCAGAATAGAAGGGAAGTATAATTACAATTAAATTCCAGGAACGGACGCCTGCGAAGGAGACAGCGGGGGTGGTCTGGTGTTCGAAAACGACGGAAAGTGGTACGTCATGGGAGTCTTGAGCACCTCTTTTAGGCCGTCGAGTGGAGATGGAACCTGTAATGGTAACGCTACCTCTCTTTACACCAAGGTTCCCTCCCACATGTCATGGATTCGAAAAGTGATGTCAAGTTTAGAACAACATCAATCCTTTCCACCGTGCAAACCTAAAGCCTGATAATCTCATTTGTTCATTGACCATATTTTATCATCAGTCACGTAAAATATTCTTGAAGCACGACAAAACTGGCTGTTGTGCAAGATCAGGTAAGACAGGAACCAAATACTCACTCGGAAGGTTGAATGTTTGAATAATATTTTGAGGGAGCAGAATGCGCAAATGTCTCAAATCCCGATCAATAAACAAATATGAATAAATATCGAAGTAACCTGTAAATTGTGTACATGGAAAACATTTGTATTACAGAATGTGAACTATACATAGCATTCGTCGTAATGCGTTGTGTGTCACTGATCAAGCTAGGAGAATCCATCGTACATGTATGATCTGACAACCATTGGATGGAATCCTTTGTTGCGTTACACGGTAGGTATAAGAGTTAAATATTATCGATAAAGTATCCTACTCCTACTGACCGCGGGGAGGTCTCCGTCTGGGGGATTATTTCCTCTTATGATTATTATTACTGCAGTTGTACTTTTTCCATATTTCTCATAAACTCCGGTCATATTTGTTTCTCTCAAGCTCCTCAAACTATTCTGACTGCGGTGGTTGGCTGGTCAGAACCGGCGTGGAGAGCCAGCATGTAGTTATCCTTACTGAAGCGAAGTGGCCAAAATTGGTGAGCTGTCAGAAGTGCGTTACGTAAATTATCGTTAACGTTTCTGCTCGAATAGGGGCCCTCCTCAGAACGATCAATTATTTATTTAGCTGACAAAAACTTATCCTTATTCTTCGTGTACATCTACTTACGATTATTCAATAGCTCAACGTATACTGTAGCTGATTAAAACCAATCATTTGCTGTGAGGCTATAATGCCGGTAGTATTCGCGATTCTGACTCTGTTCGCTTGTGGTGAGTGAATTATGTCAGCTTGCTAGTGTAGTAGAGATTTTTATTTTACACAACTGGATACACGTAAGTACAATTGAGATTTCTATCCTTGTCAAATGAGGTGTATTTTTTACAAATTCATTCGATTTCATTAACTGGGAAAAAGATTCAATTTTCTCAGGTTTCAACCGATTAATTTACTTAAGGTCTCGAAAATGACGAGATTGAAGAACGATTTTGTTGAAGTCAAAGTTAAACAATTTCATTAGAGAGTCGTTTTATTTATACACTTTTGTCTTTATATCGATGTGTGTTCGTGCCAATTGTCTTTATACCAGTACTGTTTTTGCTTTAATACCTCGTTATTTAACATCAGTTTTCTACATATTTTCGTTGATATAAACGATATCGTGTACCGTAAATAGTACCATTTGTTGTCCCTTCTTATACACTTTCATATCGCTTCCGCGACTAGGCATTAGAAATATAGATTATATCGAAGGCACCGTGAAAAACCGGCTTTCTCGGATTTTCTTTTAAGAACGGATTGCACTTGAACTTATATTTCGGATTGCTCTTGAAGTGCCGGCTATTTCGCTCGTGAGAAATTTTTTCACCGTAAATTTAGTTGGTAACACTGTCAGACTCCATACAAAGCTCGTCGCGCGCTCCGAAATTCATGCAAGCTCCGTTTTGGATATGTTACATTATTATATTTCTATGTACAGGGGTGAGGTGGTAAAATGTGCCCATTAAGGAGAAAAAGTTTTGAATGTAGATTTGAATCGGTGGATAGAGTAGGTATACTTCGCATTAACACAATCGGAGCCCGGAACTAAATAACATACATGAAAATCATTACATTTTTTATTCCCTATTGACCGGGCTATAATGTATTCCGTGAAAAGCTTTGAATGTTACCTTTTATTGCGTTACACGGTATAATAAATTAAGCACTGTTGATAAAGTCTCGTGCCCACACGAGCTGCGCAGCGAATCCGCCGCCTGAGATTTTCTGAGCGGGGAATTTCTTCTTCTTATGATTATTTTTATTACAGTTCTACGCATTTTTTTCCTTCCTCAGCATAGAGTTCGACCATACTTGTTTCTCTCAAACTGACCAGTCTACGCTGACCGCTCTGCAGGTTGGTTCGTTAGCTGTAGAACACGCGCGACGAGCCAGCACGTAGTTCTTGTTGTTCTGTCGTTCCGTAGAAGGTTGTTTGGGATTTCCTAAACGCTCGACATACGCTGCAGTTATTTAAAACCGATAATTGTCCGTGAGGCTATAATGACGGCAATACTCGCCGTCAAACGTGCCGCTATTCTAACTTTCGTTTGTGGTGAGTGATTGACGTCATTGTTATTAGTGTAGTGATGGAGATGCATTCATTTTTTAGCCGGATGCGCGAGTAATACAGATTGTTATTCTTGTAAGGTTAATTAAACTTTCTAAATTCAATCTCTTTCGGTAACGTGGGAATGAGATTCAATTCACTCTTATTTCAACCAAGTATTTCACCACGAGTGTTCGTAACAACGGTGTACGAGGACAACTGCGTTGAACTTGAAATCGAACAATTTCGTTACAGTTTTGTGAAAGTTGTGGCAACCTGACGGCCAAGTTTATTGCTGAAACGCGTCATAGTTTCACGCTCGATTTTCCTGAAAACTGAATAACAGGTTTTTGAATCGTGAAGTTCGATTTGCTCATGAATTGTAAAACACTAGAGGCTTGTTTCATTCTTATAGCTAGATCAAAAGAATATGTAGCGATTCTTTTTAAATTTTGAAATATTTTCGTCAAACGTGAATACGCATAAAACTTCTCTGTATTTTTCGCGATCCATAGCGGTCAAAGGTTATCAGAGAATTCAAACAAAGTCGATACGGTTCGTAGTGTTTCTCAATCATATTAAATATGTTTACTCTCTGGACTGCCTTCTCCGACCGATGGGAAATACCCGTGCAATACGTGTACACAGACGACGTTTATCCTTGACTCAGCATGTTCCGAGGAACATCGACCGTAGAAAAAGACCCGTTTCTCACCAACAGTTAGAAAATTTGTAAAACAGACTTAAGCCGGATCTAAAACGACTATGCTCGCGTCATCTTGTCTGCTCGAACGAAGGATAATCTTCAGTATTCACATTCTAAATCCGCATGCATGTGATCGTTGCTACTCATCGCGGTATCTAAAAACTGTTCAGATATAAAGGACGAGAAAAAAAAAACTCGAAGAACTTGTGTAACCGGTTAACGCGCGGTTGACCTCCCGTTGATTAGCCCGTAAAATGACCGTGAACTTTTGTCGATTTTCGCATAATTATAAGCGATAAACTTTTTAACAACAGTCAATAAAAACTAGAAATACAAAATTTAAGTAACCATAACCATTGAATTGCTGAAATTTTTTTTTCCCCGGAATTTCCGGTGCGCAGCCCTCTTCGCATCCGGTAGCGCTCAAGAAGTCGTTAGAAATTCACAATCGAACAATGTCAACGGAAGGAGTTGCGGGTAAGTGGATATCACGATTCGACTCGAATATTTCAGATGGCATGGAATTTCCGAAATAAATGACGAAAACTTTACGGCAGAGAGAACCAGTTCGCTTGTCGAAACGGGGAATGCATCGCGAGCGAATTGCTGTGCGACGGAAGAGCCGACTGTTCCGACCAGAGCGACGAGACCCAGGTCGAGTGCACAAAGCCAGAGTTGACCTGTCCGGATTACGCATTCCGGTGCACTTACGGTGCCTGCGTAAACGGAGACGCGGTCTGCAACGGCGTCAAGGACTGCATCGACAACAGCGACGAGGCACTTAGCAGGTGCCCGGGTATTTCGGCAGCTGACCCTGAGGCGAGCTGCGGTATCGGGGACTTCCGGTGCAGGAATGGCCAGTGCATAAACTCGACGTCTCTCTGCGACGGGATCGTCGACTGCGCCGATCAGAGTGACGAAACTACCAATGCCTGCGGATCCTTTCCGTAAGCTGCACCTTAGACTTTTTACTACTGGTTCTCCAGGAACCTACAATAAGGTCATCATCTGCAAAAGCCACTTTAGCGTTCAACACATGTATATCCTCGTTATTCTGCGCAGAGTGAACTCAGCTTCACAGAGATCGTCACATGTGTACCAGATTGATTGAAGATTTAAAAAAATTTTTTGTTACTGCACTGGTACAATCGTACGCGAGTACTGATAGACCCATCAGTAGCATATCTTGAAGAGGTACTATACAGGTATCTCGGTGTAAGAGATTTTGTAGACTCCTTCTTGATGTCTCCTTAGTAGATCGTATCTTGGTTTGCGGCACAATACGGTCTTACAGGGGTGTCGTTGTCCATCAACGTTACCTGATTCGCAAATCATCACGAGAATCTGCTTCAGGTCCGTGGAGAAATTTCAGAACGAGACATCAAGCGAGTCTTTCCAATTAGCCTAGTTCACGAGAATTTCTACGCTGATGATGATGTTATAGTTACGATTTTATCGTTCGTTCACCTTGGACCTCATCTCCAAAATTAACGCGACGGTAGTTTTTCGATCGACTTGTGTACGCACTCCGAATTTATTCTGACACATTCCTGCGGCGAGAGATGTAAGATTTATTATAATACGTGAATAATGAAGACAGCCTAAAGCCCTTTCGAAATCCAATAAAGCTGCAGCCAAATGGTATTCCGGTGCAATTACGGCGCATGCATCGACGGCGACCTCACCTGCAACGGAGTCCGCAATTGCGCCGACGGCTCGGACGAGGATCCCTTGCGTTGCGGTGGTTCGGGCACTCCGGGGCCCGTTACTCCCGTGACACCGAAGCCGACGCCACCGCCGACTCCAAGACCGTCGTCCCGGCCGCCTGTAGCGAGGCCGTCGGCTTGTCTGGTGCCGCCGCAGCCAAGTAACGGCCACTGGAAGCTCCATCGAGCACTCTGCAGCAACGAGCTTGACTGCGAGATTCCTCAGGGTGTCGAGCTGGAGCCTGGTACCCAGCTGGTATACACCTGCAATTCAAACTACAAGGCGAGAGGAAGCACCGAAGTCTTCTGCGCAGTCACGGGAACGTGGTCGAAAACACCCGTGTGCGTTGGTGAGTATAAATTCTGTCGGTGCTAATTTCATTCGAAAATGAAAGTCTGTTCGAATGATAAATTGACCGGATGAACTGGTTTTGCAAATTTTTGCAACAGCGTTTCACACTTGAGGTGGCATATGACGAAGTTAATCGATGATGTGACGGTCGCACGAATCAGCCTGTGGCTTATTCCAACAGACAGTACAGTAGAGCCGCGAATATCCTGATCAAGACTGTCAAAAAATACATTTTTGGTGCAAAGTATACATTGTTGCTCCCTAAAGTATGTGGAGCAGCCGTTCGTCAATTGACAATAAACGACTACATATACCTATAGAACCAAAGTAATTAAATAATCGTTCACTGTTTGGATGAGATTCAACATATATTTTGATGTTTAATACGGACTGTTCGTCGATTTAAATTTGTGTTGTATGTATATATATTATTCTACCTTGAGACAAAACTTACATTTCGGTCATCCGAACTCGGCACGGTCCCAATTATTGGGATAATCGAGGTTTTAGATACTTACAACAATTGCATTTCCAGACTTGTCTCATACAGTACACTATGCAGTCAGCATCTACTTAGTAGTGCATCAAAAAACATAGAGCCAAGAGGATTTTGAATCACAGTCTTTCGGAATAATTACGTATGGTGGGACTGTTCGTGCACTGAACAATCAGATCAGGGTCGGAAATTCACCATCTTAACCGTAGAAAAGACCAATTTGCAGATGATCATTTAACGAATGTTGTTACAGAGATAAAATGCAGCGCTTTGAACTCCCCGTCGACGACGGCGGCTTGCTCTTCCAAGGGCCAGTGGGTGAGCTGCGACTCCGCGGTGTCTCCGGGTACTCGAGCGCAATTATCTTGCCGTCAAGGATACATGATGGACACGACTTCCTTCACTACTCGTAGAACGTCCGTGACGTGCAATGCGAATGGAAAGTGGGAACCGGATCCCGTCAGATGCATACCAGGTCCGCTTACGATTTACGTTGAAATCGAGGGGGGTGTAATAAGGGTGATTGCCAGAAATGCGGAGAACGCGAGCGGCGTTAACCTGGTTGACATTACCAGCAATAAAGTGATCGTCTACACCGGTCAACGGGGTGACAGCGATGTCGTACCAAACATTGACGTAAAGCTGAGTGCTTCCCTTACCGAGACACATATTCCCCGCAAGTTTGAGGACATTCTGATCCGGCCATAATTGCCACGAAGTTTATGGCGGCTATAAGGCGGGCGAGATTGACGAATAGCTTTACGATTCGAGCTCGGTAGAGATAATTCACAGGACAAATTTACCACAAATATTAGTTATTATTTATTTGATTCGCTTGTACCGCGTTTTCATTTTCTATCTATGTTTTATTCAGGTAGAATGTGAGAGTTTGAATTTCTGTCACGATAGATTAGTGCAATTTAGTTGTTCCTTAAATGTTTAGTCTTGTATTTTAGATACGGCTGGCGCCAAACCCATGCTATTGTTAAAAATAATTGATTCCAATAAATGAAGATACAACGAAACCGACTCAAGATATCTCTCCGTTACCCGTATCCTTCCGATCAGCTGGATTCGCAAGACAAGACCCAACAAAGTTAGTTGAAATTTCTATGTTACTACAGTAAAGGGAACTTCTTTTTCGAACCAATCTGTGAATTATCTCAACGGGCGCTTCTGCCGTTTATATCAATCACCTTCAGTACCTTGTTTCAAAAGTACGCAGCAGACGCTGATTACTTTCGTTCACACTTCAAGTGTCTGCAGCATCTCTATGAAATCATCATAGAAGTAAATTATAGAGATAACAGTCAAGCACGGCGATCACTTTCGTGTGAATAAGTTCTGGTTGATACTGGGATTGCACAAACTAATCGCATAAATTAAGAAATCATGGTGAGACTACTTCTTAGATTTTAGCTTGTAACTGTCGTGTTTTTAGTTTGCGGTATCGCCAGAACCAACCAGACCCCACTGGTGTACAACGGAGTCAAGGCGACCATCGGCGACTTTCCGTGGCATGCGACCCTCTACAAGGAGGTGAACACGGTTAAAGGACCCAAAAAGGAATTTCAGTGTGGTGCTACAATTATTGAGATCAATCTGGTTTTGACTGCCGCTCATTGCGTCTATGACGAGAACACCAAGACTGCGGTATCGCCTGAGAAATTCTTCGTCGTCACCGGAAACGCGTTCCGCGATTATGACTCGCCGCTACACGATCCCAACATCGTTCGAAAGGCCGAGGTCCGTTTGCACTGTGATATTCGGTTCTTCTGTTATTTATCCGTTAATTGAATGCAAGAAATATGTATTTGCATCTTGTTTCAGGTGAAAAATGTTTACTTGTATTGTCAGTATTATGGACTGAATGGAAACTACGCATCTGACATTGCATTGCTGGAACTTCGGCAGCCGTTCGTATTCTCTAGCATTCTGCAGCCCGCTTGTTTGGACGTGTCTGGGTTTAGTGAGCAGATACTGGAGCCTGGTGTCTTTGGAAGAGTTGCCGGTTTCGGTAGGACAGCATCAGGCACGACCAGTGCCGTCCTGCAGACTCTAACTCTGCCTTACATATCCTACAGCCAGTGCAAGTCTTCCAGCAACAGTTCCGAGGTTGAGGTTTTCATCAGCAATGACAAGTTCTGCGCCGGTTACACAAATGGTTTGTCAGGATCGTCGATGAGCTGAGGCATGTATTTAGAAACGATTATTAATTTGCTATTGGTTTCAGGATCGGCTGTGTGTGAAGGTGACAGTGGAGGTGGATTGGTATTCAAGAAAAATGACTTATGGTACGTTATGGGGGTCGTCAGCGTTGGTCTTGGCGTAGACACCAGCAACGGAGAAAGGACGTGCGACAAATATTCCTACTCGCTTTACACCAAAGTCTCCACTTACATGGCATGGATTCAAGACGTGATGTTCAATTTGAAACAATACCAGTCTTTCCGGTCATGCGGATCTAACATCTAAAATTGATTGTGCAACTTGACGATATTCCAAAACAGTCGATGCTAACCATTGGGAGAAAATTATTCATGTGAGAATAGTCGTCGTTAGTTCTACTTTACGGATCGATTTGTAATGCAAGGTTGTGAGAAAGAAAATTTTCGGAAGACGTTTGTTTCTGTGCGGTAATGGAAACTTGTTTTTTGTTTCTTCTTGAACAAGATATGCGAACTAGAAATCTAAAAAGTGAATGAGAGGAAGATGACGATTATTACAGTTTGATCAGAGAATAACTGGAGGTACGGTGTTGGTGAAAATATATGTATATGTACATAAAAGCGTATATTGAAATAAGACTTGAAACTACAGGAATAACCAGCTTGAAACCTCTTGTGATAAAAAATAGATTTTCATCTGAGTAACAAATTGACAATGATTAATATACGTACACACAAAACGTCGTCATAAATAAAATAACTTACAATTTTACAACAACGCTACTTACATGACACATCAACTTATTCGCCCCCGGAAGGTACGGGGGACTTAATAGACGGTGAGTATTTTGTTGGGGGCGGCGGAAGGTCTAAAACAAAAAACCGGTGAGTGGGGATAGAAGAAAAACAAACCATAATTCAGAGGGCTTGTGTAAATGGCAAATTGCATTTAAAAATATTACCTTCCAGACGCAGGGATGAGAATTCTTTATCAATGTTTGGCTGTTTCTTATCACCGTTCACATTGGAGTTACTTTGTGATTTACCAGAATTATTGTCAGGATTGTTGATTGAGTCATCATGTTCTGATTCCGCGAGCAGCTCGGTTAACTCGTCTTCAAGATCGGAATCGTAGTAGTCGACTGGTTTAGTTAGAACTGATTGCATCTCGCTAAATTCTTCCAGTACCTAAGATTTAATCCGTACAAAGACTTGGATTAGGATGAATGCAGAAATGTTCTGTTGATTTTGAAGAGCTTCGTATTATTTTTCCATAAATATAATTGCAGAAGTTGGGACTAAAGATAGAAAAAAATACAGTGCAGCTCACTTCTGAAAGATCGTTCATGGTATCGGCAACATTGTCTTCGTTAAGGCCATCTTCTGCCAATTTTTGCTTCAAGGCGGCAGCTCCTGCTTTGTAGGAATTAAGTACCTGTAAAACAACGATAATTTTATTGACCCATATTACATTTTACAGAGGTTCTGTTAGATTTGGTTGCATTCCTGTCGCATTGTCATTGATGAAAAAATCAATATCTGTTCACCTCAGAGTCAGAACGCATGTCGCGAACCCTAGTGATGATAATTTGTATGTTTTGAATTGCAGCTGCGCGTTTTTCGATGCTTTTCTCAAGCTCTTTTTTTTTTCTTAGACAACTTTTGGCCACTTGTCGCATTCCATTGGCCAAATATGCTTTTGCATTTTTGATAACAGTTTCCTTTTCCATTTCCAATAACTCCAAGTTTTTGATCAAGGTTTCTTCTTGCTTTTCCAATTGGTATAAACCTTCCTCAGCCTCTGTTACTTCTTTAACATGGGTGTTTGACAACTTGACTAGCGTATCGTTACTGTCTCGTTCAGGACTAAGATGAAATGCAGCTTTCTTGTTGAGACGCAACCATATCATAGCAAGTTTCACATCATCATCAGACAAACTACCTTTCTTTATATCCACCTTCTCTATGCAATTTTTCGTTATGTCCGACATAGAAAAAAGAGTATTCTCTTCATTTTTCTTAATTGTCGAGAGAATCAGCTCTCCTAATTCCTTGACTGTCTCTAAATGGACATATCTGGTCTCTGGATCTACCGATGTCTCTACTATGCTGTTTTTTAGCACAGAAAATGACCAGAACAACGGTCGTTTTACAAGAGTATCAACCGCCCACCCTCCCCAAGAATTGGGGGATTCGCGAATGAAATTCAACATTGGAACAATCTCACCATTTCTGAAAGAATTAAGAAAAGTAGAGTAACGATTCGGACGAGTTTTTATAATCATGATTAAATTCTTATGCACATCCTAGCGTGTCTTTCACCTGTGCAATTCCTGAAGGACAATCGACAAGCAGGCCGGGGATCTACCGTTACGCTTGAAGGCCTTGTTCAGATCGGATAGAGAGAAACTGCAACGCTTCCTGTATTTTGACCAATCTGCTATCAAACCACGCCAAAATCTATACTTCGAGTCCCAGTCCTGTGGATTAGCAGAGCGGTTTCGAAACTGTGCAAACAGGGAGTTCATACGATCATCCCTCTCCCAGCATTCAGGCATTTCCTCAGCCGGCAAGGGTAGACTCTCATTGAGATCCTGTTGCGCCTGCATTTTATTTCACCTTGTAAAAACAGGCTTTCAAAATATTTGACAGAGTCTCTTGTTTATGTGAGGTTGGTTTTTAAAACATGATTTGACAGTTAAATTGCAACTTCGAAATTAGCCAAGCAGGAGTCGAGTATAGAATTGAGTAACTTTGCGCAAGTGTGATGTGCTTAACAACGTTGTCTGTTTAAACATTAGAACTGAATAGACTGAAGCGCAATTTTTCCACAACACGTTCGAACGCTTATACAGACAATGAGGTGAAAAATTAGCCAGAATCACGTCGGTTGGTCCAGAGAAGTCACGTGTGCTCGGATTGTGCTCGACGGATGGATGAGCGATTTTCATACAAGCTTGCGCATTCAGTCAGTGACGTTACGCTCAAGCCACCCATCATCATCTGTGTCAAGTCAGTTAGTCTACAGCGCATGCGCAAGTACGCATCTACACAGGGGTGCGTACCACTGAAATGTAGTTCTATACATACATTTCAGTGGTGTGAAATGTAGTTCTATACATACATTTCAGTAGTGCGTGTAACATAACCTCAATTTTGCTAGTAGTTTCCAGAACCCCCCAACAGTAACCGTTAATTCGACATTCGGTAACATTCGGCAATCGGCGACGAAACATTGTGCGTGATGGTTGTGCCGTGATGTTTATGTTCGTTAAAAGTTATGTTTGGAAGATATAGTCGTGACCGGTGACGGTATTCCACGGTATAAAAACGATTAGAATGTCTAGTAAAGAGAACACCGTCCTCGAAGAGGTGAGAACAAGTTGCTTTGCTACAAAACAATAGGTTAGATCAATATGAAAACAATACTCTATCTAGTACGTACGAATGTCGAATGTTATGAACAGAAGTAACGGATAAACATTCGATTATGTCTTCGAGCCAATGGAATTTGTTGAAAAACCGGTGGAGAGAATTGAATAAAATTTAAACCCAGACATCCTTTTCGCCAAAGACGGCCGATTTTGTTTTGTTTAAAGCTTAAGCATAATCTGTTTCGTTGTTTGTAGTATAAATGATACTCCTTTTTCAGGAAGAGACAGGTGACAGAATGTCTCCAGACTCGCCCAAGAAGCTGGTCAAGTCAACGGCTGTTGTCAAGTATTCTGCGGTAGCAGCGCCAGCCTCTTATGCTACACTGCAATGTAACACAGATTTGAATCTACCACCGAGTAACTGGCTCAGTACTTCGGCGCAAAGTTATGGTCTTCAAAGCGTTTGGTCTCACAATACGGGATTTTCTAGCTTTCGAATGGCTCACATGTTTCCTGATTGCGTTGGGGAAGTGGATGTTGTTTCAGATGCAGAGAATATTAAGAAACTCCTTAAATTACCTTACAGTCAGGCATTAGTTTCCATGATGGTGCATAGAGTTGAAAATACTCTACTGATTGATGACTTTGACATTCATAAGTATCTGCTTCGCCAGGCTGAGAGTGATTGGGAATGGCTTAAGAAATTTATCTACGGACATGTGTATAATAGTGTCGGGGGTAAAGAAAAGAGACTGTTTCATAAAACGAACAGCAGGAACACGTTGCAGCAAAAAAATCTTGTCTCCAAGTTTCTTTATCATTCTCTGGTTGTTGCTGACAATACGAAGCAAAGCGAGAAACCGAAGCTGCCCGTTGAGCCTCTAGAACCACAGCTACCTGAGCCGACACGAGAAGAGAAATTACCCGATCCAAATCACAGTCATAATTTTGCTAGAAACGTTGTTTGGACTTTTGAAAATATCCAAATGCTGATTGGGACAGACATGCCGATATTCGGTGGACAGACTCATCCCTGCATCAGCTTGAGACTGAGGGATATGGCCAAGCCGATTAATGTTTTAACTGGAATCGATTATTGGTTGGACAACCTTATGTGTAACGTACCAGAAGTTGTTATGTGCTATCATCTCGACGGAATCGTCCAGAAGTACGAGCTGATCAAAACGGAGGATCTACCCAATTTAGACAATTCCAAATTCAGCCCTAAAGTCATTAGAGATGTAGCCCAAAATATACTAAGCTTTCTAAAAAGTAATGCGACAAAAGCTGGGCACACTTATTGGCTGTTCAAAGGTAAAGCATTCTTATAATCTTTTATGTTATTATGATCATTATGATAGTTTTGTACATTATTGAAAATAGGAATCATAATGAATATTTTTTCCATTCAAGGCAAGGATGATGATGTTGTCAAATTATATGACTTAACTTCGCTCTGTACCGATTTCTCCGATGAAAAAGGACAAAATCCATTCACTGTACCAGTAGCTATGTTACTCTACCGTGTCGCTAGGAATATGAAATATTCGTCTGACTATCGCAGGCAGCAGGGAACCATTAGAATGCTGTTGAAAAACTGTGTGGAGCTGCTGTCAAAGAAAAAATATCCCCAAATTGTTACTTCGGCACACTACATGCTTTCGGATCTATATATTCCGGCTGATACAGATCCTGCCAGCCCTGGCTTAATGGATCAAAGTGACGAAGAAGATGCTCAAAGCGATTACAGTGCTAATCAAGAGGCAGAAAGTAATATAGACAACTTTGATGAGGAAGTTAGCGTGGCCATCAAATCGTTGAGCCTAGCTCCCAGTAAGCATTATTTATTTGATTGAAAAAGTTCTAAATTACTGGCAGAATTTTTTTCTATGCATTTAGTTTTCACGCACTTCTGACTGTTTTTCAACTTGATTTCAGTGAAAGGATATCGAGAGAATGAGGAGCTGAAGTATAAACCGCCACCGTTATGTGGCACGGTTGAAGAGAGGTGTAAAGCTGCGTTGGAGCACGTTAAAAATGGACTTGAATGCTTGGAGTATTTTCCAACTGAACATTCCTCTGACGACGAGCAAAGAAAAGACGAAGAAGCATGTGGACAAAACGGGCAAGAATTAGAGGAAGAGCATCCAAGAATGGCGAAACCTTTCCAGGCTATTCCTATGCCATATGCGCCTTTGAAGCAGACCTCGGATGACACATCATCGAATGTAGAAATGAGTCCAAAGAACAAAGGAAAATCAAAGAAAAACAAGAAGGGAGACAGAACCGTGTCAAAACCAACAGTTCAGGACGCCACACCGAAGGCTTTGCTGTGTAAATCTACAGTGGAAACATTGCCAACTTGGCAGGCCCCAAAAGCAAGCGACAATCTTAACTGGAATGCACATCTTAAGACCCTGTTATACGAGAAAACGTCTTTAATCTTTACTGTACTGGCAGAAAACGAATATTCTAGAAACAATTACGGAGCGTCGTTGAGATACATATTAGCAGTTCTGGGGTGCCAGGAAATCATGGAAACGTTCTGTCACATTAAGAACGATAAACTGATCAGCTACCTACTGGGCAGAGCTGGCGACAGCTGTTTTATGATTGTTCAAGACTGGAATAACATTGATAAGCACAGAAACGAGTATGAGCTAAAGAACATTGACCCAAAAATTCTCGATGAAATATACCATGTCAAAAATATAAAATCAGGTGAGTTATAAGCAAGTATAGAGATGAAGTATATTAGGTAGTTTTATTCCCCCATGAACGTTCGCTTCCTTGACTTTGTATTCATTGAAAACTAATATCCATGTAAATAATTATTTGCAGACGGTGTCGAGCTGTTGCCTCAAACCTTGGACAGTCTCGAGGTAATGTTAGAGGCTTCTTACAAATGCTATGAAAAAGCACTTTCACTGGCGCCTCTGGAAAATGATAAAAATAATTTGTTAAGACGTTTGGGAAACATCCACAATGAGTTGGGTGTTCTGTACATGAATCAAGCTGGTATGCGATATTTCAGATTTACCGTCCATGATAGGGTGTATTTTTAGTCATCTTTTTTAATGTACACTTGTTTTAGCTTGCCATCAGCAAGAAGAAAGTACAGATGATACAACCACGGATGTTGCAACGCTGCTTAATCAATCTTTGACACACTTGGAGGCTGGTGTAAAGACATTTGAAGCAGTGCACGATGAAGCAAATCTAGCTCTATTACATTCGAATTCAGGGCGACTCATGCGTCTTTGCGCTCACATTCACATGAAACAACAAACGCAAGAGAGGTATTTTTACAACAAAGCACTTATCAGCTATCAAAAAGCGTTGCAAGTTTTGGGAACTCGCAAATCTAACACCGTTATCTGGGACACAGTCACCTGGGAATTATCAACAACGTTATACACTATGGCTTCGTTGTTACAGGACTATCCAACTTCTGAAAATAAGGTTGGTATGTGAAAGTTCAAAAAATTTCCTAATTATAAAAGTTTTTTGCAATCATACACGGAATTTGCTGTTTTATTCTGTCACAGTTAATTGTGATTCTTTAAATTTGTATTCATTCGAATATTCCAGAGCAAAGAAGAACTCGAAAGAGAGGTAGTTGAGGTTCTTCAAAAAGCTTTGAAACATTGTGACACAGAGACACCGGGTCCAAGGCAACCTGTCTATCAATTCAGAGCTGCGAATATTCAGCATCGACTCGCTTCCTTTTACCATCGTGTGTACAGAGAAATGGATGCAGACGTCGATGCGAACAAGAGAAAAACAACTTTACAACTTTGCAAGCTGTACTATGAAAAAGCAGCAAAGTTGTTGTTGTCTTTGGAACAAACTACGGAGTTTCTTACTGTACAGATGGAGCGCGTTGCTTTGGTGGAATTTCAGGCACAATGTGCGTAAGCAAGTGTAAGATGAAATAACGCACCATCAGCTACAATAGATTCTAAGCAGTTTGAATATAAACCTGTTGCTTCATATTTCAGGCTCAACAACGTTTAACAGTAAATTGAAATTCTATCAGAGTGGGGTGGATTTAATACTGCAATGTAGACCCATCCTTGAAATTTTACACGAGAGAAACAAGGGCGTTAAATTTCAACCCGACATGTCTGAAGTCTGTGATGATAAAAATGAGGAAAAAAAATCTGTAGTCACAGAGAAAACTGACGACGAAAAACTGACGGAAGAAGATGAAAAGCTTGTTGTTCTTCTAGAACAGAGGTTGCAATTTTTGTTTCGGTCTCTCGCCAAGCTTTGCATTGCCAAAAATCCCGGTGGGAAAAAAAAAGAGTAAGCAGAGCGAGATTTTCTTGCGTATAATGACTGTATAAACACAATTGACATAAGTAAGTCATTGTGAAACTATGTTAACATGCGGTATCGAATTTCCATCTTATTACAGATGCGAAGACCTTGCTGCTTTGTATAAAAGCTGCTACAGTAAAACGTTGACACCAAGAAGTTTGTCTAGTTACGCCCTCGTCGAGCATATGAAAGATCTTCTGAAAACCCTACAAGAGTGCAGTAGCGGATCTGAAGTACAACACAGCGGCTCAAATTCTAGACTATAATCCGAGGTATGTCCATAGTTGAAATGGGATATCTAGTTTCTCCTTTACTGAAAAATGGTTGCACTTGAAGGTAATTTTAGAAAATTCGGTGAAATCGTTGTGTTTAAATGACTGAGATAATTCAAGAACTCGGTCAAGTTTTGTCAAATCGTCTCGTATATTGACCGTTCAATAATACACGTCGAAATGGTTCTTTCATCAACACTTTGTGTCTGTAAAGTTAGCGATTGCTTTCAGAGAGAAAGTCGTCTTGTACTTGAGAAAAGATTCGATAACTTGTGATAGTAATGGACGTTGGGAAATGCATGAGGACCAGTGTATATTTATGGTATATCGTTATTGAACTGCTTTTTTGTTTTATTGTTATTATTGTTTTTCTGAGGTTGTTTGCGTCTAGTGTTGAAATTTTCAAAAAAAGTATTTTCATCAGACATTCATTATTAGCCGTCCGTGAACTGCCCGGTGAGGAGTAACCACTGATCGCTTGTTGTGCGATGTTGTATCTGATTATTCCTAATCCGTGAGCTGAGTCATTTGTTTCGCTTTCGCAACGTGATATGATCGTAGATGTTAAGCAGAATAATACCGAAGGGTTGTCCGCTGTTGACCGGATTTATCCTCACTACGTCTCTTGGGTATTGCTATAATTAGGCTCGACGTTAAGGAAATCTTACTCGATATTCGCCGGAGTAAAAGTCGATATTTACTTTTTTAACGTGTACATAATAAACGTATTATATAAATGTTTTAACGAGTAAAGTTTATTTATATAATAAAAAGAGAAGTAACGAAAAAAAAAAAAATTATAACCAATCAAATCCTAAATCCTTTTATTGTAATTACCTCTACGGTGATAATCAAATTACAATAATCTTTATACGTTACGAATTATCTTTAACCACAATTTTTGTAATATGAGCGAGTAATTCAGTGCTATGAACAGTGAACCGGATCACAGTTTCAAGATTAGATTAGATGAACATCAAGGCGCGAAAAATTTCGTACAAATTGTTCAGCCTTCATTT
Source organism: Neodiprion virginianus (assembly GCF_021901495.1). NCBI lineage: Eukaryota > Metazoa > Arthropoda > Insecta > Hymenoptera > Diprionidae > Neodiprion > Neodiprion virginianus. Next base: position 26,215,616 of record NC_060882.1, read on the forward strand.
TGACGCATTGTTTGAATATGAAGTAAAAACCTCGACGACAAACGAATTTTGCAATTAAATTCGACTTTATTTGAATAACGTATTTTACACTGGAATATGGCAGTATCAGACATTCGAAAATTTCCATTCCATCACGACGTGAAACTTTCGTTGGGTAAAAAGGCGCCCGGAAGGGTGAGAAATTTTGCTAATCTTTCCGAATGCCAATCGTCACTTCGAATATCATTAACCCTAATTAAATTTACGCAGATGTTTGGACTTTGATCTTTGGAGAAATCCTCCGGGCCAAATTCAAAGACTGCGGCTAATCTCTAAAAGCATCCCAAAAATTTGAAAGCGGTTGTTTTTCGTTGCCTCGAAAACTGACGCGAGTGTTTTTAAATTTTGTGCCTTGTAGCGAAAGGGTATTCGAAAGTAAAAATTCGTAAAAAAGCTCCGTTCCGTTACTCATTTTGTCGATTACCGAAGCCAGGTAAGTGATTAAAGAATTGCAGATATCACTGCGGGCATTGTTGGGTGAAAATTTTTAACATTTGTGTTATGAAAAGTGCGTAAATCTTTGAGAATGGTGAAAAATGAAAGGAAAAACTAGCGCGACGGCGTGCTTTCGACCTTTTTCCATTTTACTTTATCTTTTGACCCGTTTTTATTCTTTTTACGATATAACGGGATATCGCGGGGCCGTAGATGAAATATGGTATCAAATTGCTGTGCCGGGAGGAACGAACACCTTCCGCTCCTGTGTGGTAAAATTTGAATAAACAGACGTTACGTGCTCTGTTTCGAAACGGTCTATTTTCACGCGTTTTGCACGGAACCTAGTAGTATAAAGCAAGGACGAAGCCTGCGAGAAAAACGAAACTGAGAGAGAAAACTCTTGCGCAGCGGAAATATTTTACACCTGCATTTTGCGTACGCGCAATCGCTTGGCTAGTTGCCAAGTTTCTGTTTCCCTTATTTGCTGCGAAGTTTAAACAAACCATCGCATAAAGAATAACGCAGTCACGACCAGAGATATTTAGTCGGATTAAAATTTGATTGTCAAAAATTGAAGTCTCTTTTTTTTTTTTATTTCTCATCGACAAAACGAGAATTAGCGATATAATTTAAGTTGAGGGAAAAAAAAGCTTCCAAGTCGTAGGGAGAGTAGAAATATCGATAGACAAAAGCACATAGATTATGATGTCTCAATTTCATTATGCTCAACTAGTGAAACGGGATTTTTTTAATTCCGAAACACGCTTTTGTTCAAGTGACTAATTCTGTTATTGGTCCGAATGGAAGAAATTGTGTGTTTTTAAAGTCAGCAGTCGATTTGCCCCCTTCGTTACTTTCAGTCACTCGTTAATTTATCTTCGTTTCCTCGTTAATCCGGATCGTTCTAGATCGTCGGATGATTGGTTAATCGATCCAAAGACACGACGATTGTCATTTTCAATGTTATTACACTCTGCAGTCGAAGTGAGAGAGCGAGCAATTCATTCGGGCTCACTGAACAAAACCATAAAAAAAAGCAAAGGAAAGGTTAAAAAAAAAAAAAAAAAAAAACGGGAGAGAGTGAGAAGAAAAGGAGCAAACAACCCGAGGAATCCTCTTTGTTCGCCTGTCCGTCCGTCTGTTCTTCTCGCGTGGCGATTCTACGGCTGCTGGACGTGCCTAGACTTCTAATCCTCCACCCCTCCTTGTTCCTTTTTTTTTTTTTTTTTTTTTAAGTTTTTTCTCTCTCTTTTCTTTCATTTTTTTTTTTTTTAAACTTCATTTTTGACCATTTTCTTTTGTATCATCCGCGCGTTCCTTTTTCGTCTGACGATTTCATTTACGTAATTCGCGTATAATAATCTCCTCCCCGGCTTTTTCTTCTTTCTTATTTTACCGCGTGCTTCTCGGAATTCAATATAATTGTTTTAACTGGATGTGCAGATCGCGTAAGACTAGCCGCCGTGCCGCCGCTCTTATGCCGACACCCTGATGCTTGCGAACGCGGGGTGGATCGGAATGAGCTTCAGCTTCCAGCTTTTCCCCCCTTTCACCTCCCTCCCGCCATCCTTATCTCTCTTTTCTTCTCTTTCTTTCAAATTTCCCCCCACCCCCGCCCCTTTTTTTTTCATCGTCTTTTCTTTACTCGGCAAATTTCTTTGTAGATTTTACACACGCGCACTACTCTCTCTCTCTCCTCTCTCTCTCTCTCTCGCTTATACTGCTGCACTGCAGGGAAACGACGTGACTTGAGAGAATTGTTCTTTTTCTCTCACCCACTGCGACGTTTATACATACATACATATATATATATATATATGTATATAACGATATTTTATACGTATCTATATTGCGTATAATACAGAAGCAGATCGACCCAGTTATTTTACTTTTTTCACGTAGCTGGGTAGCGTATAACGGTTTTTTTTTTACTATTTTTATTTTTATACTTTTTGTCCCCTCTTATTCCATTCCTCCGATATTGAGACGGCCGGAATTTTTCTTCAAACTTTCCCTTTATTCCCGCGCGTTACAAACTCTAATTCGATCGGAATTTATCCTGACAGAGGGAAAGTTTTTACCCCGCTGCAGTTATTTCGCTGCACAAATTGTTTCCATCGCAGTAGGTACATATATATACATATATATACGCATGTACGTATACTCGCGTAATTCTCTGCTCCCGTAGCTTCTGCACGGATTCCCGAGGGTTGGGGGGTATCTTCCCGTCCTTTTCGGATGATCAATGGCGGCCGAAGGCACCTAGCGAGATAACAATTGACTGTCAGTCGCATCCCTCTTGGACCGATGGCTTTTCCGCCCCCTTTTATACGCGTCTTTCCCCTCTAAAAATCGCCAAGCATTCACTTCCACGCCTCGCCTTTTTTTATTTTTTTTACTTTTTCTACCGCTTCGTAGCTTTCCCATACTTAAATCTCGAGTCCTCGTCACCGCGATTATATACACACACATATATATATATACATATACTTTGACTGAAATAAAATTGCTGTCCCTTTCTTTCTTCTTCTTTTTTTTTATTCTCCTAGTGTACAGGGTTACTTTCGGGCCTCTTGCTTGTCCGCATAATGCCTAGTGAAAGCAACGAAACACGCCGGAAGGGTGGCGAAAGAGTTGCGGAAGAGCGTTGGGGGGGGGGGGGGGGATTTTTTCTATTTTAACTCCATCATTTTTTCACATTTTTTTCCCACCACGGTTTAATAATAGGAGGTGCCGACGTCCCCGCGAACGCGTTACACGCGAGATCCGGGGCTTTTTTCGCAGTTTTATTTTATTTCCGCTTCGGCCGCGTGTAATACAATTATCCGTGAATAGGCAGTTGGGATTGTTGTTTTTTTTCCTTTCTCTCTCTCTCTATCTCTCTTTCTCTCTTTCTCTCTCTATCTATCTTTCAGCCACAAACAACGGTTTTACACTTCACCCTTTATCTGCCTACAATTCCTCCAGGCAAATCCGTTCGATTAATTTATTCTGGAACGAACTGTGGCAAGGAAGTTAATTCAAGCGTTATTGATTCACCACGTGTACTTGCATATTATCTTTCCTACACTTTGATTCGTTCTGCGGATAACTGAATATTGATTTTTTTTTATTATTTTTCACAAAAACAGAATCGAAATAATATCAAATATTACGTTTTTACGCACACGTACGATTCTCGCTATCGTATAATAATTTTTGCCATCAAGTTGATGATCACGAAAAAGTTTGTTCTTGCAGAGGGGCTGAATATATGTATACGCGATAATCAATCACCCCTCAAATCCATCGATTTGACAAATTTTGAAACGCGATTAATATGATTTTAAAGAGTAAGTTACATACACGCGTATGTATAAAATTGTGCCAACAATTGTAATTGCAATTGGAAAGTGTATATAGCTCTCCACAACCTGGGAATTTAGGTTTTGCTAGTTTTTTTTTTTTTTTTTTTTTTTTTTTTTTCTCCCACACAGGGGAGGGCGGCGGTTATTTGGACACGCAAGTTTTTTTTTCTTCTCTTTTCTATCCGTAAAAGCGGACGAACCGAAAGACGAAAAACGCCTCGGGTTAAGTCTGCGTCGGGCGTCTCTTTCTCCCTTTTATACTTTGCATGACGGGGGCGTGTACCTACCGCGTGGCATTTAGAAACTCAACTTTCATTCGTACCATAACCAAAGTGCCCCTCTCGTATTTATTCGTTCGGTAGATAGATACAGAGCTTTATATACGTCATGTACATGTATATATATTATATATCTAGTTACCGTTGGATCTTCATCGGCACCGAGTGAGCATTAATTCTTCAATTATGAAAACCACCCTCGAGTCCGTATCAAATATTATTATACTGCGATTGTGGGAACACAGGCGACGAGACTGGGCGAGAGGAATTCTATCAATAAAATTTCGTCGCGAGGGGATATTAATGATAATGAAAGTGAAAAGAGAGACGGAGAAAGAAAAGCGACAGGCAGGTATAGGTGCATATTGTAAATATACAATATGTAGGTATTAAAATATACGAAATAAAGAAATGAAATGACCGACGACAAAAGGAAACCGCCTGCTAGGTATATTACAAGAGTACAATGCAAGTTGGACAGGAGAAAAATGCGATAATATTGGCGAAGTACGCAAAAAAAAAAAAAAAAAAATGAACAACGGAGGTGCAGGAAAAAAAACGTACTGACAGGAATATAAAAACTGGCTATATTGCCTGCAGGCCGTGTTTGCCAGACGTTATTTCGGCCTCTGTACGTGACCTACGCGCACCTTTTATCCCTTAATGGTTGGTCTTTCCGATCTCGTCGATTTTCTTCGATTTATGGATGCGTGTGTATATATATATGTATATAAAACATCCCGTTATTCCTCCCCTCAACTAAATGAGGAATAATCGCTCTTAGCGAGTAAAAGATGCGGCTCGATCCTGTTACAACCATTTTCCAATCTTGTCAGGTTCCCGCGATTACCGCGAGCTTCGCCTACGAAAGTTCTGACATGCGTGATATCCAGAATCGAGGGGAAATTATTCGCGGGTCTTCGATTTCGATTTCCTTTTTCTTTTGGCGCCGAGAATGGGTTGGAAAAAAAAAAACAGAGAATTGAGAACATCGTCTGCGTTTTACCCATAAATATGATTTACGTATTCGAATCAATACGAATCCAAATTGGGACATTTGAAACATCTCAGCCGAATGTAACAATTTTATTATTCCTCCGAGCAACTTTTTTCCAATTCAGTGTCTCGAAGAAGTTTTAACCGCGAAGAAGACGAAGAAACATTTTCAGTCGGTTTTGAACCAATTATTTTTTAACGCAGCTTGCAGGGATGCAACTTTGAAGCAAAAATCGGTATTCAGGGTCTACCGTCGATGGTACGAACTATCCGTAATCGGGTATCACGCCAGGAGGAGAAGCAGAGAAAGTTACCAGAGCCGCAAAGGTTGCGATGAGAAATTAGAGGGATGATAAGAGAAAGAAGAAACGGCCGGGTTGTATGTTACAACAGACAGCCGAGCTTTTCCCCCTCCTGTGTGTATACGATACGCGTTTGACCTGTACCTATAATTTGTGAAATATCGCCGCGCGGAAGAAACGAAACAAGGGATGAATTCCGCGGGGCTTCGGTCGAATCGTCGCTTCTCACGGGAAGTTTTGAAACTTGGAGAGCGTTGATGTTTAATCACGAGGCGTCTGGCGTGTATACCTTCGCTGATTGCGAGGATACAACGAAGGCCTCGACATTTCCGCCGAGCTGCAAGCTCTCGCGATGCGGCTACATTTGTTTCTCTTTTTTCCTCGTTCGTTCCTTTCCTTCTTTTTGCTTTCCCTTCCTCCTTCCGAGGACACTTAACCCGCATTTCGCGGGTGCGCCACTTCACTTTTCATCCCCTCTGGTATACTCGCCCCATCCCTCGCCGGGTGACTTCATCTTTTTATTCTTCTTCTCTTTTTCCTCCCTTCTTTCTTCGTACTCTGTCGTTATACTTTGTACACGTATTCCCCCGATTTCGAAACCCTTTCTCTTTCTTTGACCACGTCGTTCTCGCTTCACGTTACTTCTTCAATTTTTATTTATGAGTGGGAACGAGCTGCCGTCACACACCCTTTGCATCCCCTTTTCACCTTTTCCCAGCTTCTATTTTGACCCTTTGTTCATACTACGCGCGGCGTGCGGTATTTTCTTATCGACGAGGGTTGAAGTAATTGCCTTTCTCACTCTCTCCGCAAACCTTTACGCAAGTACGTACAATTACATAGATAATTAAAAACGCGATGATCACGCGGGTTAGCCAGTCGTACGATTTTTACAACGGAGAATACTTCCTTGAAATAATTTATTCGCGTATTCTATATACGCTTTAATAATACGACGAAAAGATCAAACTTTGATGTAATATTTTCCAGACCTATACTTTATACAACGCACAAAACGCGGATTCTGAAGATGTTGAAAATTTAATTTCAACCGAACGCTCTTCTTACCAACGATCCTTACAGCCGGAGTATTCGTCAAGAATATATACTTATATATATATATATATGTAATGTAGGTATAAATACAGGTGTATAGAAGCGGGCAAAAGCGAAACAGAATTGAAAAGGTAACGGAAACGAAAAGGGCGAGGTCAGGAGGGGGGGGGGGGGGGGGGGGGGTTGGAAATTGCAAACTAATTCTCGAGATCTGTCCAGGCATATCTTCGTCTCTCATCTTTCGGCTTTTATTCATCTCTAAATATATATGTGTATGCGTGTAACACATATAAGTATAGGGTATACATACGCACAGACACGGAACAAAGAACGGTAAACAAAAGGGGAAGAAGAGGCAGGAGAGGCGGAAGGGTGGCTGGGAGAAAGGGAGAAGGACGGAAACGTCGATGGGGAAGAAAACGCAGAGGCGGCCTGGGAGGATCCTCCTAATGAGAGCGCTTCTGGAAAGCACTTTCTCGAGCTCAACGCTGCCCTTAGCGCGACGATGCGACGACGGTAGGTAGCGAAAGCTCCGAACGCGAAACTTTTCCCCCCGAGTGTTTTTTTTTACCCCCCCCCCCCCCGCCTTCGCCTCTCCCTCTCCTTTTCGGTTTTGTTTCACCGATGTTTTTTTCTTCTCTTTTTATCTTCTTTGCCTCCGTTTGTCTGTTTGGCTGTTTTTTTTTTTTTTATTCCTCACCAAACCATCGCATCGTCACGGAGGCTCGCGCAGCACGTATGAAAAAAGCGGCCGCAATTCCGGTACTGCTAATTAACATTTTGCTAGCATTAAAAACACGTCCAGGAATTGGAAACAGAATTTCATTGCAAGAGATGAATTAATAATCGCGGACTTTTCCTTGTACGTTTACAATGTAATTTGTATTGTGACGAGAATCGTTTTTTCCGTTATTGATCAGTCTTACTGTATTAGCCTAGGTGATTATAATATTTAAAATAGAAACATGCGTGCGTTTGGAATCGATTTAATTTTTATGAAATCTCAACGAAAGCTCCTCTAACCCCATCTATAAAGTGTCATAGAGGGTGTAATCAACTAGTTGAAAGTTATTTCATCAATTAGCCAGGGTAAAGGAAAGTTGGACGAAGCAGAAAAGCACGATGTGATGAGAATAAATTATAAAGCTTTTGCGTAATCGGAAAATACGAAAGCTCGTCCTTGTTCTATTCTCCGCTCTGCCACCTCCTTTCCCCGCGAGGTGAAGAGGAGCTTTTTTCCCTCAATCTTCGGCACGTCTGACTTTGTTCGCAGCCGTCACTAATACTCGCGGGTTACATACAGCTAGATGGAAACGAGTCTCGTTTGCTTTATCGAGTGCTCGGAATTGGCAGGAATTATTTCATCATCCGGGCATCGTCGACCTGGGATTAAGGAGCGTGGCTGCCGCGCATTCCTTTCTCCCTTGGCGAAAAGCTCGCCGCCCGCCCCAAAGACTATTCATTGGATTAATTAACGCCTGCAGATGTCTATAAAGATGTAGTATAGAGATAACGCGTCCGGCGCTTCGGGGGAAAAAATACGCAATCGACATTCCGCCGCGATCTCCTCGCAGCGACGATCGTATCAACCGGATAACTGATAACTATGTATAAAAGAAAACTAAGCGGCGGCGGCGGTTGAAACGAAGAGATGGAACCTTGCGTGCCATGATTCTGCGACCACTTGTCGCACAATGCGCTCTTGTTCTTCTTTTTCAAAGCTCCAAGCGCGGCTTCGCCGCTTATTTCACAAGCACAGCTTTTTACTCGCAATACGATTTGCGAATAACGAAGATGTAGAGAAAGAAAAAATATTTGTAAAGATCGCTACGATCAAAAGACGAATAAAAAATTTTCTCGCTGAGATTTATGCTTCTTTTAAATGTGTTAGTTTTTTCAAAATCGCACGAGAAAAATTGTTGCTCATCGTATCAAAATATTTTCTTCAATCTTGAGGCTGAAATGTGCCCAAAGTGAACAAACTTTTGTTTAATTCCGAAATGTGTGTAAAAATAGTTTCTTTTATTTTCAACTCGTTTCTTTTCTCAATGAATTTATATGATTTGAAAGGACAGTTTTTACGATCAACGAAGTAGATTATCCCTAGTACGGGTATTGCTGAGAGGAGAAACCGATTTTATTTGTATCGAATGAAGAAGGGTGTGCAATATATTGTTTCAAATTGAACAAGAATTCGTGCAAAGACTTGTTTGATTTTGAGAAACTTTTCTACGAGTGTGGCAGTTTCAATTAAATTTGCAATAACCAAGCCGTTTCTCCAAACCCTTGTGAATGAAAACTAAAAATGGAAGTACGTGATATTGCGTCGCCATTCGTGAAAGGACTCGCTTTGCCCGGCGCGGAAACTTGCGGAAGTTTGCCGTTTATTACGCGGAGCTCTTTGATCTGCGTAAATTGATTGAAGTGATTTGGCGGAAACCTGGCCGATATTATACACGGTCTCGGATCTGAGCGCGGGCATCCTAACGAATGGCCCTCGGCCCTTGAGATGACGGATTTCACCCTCGGGATCCCAAACCCAGCCAACAGCCAGCCGCAAGTTGTGTAAACGCGTATAATCCGACCGGCCTAACCGAAAGCTCAGTTTGACACGCGTAGCGTGCATTATTTTATTGTTGGCGTTGTACGATTAAACGCGGTTCTCGCATCTTCGCCGGAATATATTCGCCCGTAAGGACGAATCCTTTGACCCTTTGTGTCACAGCGCTAAGTCATTTCTAGAAAATAATTTTTCCCCACAAAACGAGTTTTCGTAAAATAGAATTGAACGATTTTATGCTAGATTGAAAACAATTTCCATGCGCTTTGAATAATGAAGCATCGATACTCAAGCTTTTATTGATTATTCTAATATTTTCGATACTTGTATTTTAAATTAGAGATATCCGGAGCTCGCGAATAAATTGATTTGACAAATACTCGACGTACAATTATCTCGTAATAAAATTACTCAAAATTACACATTTTTTCCAACCAACCTTTCCAGTTGTAATAAAATCCTTCGGTTTTCCCGCAAGCTTCCAATCAGAAAAGTTTTTCGAATTTCACCGACCGCGGTAATTACGGTTATTACTACTTTTATTATTATTATTTTTGAACCCTGATCTGTTTCTCCTTCAGAGAAACCACATCACGGGAGCTTTTTACGTTCACTCGCCCAATTTTTCGTCCGCACGCAAAGAGTGGTGATGATAATTCACTTTTTTGTCTTCAACCAAGCAAACAATATTTCACCTTTCGCAGAGTTGCGTCAGTAGTTGAGAGTCGAATAGCCTCGAGGTGTCTCCTCGTCAAGTTTACACCCAGGAAAGCTTCTCCTTCTTTTTCAACTCCAGCCGCGTTAATTTTTTCTCGGGATTCGTGGCGGCTCGTAGTTTGTCTCCTAATTTATCCCCGGCATTGTTCTCCGTACAATAAAAGTGTAGGTACGAGTCGGTGAGCCGCGACGGCTGCCTGCGGAACCGGAAGTCCAACGGGAAACGAACCGCTTTAAGACACCTGCGTGCTGCAGCCGCGGCGCGAGCGAAAGAAACGCTCGGAAACACCCTCGAGACAATCCGCGACTAATTCTCTTTTATTTTTCTCCCCGAATGCGTCGTTTCCGGTGCACCAGGAAAGCTCCGCCCTACCGCGTAATAAGCCTCTTCCAAAGCACGCGACAATCCTCGAGGGTTTCTTTGTTTCTTTATTTTTTCTTCGCACCTACTCGCAGCTTATGAGATTTTTCCATGCGGCGCACTCTTTCCTCATGTCGTCGTACAAAACATACCTACATGTACCGTTCGTTATATCGTATTACACGTAACGTAAACGTTTGACAACCGCGCTGAAAAATGTCTAGGAGCAAGAAACCGAAACGACAATTTTCATGGCGTAGACGAGAAAATTTTATTACGTACGATCGAAATTTATTTCCATCAAACAAATTCTTATACCGACTCGGCAAATTTTCCAACAGATTCATATTCAAATAGATCTTTTTTTCTGAGTCAAGATACGGGCTGAAGGAGAAAGTAAACGTTTAGGACAGCTGCGAGTGAATTCTGGCGATACGCGAAGGAAACTTTTTAAGTCCATGTTCCATCCTCCGCGTCCTCGTATTTTTTTCCTTCTATTCTTCCATATTTAGTCCCATTTTTCGCCCCACGATGCTCTTCGTCTTTTCGCCTACACGCCGTTTCACTTTATCTCGTCCCTACTTCCTTTTATTCTCTCCTCTTTTGGCATACTTATACGTGCTTATTAAACCATATTACCAGTATGTAGTACTGTGGATAAATACGCATGTGCAAGGGCATGTACGTATTATGTATAAGTTACAAGCAGTTCAGCACGTGTAATACAAGTAAGTATACACATGTAAGACATTTTCAAAGGCTCGACGGAGCTTAGCAGATTTTAAAACTCCTCCGAAGCTGAACTTAATTAGGTGCGTCTTCATTTCGGGGTAATTTATTAGACCAGTTCTTTTTTTTTCTTCGCCTTTTTCCTCTTCTTCAGGCTTACCCGGCGTGTAAGATAAGAGAGGGGAAAATACTTGGTAAGAGAAAAAAAAACGAAAGTTTACAGAGAAGAACCGCCCAAAAAATAGAGGAAAAGAAACTGCAAACAGGCTTGCGAAATATTCTTGTTATTATTCTTATAACTTCATCGATAAATAAATAATTAATTAATATGTGTATATATATATTGGTTTCCAAAGTTTCATTTCGTTTTTCTCACTTTAACTTCTATCTCCTGAAAAGTAAATATCGGGTTCAAAAATTTTTCTCCATATATACATAATATATCGTGGATATATATCATACAGGGATTTTTTTTTCAACGATAATGTCTGAAACTTTGTATCTACGTACTGTGTTACATGTACTATATGTACATGAAAAATGATGGGAGATAAAGCGAAAGCACAAAAGTTTCGTCAATCTGCACGCGCGGTGATTTCTCCATAACCGGGTAAAAAAAAAAAAAAAAAAAAAAAAAAAAAAACAAGCGGAAAACAAAAACGACGGGGTAAAAAAAAGGGGCTCGCTTTGCGTGGCTTTCCGCGCTGACTGGTCGTTTTGGACAATTTATACAAAACGAGGGGGGATGAAAAAAGAAGAATATGTCTCGCTTAAATTCCCGTTGTGAGTGCAGTGAAAACGTGTAACACACACACACATACATATGTGTTACAGGGGTTCTTGCACTGAGAGAAATTTATAGTTCCGATTACCGCTCAGACCTTGACTATTTTCATTTTTTTACCACAATCGAAAAATATGGTTCTAGGTAGAAAATGAAAATTAGTTTTCTAGCCGTTACAGGAAAGTCTGGTATCCGTTACTATTCTTTCTCATTACGATCACTCTTGCTAGATTTTCTTGCAACTGTTGCGAAAATTTAATGCTCGTGCAACGATAAATTAACGTTAAAGCTTTGTTTAGCTAAAAAAGTAGAGTAAACCGAACAAACCGATTGTGCGTTGCAATTACCAAAAAAGGAACGACGATAGCGCAAAATGGTTAGGCGTACCTCGTTTTTCGTAATTTTAATGATATTTAAACAGTTTTTTTAACGATACCAGTTTTAGTCAATTTTTCTAGTTACTGTAACAAATGAAATTCATCTCAGTTTGTATGTCTATTTTTTCCGCACACGGTGCGTAAATATAGCCGTACGTACGCGTATGCACGCATGCATGTACGGATGTGTGGAGGGTGTAAAATAATATACATGAGTTGAAAATTTGCAAGATGATAAATGAGGCCGACGTCGCGTCAAACGTCGCCGCGCTTCGACACCCCCTTTTTCGTAATTTCCACCCTCGGGCACGTCCCGGCCATTTTTTAATAACGACGTGATTTTCGACCGGCTGCAAATCCGCGCGCCTGCTTTTTCCATCCCGCGCCCAAATCCAGTTCGAAACTTTAATTTAAACCACCTAGCTGCGTGTATCGGCTCGTTGAAGGCGATTATTGCGTTAATCGCTAAGCGTGGAGGGTGATCAACGACATAATTAGAAAGTCTCATCCCCGACCAAAATATATTTACTCATGGCTACTGGTAATTCAAGGAAAAGTCTGGGAATTTGAAAAATGATCAGGGTAGGCAGGGAAAAGTTTGGCAATTTTGTGGCGGTTTGGAGAGAGAAAGAACAAAGCTTCGTTACGTCACAAAAGAGCGATATTTTAAGAACAATTCTCGTTCGTGTGCTCGGTTCCATGGCCATTAGGAAATGGGTGATGGATAAAATTTTCATTTCATTTCCGATCGATTCGGAACCTTGTAATATAATTGATACCGAGATTTTCACTACGAGTTCGAAATTAAGCCGGAGAAAAATAAAAATTTGATCAGGGAAAGTCAGGGAATTAGTTCGATTATTTTTATCGGCAATCATTTACTGTTACGAAAATTTTAGAAAGCGCTTGCTTCTGCCTAAATCGATAAATTATACACCCGCTGCAATATTTTCAAAATTTTCCAACTCTTGAAAGGAGCTTTTCACACTTTTCGTCGTTACGTCTATTACGTAAAATAGAACAAAACGAAACGTATTTAAAAAACGCGTAGTTCTTTATCAGTTCTTTAAAACGGACCGAATAATACTCGAAGTAAGTACGTAATCCTATTTTGCGTAGGGACCATCGCCGAGCCTCTTTAACGGAAAAAAATGGATCGTTTCAGCGGACTGAAAGGCTTTCCCCTTGGACTTTTGTTCGATATACCGAACAGAGAGGGTCGTTGAAGTTTCCACGATTTACGTCTCGGCCACTTTCGCCGCGCGACTTGAAACCTCCCCCTGCGTATTAGAAATATGTTCGGCGATGAGTGCATTTGGAAGAATTAATTTTTTTGTCCACGTAAAATCGCTGCTTTTCGTCAATTTCATTTATATTCATGAAATTTTTATAATCGCGGAAAATTGAGTAGTCATTGGAATGAAATGAAAAATTAATAGCTTGCTCGTAAAATTACGGTAGCTTTGTGGTCTTGGATTATTATAGGGCGGGGTTGAAGTTCCGAAAGCGCCTAATCGAGAAATCAAACTTTCACGAAACAACAAAATTTCGAATGGTTGGAAAAATTTGGAAAAATAAACTTTGGATAGAGTCAAATTTTGAAAATCAAAATGATCAGGATTTCTAACCTAAAAATATCGAAAATCCAAAAACAAAAGAAAGAAAGATGAAGGTAGTGAAATTTCACCAAGCCAGAAATTTACAGAACTGAAAATCTTCGATCATCCGGAATTTCGATGTTTCAGGTTTTTGAATTTGATCATTTTCGCACTTTCGAAACTTTGATGTCTCGTTAAAGTTTGATTTCTTTACTTCAAGTTTCGCCATAAGAAAATTCGGAATCTGACGTTTCCGGAAGTTTTGAAATTCAGAATTTCAACCCCGCCCCGTGATCATTACCCCATAAAATTTCACCGTCGTACCAAACGGACATTCACACGAGATTACTCATGTTCCACGTCACGTGGGTGTAATACACTTTTATCCGGATACGGAGCATCGTTTCCGATTCCATGGTTCTAATCTCCGCCATCGTCTTCGGTTTTCCCGTCGTTCCTCCCTCGGCCCCTTTTGTCTCCGCAAATAAACGACGGGTCCCGCGGTATAAGAGGTATACGCAGAGCTCTCCTCCTGGGAATGGTTTCGCACGATGGTGCGAGGCGAGGAGGCGAAGATGCCGAGGACGGGTCTGGATCGGTGCTCCTTTACGACTTGACGCACTTTGCAGTTTTACACCCGGAAAAAACGAGCCCCTCCCCCTTTCCAAGCGTCGAATCAGTCCCTCTAGACTTCTAAAATCTATATCGGGGAGTGCGAGGGGATCCTGGATCCGGTAAGGGAATCGAAGGGAAGGGAAGGGAAGGTGAACCTAATTGTTCGGAAAGCCGCGAGTGGATTCTGCGTGCCCACCTTCAGACGCGTCGAGAATCCCTGCGAGTCTTGGTTATATGGTTTGATAAAAAAAAAAATCTCTTTCTCATCCCCGCAGCGATTCGCAGTAAGTACTTCAAACCGTTCCTGCTGCTGCGGGACTGCTTGTAGATCATCAGTCGTCGATCGTTTTATAAATGCAGTTTTCTTAAAGATCCGATTTTTTTCAGAAAACAATTTACCTCACAACCAAATCATGCGATAATGGATTTTTTTTGAAAATCGTTTGATTTCTTTGCACATGATATTTAGCTAAAAAGGACTATAGTTATTTTCATTCGTCGAATTAGATCGAGTCGATGACAATTGTGACATTGAAAATTTAGCTTCTAAATCTTGAGAAGAAAGATTTCTGTAATCGTAATCTGCACATGCACTGAGAAAAGATTTTATTTATTGTTAACAAACGTACACTTGTATACGGTGAAATAAACGTTTCGTTGTTATTGTCAAATTTTAGCTGAGTCAAATATGATTTCTTGACTGTTAACTCGATAATATCGGGAGAAAATTTTTCGCACAACGTTGCGGCGGAATGAAATTCTTCAGCCGATGGTGCAACGAAAGCAGCGAATGTACAAGTCGAGGTCGGGTCACGCGCAGCTTGAAGCACGTCCGCACCAATTTCGAGCTAAAATGTATTTCACATTGTGCAGCATAGGTGTACGGAGCCATTCAAGGCGTGCAGGTCGATCGAGGGTGTAAGGAAAATTTAAGGAAATCGTTTTCGAAGCGTGAAAAAGGAGAGGAAACGAACAATTTCATCGATCGCCTTTAGAAATTCCGTGAGCGAATTTGAAAGTCGTCAAAGTTTATCGAACCGTTTTTTTTTTCGTGAAATGCGACATTGATATTCCGATGGATAAAATTTTCTAGCGATACAATATTACGCGTTTTTTTTTTTAGTGTTTTGATGATTTTCTGAATAACGCAGATGAAAAAAAAAAAAAATAATAATAATAATAATAATTTCGTCGAGTTTATATTTGAATAAATACATTTCCATTCTATACATCAAATAATAACCAAAATCCTCATTTGTTACTTATAAAGTTTGATTTTGTCTTTTTTACGTTAATAAATAATAATCAAAATTCAATTGCCGAAAGAAAAAATTTCGCTAACCAAATTCCCTTGATATTTTAACTGCGGGCTCTTTCGTTTAATTATCATCTGACGTTTCGGCTGTCCGCCAAGTTCGAATTCGAGCTAGTAATTTGTCTAGGTCTGGCTTTTTGAATCCCGACGGCGAGGAAATTGGCCAGAGCGAATAAGAACTACCCGAAAGTATCGTACATGCCTATCTGTGACGGATCGTGTTAAACCTTAATCGGTTGATAGATGATCTGTATACCCGAGTCACGTGTTGTCCTTTTTTTCATATTGTGTTTATACAATTGTACAATTTAAAATTTAAAATTTGTAATATCTTTACAGTCAAATTTATTGACCGACCTCTTTTGCACTGCGAATTTATTCTTTGTATGTAATAACGTTATTATTGACGTAGAAATCGCACCGGAATTAGAAATCTTATACGTTATACGGCTTTTCTTTGATTATTCCATTTCGGATATACCTTTGCTTTAATAAATTCAATCTCATTCTATAAATTCTGCTCCCTGAAACTCTGTTATAAAATATAACATACCGCAAACTTCCGAATATAACGTGATATGCCAAAGGTAATTTCGTGAAGTTTGACGAAACGAAGTGAGAACGAGATCGGTAAGAGTAAGCTGAGAGAGTGAGGACAGAAAAAAAACAGAGCTGAGGAAAAACCGTACCGAAAAAGCGAAGAAAAATCGTTCAAAATCAAATTAGCTGCACGCGGGAAGATAAACGTTGGAAAATTTGAATCAGTAACGAGGGGCGAGAGAGAGAGAGAGGGAGAGAGTGGCGAGATGAGAGCGACGATCTCCTCCTCGTTTTGTTTTGAATATATTTTAACTTTGTTTTCGTTATTTTGCATAACTCGGAGAGATTCGATTTTGCCAGCGTTGATCCATTTAGGCGGAAGAGAGAAAGCAAAAGAGCGAGAGAGGGAGAGAGGGAGAGAGAGAAGACGGGACGTCGCGCGAAAATATCCTCCCGGCTTATGGGGGCTGTTGATCGGTTTAGAATATTTCACTTGGAACAGTGCCGCCCACTTTTTTCCCTCCCTTCAACTTTCCGACAAAACAAAACGAGTGAAACGATAAAATAAATAGAACAAATAAAAAATAAGAAATAAAAAAGTAAACGAGCTTCCATCCTTACAGTCTTTAATTGTAAAACAACGCCTTGGATCACGAACGAAATTTTTAATCTCTGGCTCATCTCGCAGAAAAACACAACACGTGTATACATATCAAATCGCTGCGTAATAAATAACCCTCCGGATCGGTTCATCGATTATAATCGAGTCGCCGAACTTTTCCTTCCAGCCGATGATAAGTTTTAGAGTTCATCGTCTCTTGGAGTTCGGGAAATATTCATAACCCGATATATTCAAGTAGAAAAGACTTGGAGATTTATTTCTATATCGATGAATTTATTATGGGGAACGGTAATTTGGATCGATCTGACTGATGCGGGGTAAAAGAAATTCTCGCTTACGTATCGCGTTTTACTTCCGGCGATTATAAATCCAATCTATGATGCAAATCAGCCTTGTTTTTCTTCTTTTTCTTTCTCAAATCCGTTTCATTTTCTTTAAAAGTATAACGTAGACGAACGCAATGAAATTTCTATTTTCAAAAGATCTGTACAATCGAATTCATTCCCGACGCGAATTTTTCAAATTTTCATTCCGTGCAACCGACGTTAGATTTATTTTCATCATCCTCGCCGCTGTTTTAAGCCGCTATTGAAGAGAAACCCGTTAAAGCTGTTTCAAATCCGAATGCAGAGTTAGATTTTCCACACTTTTTCACACAGTCACAACTCAAAACGAGGTAGGAACGGATCGTATAACTTTCGTAAGATATATCTGTTGAAAAGCTGGTGAAAGTTTAGTAACCCTTTTTCTACAACCGTGACCCTCGTCAACCAGTCTGTTCAATTTTGGTTCCAATCTACCCCCTGATCCCGCTTTTCCTCTCGTCCTTCATTCCTCCCTTCTTTTATGCCTCGCTGTAATTTCACTGCAGCATAAAAGAATCCCCTTCAGGGATAGAAAAAAAAAAAAAAAGAAAACTAATTTGATTTTTTTTCCCCGTAATTTTCGGTAGTCGGTAGATTTTTCGTGTCGATTTTTGTTTTCACCGATATTTTCGAAAGGTGAGAAAATTTGTCGGATTTTTTTGAAACGTAACGATATTATTGTTATTCACAATTTGGATCATTATAAACGATACGTGTCGAAACGGTTCGGGGAAAAATTTCTCCAAACAGAATGATTCTTTTCTCTTTCGTAACGAGGAGAGAATCGTTTTAAATTATCAAACATCCTTCACCAGCTCGATCTTCGTTTGCGTATAAAGAACATTTTCGCGTGAAGTACAGCAAATTTTTTCTTCTCCTTTTTTTTATGCAGAATATCTTTCACCGATATAGGTTATGGAAACCTATACGGATAGATGTAGACTTTGAAAAAAGGCCGTTTCGTTCGGTTCATAAAATTTGTATAAATCGTATCATACAAGTATAATTCTGCACGGGCAGAACCTAAACCTACTTCGCTTCTCGGCGTGCAAAAACCGGGGCAAGAAATCCTTGCTGAAAATAAAACGAAGAAACAATATCGATACGAAAATACAGAGGGCGCCGGTCTGACCCTGCAGTCGAGATTCGAACGGCATGGAATACTTCAAGCACTTATTTTTCTCTATGGGCGGAGTCCGAGAAAAGCAAACAAAAAAAAATTATACAGTCTGAATCGATGTGTATAGATCTGCTGGATATTCTGGAAAAAAAAAAAAAGTAACTTTACAGCGATGAAAAACTACGGATTTTAATTGTATCAATTAATTTAGGTCGTGTTCTATATGAAATCGATAGACGAGTTTGATTAATTATACGTCTATTCAAGTTCAGAATTAAGTAATTCAGTAATAATTTTGTTTACTTTGAAATTATTGTGGCGTTTTTGTTAATTTCGTTAAGTTCCTGGCGATCCGGATTTATTTAGAGAATGATCTTTCGACTTGTTAGAACAAATTCCGTTTGGTTCACGTTTTTCTTTGTACACAAACCCGAAGAAAAAATGAATCAATCTTTTAAGATCAATTTTTTTTTTCCCCATCATTTTCGTTACATGTTATACGAGATGTAAACGGATCTATAAATTATGCATGTACGATTAGATCAGCAAAATGAACGAAGCCAAACCCTTGACACATAATTCTTCATCCATTCATTTTCCCTCAAAACATCACAACGGAATCAACGAGATTTTTGCTGGATTTTAAAAATCCTTGCGAAATTGAAAGGGGCAAATAATGAAAAGGGAAAACGAGAACGCAACTGTTTCATTTACTCCTGCAAATATCTTCTCGCTCGGTGAGTTTCGGCTAGATTTTCGTAGAACGATTTACTTTCGTTACATCAACACCAAGTCCCGCTTGATATGTAAATAAAAAATGCACGTATACAAATTTTTTCTCGCAGACCTTTAGCGTTGACCGAAACTTCGGCCAATTTGAATAAACAAATTTGAGCGTTCATCTACGACAAAGAAAAATGACACGGCTAGATTTTTAAAGGGTAACGTCGGTCTTCTCCACTTGGAAATTCGGAATTTTCCATTCGTCAAGCGATTCGCGTTGTTTCGTCTTGCCGAGAGAGAAGGAGAGAGACGAATAGAGACAGCGACGTCCCGATCGTAATTAACAATTAACTCCCCCTGCGGTTGGCAGTCGGCTGCCGCCCAGCTGCCCACGCAAAGGGCTGATGCCACCACTGCTTCCATAAATTGCATTTCTTGCCCGCTTTTTGCGCGTCTGTCGCGGCGGGTATCGTTCGGGAATTTCGAATGTCCAGGTCGCATCTATCGCGTCGGTTGGTTAAGCGAAACGTCACGAAGCGCGGTGCAAAACAATCGCAGCAGCCTTTCCGCGAAACTCGATCGCGAGCCGAGCGAAAAACCGAGCTTTTTACAAATTAGGCCGCGTTTTTTCGTTGCGTAAAAAGGCCCGACGCAACGCCGAATTCGAATTTCCCATCCCCTTCGACGCTTCGTGTCTGATCCCTTTTTTCCCGCACGCCGGTTCTACCCTCGTGCGTTGTGATATTATACGTTCGCTTTTTCATTTTTCATTTTTCTATCGCACGATATCGCCGAGAGCCCGAACGTTTTTTAATCCTGTTTCGTTGGACGGCGACGGTTGAAAAAGCGGAGAATAAGCTGTGATTATAAATATTAATTTTGTCGAGATTATAGATTTTGTTATTGGATAGAAATATAAAATTCTCGATGAGGCGTGTGGACTTTCTTTAATCCCGAAAAAAAGTTTAATATCACACGCTGCTTTTCAAAGATGTTGTATACATATATATATATTATATATTATTTGTGCCGAGTAATTGAGGATATTTTATATACCGTTTTAACTGACGTTTCAGTGCTATCGAGTTGACTGCAAAGTGGAAGCGAATGAGGTAATTGCCGTTAAATTGACGAGTTTAATTATACCCGCGCTTGTTTTTTCTCGATAATAACAAAAAAGATGCTTCCTAGACGCATCAATCATCGGACTCTTGAAATATGAGCTGTAAAATTAGATGAGAAATAACGTGGATTAATTGATTGACAAGTATTCGTAAAATTATTACTATTATTATTATTATAATAATAAAAAAAGATACGAAAACAAAAAAGTTACTGGAATTTTGATAAACAAGTGCTTGGGTGTTAATTTTTCGTTACAAACTTCTTCAGATCTCTTAAAATTCTGTTAAAATCGTAAAATTGATGCGAAACAATCGAGGCAAATGACACGAGAACCTCGCAATGAAAATAACAAATAGCACCGATATTCGCGAACCCCATATCCTCAACAATACCGTCAAGTTTCACACATAAATGCCGAATCCGCTTCGTCGTTTCGTGTCATGTACTCCAGAGCTATAATCGACTAATTGTAGGCAGAGCTTTTTGCCGGTTGAAAGGACGCGGCGTATCGTGAAAGAGAAAGAGGGAGGGAGAGAGAGAGAGGGAGAGAGAGGGAGAGGGCGGGAGGGAGGGAGGGAGGGGGGGAATCTCTGTGCCAATAACACGAGAACATGCGCAAAGCTTCGGCGTCGATACACGAAGGCGAAGTCGAGTCGCGAGCTCCGCGGGAAAATTCTGAACATGGAACAGTCTCGCGTCGTTCCTCGAGCTTGCAGCGTCGGCGTCGCGACGCACTTCGAAACGCGCGACGAAACGTGAAACGTGAAACCGCAACATCTCGAGCCTTTTTTCGACCTCTCGAATCGTAACCGCGGTCAAGTTTTCCGTGTCAAATTAGTGCCGCCCTCAGTTTCTGCTCAACTTATCGTACGACGTATTTCACGTTTTTAAATTGTCGTGGGGAAATTTTAATATTTCTTTTTTTTTTTTTGTTTTTGAAAATTATCACGGACACACGCATAGTTGTTGATAAACAAATGAATATTGTAAAAGAAGACAAATTGTGAACTGTGCCGGCTTTTCTTTCGGTTTCTGTAATTCAGTCGTGCGATTTTGTCGTCCGTTTTTCTGTTGTTTAAATTCTTTTTATACAATCATTTCCTTTTTTTTTTCTTTTTTTTTCATCTTCCTTCTTCTTCTTATTATTATTCTTCGGTAATATTAGTAAGATTTTTATCGTGCGGTGATGTGAACGTCGACGATGGGTTCCAAGCCAGTTTGAGATAGAGAAAAAGAAAGAGATAGAGAGAAAAGGACAACGCTTACTTACCTCAAAGAGGGAAAGAGAGAGGATATCGCGGACAAAGTGAGTCACCGTCCTCCTCAAATACTAGACCTATTTATACCTCCACCATTTGGACATGTATAACCAACTGTTGTGCAGTACGTTCATTTTGTGATTCTCCATTCGATTATTCCACGACTACAAATTAATCAAATAAATTGACAAAGAAATGGGTAAATTAACCTTCGGCTGACACCTTCGTGGATTTTCAATCGAGATTATCGCAACTTGAAATTTTCTGCCTTTATAACAATTTTCTACTACGTTAAAATGAAAAATTATTATTGCGACCCTCCTCATTTCGCGACGCTTCGGTGATCCCCCCCCGCAAAAGAAAAAAGTTCGAGCCGAAATATGAAATCGACACCAAGGTGACAGCAATGTTATTTATACCAGATAAAGGTTAATTTACAGATAAAAATCACTCGTTTTATTCGGAATTCACGCTGTTCATTTGGGAAAAATTTTCATTACCATGTATTTTTCATTCGTTATACTTTTAATCCCAAATTTTTAAGTAAAACGAATGCAAGTAAATTGCGCTAATTAATTACAAGCTGCCCGGTCTGAATTTGAAACGTTATTATTTCACGTGTGTAAATTGCAACAATAGAATAAACGCGTGGCTAAGTAATTACACTCCTGTATATTTATTCGCCTCGTTATTTCGTTGTACGGTTATTTTACACTCGCTAATTGCACTCCCACGAGTCTTGTAAGGTATGTGTACGGTGTAAACGCGCGGTTTTCCGGTTGATTAATCAAGAGAATCTCATGCAGCCGCTACGGGCCAAGCCGAACTTTATCCCCAGCGTCGAACACCGATCGAGGGAATGTTTATTTTCGTTTCTTTCTTCCGTACAAGTTACCCACAAACCAATGCAACCAAACAAACAAGTTTCGTTACAGCAACGCTTATTCGGTAATCTTCGAATTAGCTGACAAGATAAAAATCCAATTTTCATTTTGCGTGTGGGAAGATTTTTGTTTTTTCATCTTCTTTCTTCCGAAAAGGCGAAAAGACTGAAAAAAAAATCCTTATTGATTAATGAATATTTTCACGCCGTTTTGAAAGTGGTTTTGGGTTGCATTTTCTCCACGTGCCGAAGAAGGCTGCAAGCGCTTCTTCTTCTTCTTCTTCTTCTGCTTCTTCTTCTTCTTTTTCTTTTTTTCCGGCCAGTCTTGCGCGCGCCGTTTTATCTTTTTCCAGACATAATGCATCCTAACGACTTCCCGACGAGTCGCGTGCCGCAAAAACTGTAAATTCGAAGAGAAGAGCAGCTGCGTTGCAGTCTTCTAGTCTCACGTATCGTCCCGTCTCGGAGGAATGAGAGTGAAAAAGTGCCGCTGAATTTCCGACTCGCATATCTCGATTTCAGAAGGCCGAAAATTCGATAATAAAAATTCCTCACCCCCGCTCATTCTTCGCGTCTGTTATACACGTATAATAAAATAAGTTGCGAAAAAACTTAAGCTCGCGCCAAATGTTATCGCGCAACTTGTAGCTGATGCAGATGCCTCGTGTCTGTTATACGCCCTTTTTTTCTTCTTCCTCTTTCCAATTCTTTCTTAAATAATGAATATTTAAATTTCGATCATTTTACTGATTTTTCGATAATGGAATATTTTATTAACTAAAAAAGTAGAGTAAATCGAACAAACTGATTCTGCGTCGCAGTTACGAAAAAAGGAACGACGTTAGCGCAAAATGGTTACGCGTACCTCGTTTTTCGTAATACCAAAAATATTGAAACAGTTTTTTTAACGATACTTGTTTTACTGAATTTTTTCTAGTTACTGTAAAAAATGAAATTTGTAATTCCGGCTTATTTCGCATGTGGAATTAAACGTAACTTGAAATTCTTCTCTTTTTTTCCTTTTGTTTTTCACCATCTTATCAGAAGAGGGATGAAAAAATTCTGTGAAAATTTATTGCATGCAGACATTTTTAATATATACTATAGAAAAAAAAAAAAAAAAACGGTAACGTCTTTTGAAGAAAAGCGTTTGTTATCCACGCCTAGCATGTATCCAATATTCAAAATCTGGAGGAGAAAGTATTTCAATACCGCAAGTTTCTACGTCGGATGAAAATCCCCCCCCTTCCTGTTCAGTATCCTCGATCCCGAGCCGTTCTTTTCATATATATTATACGTAATATCAGAGCGCGAAATAATGTGCGTCAAGTTGTCCTCTTCTTTTTTTTTTTTTTTTCTCATTCTTTTCCTGCCTCATCTTTTCTCCATTCCTCTCTGCGTCTTGAACGAAACTTTGCAATCTCTCGGTCGTGAAAATCACATAATAATAACAGTCATGCTTCAATTTCGGGTGTGTATAATATACGCATGTGATGTATGTATGGAGGCCAAAAAAATGAGAAGTAGAAAGAAGAAGGAGGAGGTAAAGATGAACACCAATTTGACCGTGAAACGAAAAGTTATATATAATGATCCAAAGATTGCTCTGGATATTATAACGTACATTCCTTGGAGGGAAAAAATATTTATCAAAGTGATAAAGTATACAATTTATATACATATATGTATATATGTGTGTATTATATGAACGGAGTTTCCGAAGAGTAATCACAGTTTTTTATTTTCTACTTCTTTTATATTTCTGTTAATTTTCGCTTCCATTCTCCGTTATTATCTCATAGCAAATAATTTTACATTCGGTGTGTCGCAGCGAAATATTTACCCGACTATTATAATTTTACAATATTCGTGTAATATTAGTGTTGATTACGTGAGACATTTTAATAATTCAGTAAACGGGAAGTATTTGTTAAACTGCCTGTAACAAACGTGATTCCTTGATTCTACGAAATAATATTCAATTTTATCCGACTTTACTCGAGTCACGTTATTCAAATAAATTGTTCATTATAATTTCACTCATGATTAGTAAATCATTTCTTTAATCATGTCAGATTATTCCACACGGTACGACGATCAAGAAATTATTCGTGTACAGGTACCGCACATTCGTACAAAAGCAATAAAAAGACTGCGTCAAAAAAAAAATTTTTTTTTCTCTCCAGATCGCAAATAATCGCAGGGATATTCATTAGGGTATAAAAAAAAAAAAAAAGAAAAAAGCGCAATTTAGGGGTGAGAGAATTTATATATTTACTTGTAAGAAATTTGGCGAGCGCATGAGTCGATTTTGAAAAATTTTCAAACAAAGACTACCCCGATATTAAATATTACATGATATGTGGAGGGAATTCTTTTTATTAACTATTTCCATTTATTTATTATACGCGTGAGGGGGGGGGGGGGGGGGGGGGGGGGGGGGGGGCGACCCTAGAAATCCCGGATAAGTCGGGGCGGGTCTGAGTGCAAGCGCCTATAATACCTAAGAGGCCGAGAGGCCGAGGATACGCCGGAAAGCTTTGAATAACGTTTGAATAAAAAGTGAAAAAGTTTTTCAGTTACCTGCAGGTATATACCTACATTCACCCTCCGCGTCCGACCGACCGTTCTGACTTTTTCCGACTTCTTATATTCTTTGTACGCCCCTTCTTGTCGTCGTCGTCGTGAAAGAATAGAGATGATCTGAACTAAATATTCGCGCGGGTAAGAAGGGGGGGGGGGGGGGGGGATAAAAATAAATATAAAAACTTCGACGTACCGTGTCTTTACGATTATACATATATTTTCAAATTCTTGCTCGATCGGCCGGCCAAGTTTCCTTGCTTTTGCTTTTACTCTGAGAATGATCAAAGATAATCGATTATTTTTTCCCGACTAATCGACAGAGTTGATTGTTTTTCGTCACAATAAGTTTTTGTGTTTTACTCCCACGAATTTTATGCAATTCGGTATGAATTTGGGTGTTTTGAAAAGTATCGGTTGTTATCACGGTTGTCTTACTTGACAAATACGTACCTATTTCATATAACAAGGGAAAGATGAATGAATATTTTACCCTGAAATTGACAAATATTTTGTATGAAAGTTTAAATGATGAAAAAACTTTATCGCTAACAAGACTGCATACTGATATTTACGAAATTATGGTTTCATATGCACTGTTTCCAACAAAAAATGTAATAATGGATTAATCGATTAATTATTACCGATTCAATCGGGTCGTGTTCGATTTTTTTAATTCTCGACTCGATCAATCGATGCATCGATTATATTTAGCTTATAGCGGCCGTCGCAATTTTACTCTTGACTTTTAGCTCATAGCGCACCGCATTCGTACCTAGTTTAAATATTATTTTCATACTTCAGCGCTACAAAATCTTTAAAAAATGAATATTGCTCGAGAAAATATCTGTTCCCGTACTTATCGTCGACACATTTCGGCTCGTTCTTTTACACCAACGTCGTTATATTTTATTTATCTATTTTTTTCTTCCTTTCAATCTCCCTCCCCCCGATTTCCCCGGCGAAACGAATTTCCGTGACGCCGTAACGCGTAATACTTACGTGTTATAACCACTCTCCGGAATTTGTAACTCGAGCCACGAACTAAAATAAACTCTGTGTATACGCGCACGTGCATTATGGGTATGCACGGTATACCTGTACATGCACACAGGAACGTTAAAATGCTGCACCGCACGTGCAGCGAGCGGTGCAGTTAAATGCTTATATTCCCATACGATTCCCTCGGCTAAATTATACCTACACGTATCTCGATGTACGTATACACACGTATTATACCCACGTATTTAGTTCGGTGTTTCGAAATAGGTATGAATATCCAACCTGCAGAATTTTCTCGTTAAATTATACGGTTTTCAATTTAAACTTTGCCTTTTGCCGCGGGTGATGCACCGATTCAATTCAATGTTTATAATAGCTGTAGAATTTCAACAGTAACGTTATAACGTTGTCATGCGCTGCAGTTTTCTTTGCAGATTTTTCGTACCTGCGTGTCTCTCTCTCTCTCTCTCTCTTTTTTTTTTTTAAACGAACTTAAGCCATCCGTCTATCCATGTATCTATTTTTTTACATTTGACGAAATGTACCTTTTGCTCGTACGTAATTTCTTTTTCATCAACGTCACTCGACGTGGCCGGTCTTAAGTCATCTGTACGCTCAGCCCAGGGGCTGAAGATAATTAATCATTCAGTGGCTAATCAAGGATATTTTTTTTCCCCCTCGCCACGTTTCTCCTTTGCCCGATCCACACGAGATGTTAATTTTTAATCAAGTGTGACCGAACTTGCGTCTAGTATATCAACCGCCGCGGCCATTCTCGGATCTTGAACATGTAATATCATACTTTATTATTTTCATACTTTATTATAATCGTCCTTGCTCGACTTTAGTGGAAAAATTCGTCTATGAAATATGTATGCGACGGAAAAATTCGGTAAATATTCCTTTCACATTCTGTACGGACGAATTTCGGAAAGCTTTTGGAGTTTTTCGTCAAAGAATGTTTCAGAGAACTTCGTTGTAAGAATGTTGCGAAAAAGAAAATAAAGACTGCGACCATATTGATTTTATCGGGTATATTACAGGTAGAATAAACAACATTTTTTTGAAATGATCCCAATCTTTTCCAAGATTTTACGGAAAATTTATTTTTGGAAAGTTAGCTGCTAAAAATTCTGTACAGTTTTATTGGTTTTTTTTCGGTCAGTCATGCTCCAAATGAAAAAAAAAAAACAATCTCGCACATTCTCTTAAAGAAGTTGGACTGCATCGAATTTGTAGAATCTCAAAAAATTATAAACCGCCTCTTTGAATTACGTGTAAATATTAATTTAGATCGAAAGTTCTTTTTTGCCAGGGTGCAGAGAATATTCTGGTGAGCTATATTTACAAGTTGATAAGGGATAACAGATTGACAAGAGAAAGAATTATAATGATGCACAGAAAAAAGAAATTGTCTTCATCTGTTTTGACGAGGTATTATAACAAAGCTTCTTTTCGGTTTTTTGGTTATGCGAAGAGGCGACAAAGACGTTCGATAATACGACTGCGGTTGTACGGATATAAAAAGGGAGAAAGTGAGAGAGAGAAAGTAAGAGAAAAGTCTGGTTAATAAGAAGTGAAAAAGTTTTTCACTCAAATCGCGTAAGAGATCGCGAAAGCTAGAGAGAGAGAGAGAGAGAGAGAGAGAAAGGGAAAGATAAACTTGAACAAAGTCCCAGCGGGTAGAACCGAGAGAAACGAGCTGTGCGAAAAAAGAAACACACACACATAAAACGAAAGAAAAGTAAAACACGCGTAAATAAAAGGAAGAAAAAAAAAAGAAATGAGTGTGATAATAAAGAAAAATATGGGGGGAAAAAATAAGCGAAGATACAAAAATGAAAAATAAAAAAAGAATTAAGCTTTTGGTAAAAGTAAAATAAAAGTAAATACAAAACGACCTACGGGTATAAAGACACGAAGAAACATCGCTCGGAAATTCTTCTTCATCTTTTTCTTCTTCTTCTTCATCCGACTTCGTGTAATATCGAAGCTGCACGCAGCTTAATGCTAAACCCCGCGGAAATACGGCTCTCTATAAACCGGCCAGCTCGTAAACATAAAAATTACACTAATTAAGAATTTTTATCCTTCCGGTAGAAAATTAAAAGATGAATATATAATTTAGACTGCCCGTTCCAAAAAATGCTTATGCTCCGAGTTGAAAAATCTTAATTTAATCTTAAAAAAAAAAGAAGATCCCGAAAGTTTCAATGCTCTATCTCACTGTTACGAGGTGCGGTTGATTTTTTTCTTTTTATTCTTTATTTTTGTTATAAAATAAGATTTTATTTGTTTCCAGACCTTGATGTATTCTAAATTTATAACGATTAAAAAAATTAAAATAAAACAAACGGTAGACAAGTAAAACTGCGATTGAAAATACTTTTTGCTCAAAGATTTTCAATTTTTCATGATGGAATATTCAACATGGCCTTCGGAAAAAAAAAAAAAACAGTATAGAAATTAGTCTGTAAGAAATTTTAAGAACGCCCAGAATAAAAAATCAAGAAATCAAAATGGTAAAAAATATTTTCAATCCCAGATTTATCTGTCTACCGTTTGATGTTTTTGAATCGTTGCGAAATTCAAAAAATTCAAGGTCTGAAAACAAACAAAATCGTATTTTATAAGAAGATGAGAAAAAAAAAACATTAAACAAAAAATTAGCGGCCTTCCTTAACAGTAAGATACAGCATTGAAACTTTGAGGATCTTCTTTCTTCAAGGTTAACTCGGAATTTTTCAACTTGGCGCATACACATTATTTTGAATGGTCAGTATATTATATATACAGTATGTGAATATTGTACACGCGCATATTCCTATACGCAATATATCGACGAAGACTCGAGGAACGTCGAAAAACGCAGAAATAGATATATATAGAGAGAGAGAGAGAGAGAGAAAGAAAGATCGAGATTATAAGGGCAGGGGTGGTAATAAATAGACCGCTGATACCCGCGCGAAGAGGGGGCTGATTTATACTCGTTGGTGGATGCGATCAACTCCGGAACCCCTGCAAAGCCTCTTCCAGTTTTTATTTTCAGTAAAAAGAACATAAAAAAAAAAGAAAAATATACACATATAACAATATAACGTATAGATTGAGGAACGGAGCTTGCAGGTCCCGAAATAAATTATCATATATGCTGAACTTGTGAACCAAACTGTAAAATACAGACCTATCATTTCACAAATCGTTTTAATCGAATTGTTTATAAACTATGTACAGTACGAGTCCTCCAATTTTATATTCCGCATGATGACTCATTTTATTCGTGAAGGCTAATTGTAAGACTTTCCTCCTCAGCTTTATACCAGTTATAACAATCGTACGATAAATAAATCTCAATTCGTATGTAGAACTGTATATTATACCTGCGACTATCTCGTGATAAAATTTATCAAAAAATTATCGATTTTTGTCCATCTGTTACGTGCGCATGTATAATGCGTTAGTATACGCGAGTATTCGTGTATGTTTTCATTTACAATTTGCGAATCGTTACGTTGAAACTCTACGCAAATTGTAATTAAAAATATTTCGTTAAAAAGAAATGTTGTAGCAGGAAAAAAATTGTATGCGCACTGGATGTGTGTAAATAATAAGGCGCGTCAGGAATGCAATTCGCAGTAACGAGGTGCATCTATGCATGTAAAGCCAGTTCCACACGTTTCAATTTCAGCTTCGTTTTTATTTTCTTTTTCTATAATTTATTTTCCACAGTTTTTTTCAGTCTTGTTTACTTTTTTATCAACGACTCTTTACTTCCGCGTTTTTGTACGACAACGAACCGTTTCCTCCCCCACTTTTCTCTCTCTCTCTCTCTCTCTCTTTCCTGATTCTGACGCTGCTCCGATGCAACGTGTTTTATACTCGCCGAGTGCCTTTGCCAGGCTTATCAAAAGAGAAACATCGCGTCGGTAAATTTTAGCCCTTACTTTTTAACCAAAATTTTATCAACCTTGTTCATATTTTTACTCCGTATAAGTGTTATTTAGTTATATCGCTAAAACGTGCTACAAGAATTTTTATTTTCGCTTTTATTTCACTTTATTCAAGATATTCAAAATCGCACTATTATTTTCTCTATCCTTTCACTTCGTTTTATTTGTTTTCTTTCATCTTTTACCCCAAACAGCTGTGCTTGACAGAATTTTTCAAATCTTTACCTAAGATAACATGTAACGGGAAAATTTCGATTTACGTAATAATATGTATAATAATAATAATAATAATAAGTTTGATCCACAACAAGGAACGAAAATTAATTATCGTTACGTTATTTCCTCAGTTCGCTAATTCTCATTCTCTTCTTAGGTGTTCCAATTAATTCTTAACGATTTACGAAAATTAATTCCAACACCTAATAATGTTACACTTGCACACAGATTGTATTTTACAAATCGATGCAGTATCTCATTCTTACGAGAAAGAAAGAAAGAAAGAGAAAGAAAGAAGCTAATCACACGCAATCGATGAAACGTAAAATTTGTACCATTTTTACAAAATGTCGCGATTACAATTTCCATGCAACGAACACGAGCTAAATTCGTGTAAAAAAGGAGTCACAAATTTCATCGAGCATTCTCGGACGGTGTTCGATTCAATTTTTTTTTTCTTTTTTTTCTTTTTTCTTTTTATCAAGAGAACGTTGGATCCGGACACATGTTATACCTTATGTCTACGGGACAGAAGGCGGAGCTCCGAGCAGTCCGACAGAACTGAAGGGGCTTTTTACCCCCTTGATTCGGCACCGTTTTCTCCTTCTCTCTCTTCCTCTCTCTTCCTCCCTCTCCGTCTTCTCCGGAGAGGCGAACCTTCGCCCAGTTTCTTTGCGCGGCGACGACGGGAACAGGATTAAAAACGAAAAGGGTCCAGACTGCCTCCCGTCACCTGTCCCGCTAACTTTCAACGCCTGGCGATGAATCGAACCTCCTCACCCTTATCCTCCGATTCTCGTCCTTCCTCCTCTCCCTCTTGGCGAGAAGTCCGTATACTATGGAATCTATTTGAATTTCTAACGGCGACACTTAACGATACCTCGGAATTTCCATTCTCCTGATTTATTCATCCGCATTCAATCGGCCCAATCGGTTACTCCTAATTGTTATCTCGAAACCTATCGCCCCTCTGCATATTGATTACACACTGGCCAACAGTGCTTTCGTTGCCCTTGATATTTGAGTGCTCTTAGCGAGATTTGATGTCAACGATCCTAGGAGTAAAAACGTAGTTTTTCGAAATTTGATTTATTGTCTTTTTTTTTTTGATTTTATCAACATTTTCATATATCGTTTATAAAGAATAGTATATCGTTATAAAGAATAGTAACGGATACCAGTCTTTCCGGTAACAGCTACAAAACTAATTTTCATTTTTTACCCAGAACTACATTTTTCGATCGTGGTAAAAAATGAAAATAGTCAAGGACTGACCGGTAACTGGAACAAAAAATTTCTCTCAGTGTAGTTACACATCCGTATCTAGGTATGCGTATTTTACGGTACATCTATAACTATATACGAGTATCCGAGGATTGAAGGGAGTAAAAAAGGTTGATAGGAATGCCGAAAAAATGTGGATTCGATTAGGCACTCGAGCCACCCCCTCGACTCCCCTTCGACCACGGCGGCGTTCAACCTTATACAGTAAATCGAACCCTGCAAGCACCGCCTTCGAGCTCGTAACGCGTAGTCCTGGGTCAGAGAATTACGAGAAAGAATTTCAATCACATTTCGAATCACGCCTCGAGTTCGCTCCTGTGGATCCTGATGGGTGGGTGGTGGGGGTTCGACGAAACGCGGCTGCAGAGGTCACGTGGGATTGACGGAGCCGCGTTTTTACATCCCCGAGGTGAGGAGAAACGAGAGAAAAAAAGGATTTGTTGCTTTTTTTTTTTTCATTTTTTTTTTTTGTCATCTTCTTTCTCATCCCAACGAGGTTTTTCTTGGCCAAATATCTAAACTTTTTATTCATTTTGTTACGAGGTGATCGCGTGTCGAGTATGTGTACATATGTACGCTTGTCGAATTGTCTTAGGTATATACGCGAGGCTACGAAGAACTTTTCAACAACGTAAGATTGCAAAACATTGGAATTGCAAACGTATCGATGCTCCATTTTTTTTTTTTTTTTTTGGAACAGTTTGAAAATTGCTGGAATTATAGTAAAATCGTTTGATTTCACTCTGCGATCGTCGAATTTTGTTGAAAATACTATTTTTCATTTCGAAGATGAAAATTTGATAGCTAAATAAATTGTAAATTTTTTCCTCCAACTGCAATCTCTTTAACGTGTACTTTTCATATTCTTATTCTTCGATCTCTCCGCGTATATCGTTATTCTCATCGTTCTTCTCGTCATTCTTTCAGGGACGAAGAGGTGGAGGAGGATAAGGCGGAGGAGAGGCTGGAGCGCAGGAAGCGATGGTGCGCGAGGGTTTTAGAAGGCGGACCGGATCCTCGGGGGTTTCCTGGAGGCCCCTGATACTCCTGGCCTTCGTTTTTTCGGCTCTATCAATTTTCGCCGGCGTCGTCGAGGCTCAGTGCGGCGCCTCGGGCTCGAGTTCCTCCCAGCAGGACAAGCTTGCCCTCTACAAAGTCACCGTTAGAACTCACTGGTCCAGGGCTCGTTTTCCTCGGCATTATCCTGAGTGGCAACCGCCGGCTCAGTTCGGCAAGCTGATCGGTAAGTTTGCAGAAGTAACAAGAACCCTCAGGAATAGTCAGGGAATTTCGCCTGTCGTGAAAAGTCGGAGAAATGAAAAACGTACTTTTTTTTTTATAAATTCTTTTCAACCTTAGCCTAAGCTCCCTTTCCGAAATGGTTGCGTTGCGATTTTCAGCTTTTAGTTGCAAAAGACGGCCAACCTTATCAGAATTTTTAATTTTTCGCTGGAATAAAATCGGGGAATTTTATTTATTTATTTTCTCTTTACACTCCGCAAACAATCGTTTCGTATATTGCGAAATTGTTTTTCTTATTTGTCGTCGTGTACCGCGTGTGAAAAACACTTTCGAAAGAAAGGGACGTGTTTTTTTATTGCCAATAAATTTCGTCTTGTCGATCGGTCGGAATCGCTAAAGCTGCAAAATACGAATCACCAATATTATGGTTTCGATTCGGAGGAGCGGATGTGTCGTCTGCCAAGAATCGAAAACCTACGTCTAGATTTTTATGGCACAGTGAATTTGCAGAGTCAACATTCAGACAAGCTCAGAATGGTGTGCAGAAAATGATGTGTAACCTGGAGCATTGTAAAATACCTAACACATCGACGTTATGTATGTGAATCGTAAATTTCCCTATGGGAAAGAATTTTTCCACCGTAAATTACGTGCAACGTGTACCTAAGATCCGTGCGAATCAGGCTTTTCTTTTTTCCACATTTCGTTCAACCCGTTATTTTTTTCCGGTTTTTTCTCGTTTCGCAACAAAAATATACGCGTAATTGCTTATTTATCTGTTTTCGCTTCTCTTGAAATTGATCAACGAGCCGTGAGAAAAATTTTAAGCGAATGAAATTGGGGCTGAAAAACGTTGGACTCAGCGATGCTGCTTGAGTTATATACATATTGGAAACGTACATAGGTACATACACGTATAATAATGCCGGAATGCACAATGGGAGAACGGTTGCAGGTCATGTGTTGCAGGCGGAAGCAGAAAGGCGAAACTAACGTGGCGTAAAGGAGTTTCCATTAAGCTTCGCTATATCTACCCGAACAGAAATTCTGACTCTGTAATTCTTCGGGAGAATCTGGCGAATCCCTGCATGAAGCGATTTCGCGCCACACGTTCGCAAATTCACTGCAGAGTTGGAAAAATCTGTCAGGTGTAAACCGGAAGCTCCGGATTTTTCGGGATTAAAGACGGCTGCGAAGTTTTACTTTTCATTTTGCATCTTTTTTCACCGTAATTTAAACGAAGCCCAGAATTTCGGTCGACGTATAATTAATTACGTATGAAACGTTAACGACGCCTTCATTGCGAGTTTTATAACCGTTCAAATCTCATATTGTTTATACGTCGGTGCGAAGAAAAAAGAGAAAAGAAACGACCCCGAAGTCCGAGCGCAAAGTTTGAAATTATCGCCGTAAACACGACAATGTTAAACGCGCGTTACATCCTGCACACATAATGCGAAAATTGTTGTAATTTTAGGGCATTTATCATTGGACCGTTTCGGTTGAAGTTTGACCGTAAAACGCGAACTGCTCCGACGATTTGTTTTGTCGGATTTATTACGCAACTCTTGGCTCGTGGTAATAATTAAATTAGATCGTATAACGGGCCGGTGCATTGTCCGCCTCTGTGCATAATATATGTAAGTACCCGCGGTGGTAAATTTACAACGGCTGCGTTTAAACACCCTCCGTAAATGGCATATTGCGGCTCCAGATACATGCAATTGTAATAATTTTATTGTTACCGCGGATTATTTTATTGCTCTCGATGCTTCCGCATCATGAGTTTAAGTACATTTGGTTGTGTTATACGTTGTGAATCTAAGGTAACTGAATACCAATTATTATAAAAGAAAAGTATATTGTAATATATTTCCAGAGAGATTTTTTATTCGAATCAACGTTTCAATCTTCTTTCGTATTTGCGAGTTATACCTACAGACGAAAACAATATTCGTTGTATAATATCGTAATTTTGATATTTGAATATGTATATATTCTGCAACTTTAAATTCCGTTTCTCTACCAACAGTCAAAAAGTCAAAACTGTACGTACGATAAATTCGTGAGGGGAAGCGGTAGGTAAAAAATTATCTCGACAAAAATACAGTATCTTTGACAAATGAATCGTGCTTGATTTGACGGGGGTAATTTTTCGTCAAAAAAAACAAAAAAAAAAAAAAAAAAACCGGAGGTTAGCCGGAGGCTGCTTCCCCTTGATTTCTTTTCGACGCGTTGAGAATAACTTATAAATAAGAATCATACTTGCAGGATTAGTCTGTTTTGACGTCGACTAGAATCAGTCAGAGGTAATGTAATACAGGCGACAAAGTGGAAAAGGACGAAAAAATATTGTCGGAAAAAAGCGAAACGAAGGGGCGAAACCGGGACTTCCCGTGTACTTCTTAATTACTTCTCCGAGAACTCGGCTTCACGTACACGAAATCGTCACAAACACAGGGAAATTTACCGCGTTACGCGTTGCTTCGTTATTTTTTACTTACGGTAAGAGGATGGCGCGGCTGCTGGTTCAGATTATTTTTGGACCTCGTTCCGACTCTCCCGACTATCCGAGGGTTGCGTCTTCGCTCTCGCGATTAGATCCGCCCTCGTTGCAGAGCTCGGTGTAAAAGCTCAGAAGCTCTTCCTTCTTCGCTCGGAAGTGTTCGGCTTCAACGCTCATTTTTAGTCCCACGTACCGTTTGTCCTTCGTCTCCGATCAGTCAACCCGATCATCCTCGGTTTTCATACCACGCTTGAACCGCTCCTTCGACTCTTTTCCGAACCTCCTTATCCAGGCAGACTGTGCAGCTATTTCTACTCTGTTATCTTTACCGAATTTACCTCGGGCTAATGCCACCTACGGAAATAAACCCCGTCTTACGACGTAATAATTTGGAACAAATTTAGACGGTGGACTCGAATGTCTGACGCGCGGTGATTAGATTGGGAATTGCATGATACGTCGGGATTCGTTCGATGTTTGAGTAACCGTATCAATTTAAAGTCTGAGACGAAAGTAGACCCGGTAATATAATCGCGCAATGTCAGACCCTAATTTTATCAACTCGCAATGAGGTTCGACTTTATTAGATAACGTATAAACGATTAATTTTAGGAAAAATATCTGTAATTTAGTAAATCATATAATGAAGCAAAACGTAATGTGTAAATATGAGGCATTCCACTTGATGGTTTTTATTTTCAAGTATCGTGTAGAGTGTACGGAAAAACGTCTTTCACCGGGTTTTAGTTTTCTTGGACCATGCGTTTGATTTTTACTGCTATCAAAAACACAAAAACCCAATTTTTGAATAAACAGCCATAATCGATTGGTTTCAAATTTTTCTGATGTATTCTTTGTTAAAGAAGGAAAGTTTTCAGAAAGTGAGAAAAAACATATAAAATGTAAAATTGTATTCTTGAAATTTATATTTAATCCGATTTTTCTCACTTTTTGATGACTCGTTTCACCTGTAGCTTCTAAACCAAAAGCTTGCCTACTTCCATCTCGGTTTCAAAATTATCATTTTTTAACAAAGAATTTACGAGAAAAATTTATAGCCAATAACTTAGGGCTGTTCATTCGAAAATGAGGTTTTTCTCTTTTTGTGAGCAGTAAAAATCAAACTCCTAGTTTAAAAAATGTTGAATGTTTTTTTTTTTTTTTTGTACACTCTACACCGTACTTGAAAATTAATAAATTCGCCGAGGATCAGACTTAGGTCGGTTTGGGGTGGAATACCTCGTACATAATATTGTAAAAAATGAATTTTCTTCCAAACTCTTTATATCAAGTTCCAAAACGGTGATTTTTCTCCCAATGAATTTCGCGGACATTGATGTTACCAATTTCAACCTCGTTCGCTCGAAGCCTTCTCCAGCTGTAAAACGTTTTCCGCATCGCAAATTTAATTTGTAAAACTTCACGCGCTCGCCCAGCTCCGCTTTCAGGTCGCAATCAGTGTAGTGACTTTTTTTCCAACGAAGGGCTGCTTCCGGCGGATCCCAACTCTCGGCCCTTACAGATAATTTTCCCCACTGTCATTCGCTCGGCAAGTTAGCGTGAGGCGCGTCTGCCTTGCAGGCTTCTTCCTTCTAATTCTCTTTCTTTCTTCTTCTTCTTCCTTGTTTTCGCAAAATAACAATTCGGCCACTCGAGGCAAAAAAGTAGGATGAGAGAAGTGCTCATCTAATCTTACGACTAGCTCGTGATCGGCGACGACGATGTCGTTTTTTTCCCCCTCTCTTAATTCCCTTTTTTCTCGTCTTTTCTTTCCAACTTTCTTATTCCTTCTTGTATTCTTTTTCTCCGTCTCTCACCCCGTCTATGTTTTTGATATCCATGCTTATTTCAAATTTTTTCCTCGACGCACGCGTTTGTGTATCTTCTTTTTCGTCGCTTCTAACGTTGACACTAGCGAATTGTAATATTACCGAATTACGATGATTGATAAACAACCGTCTTGCAATTATACGATATCGAGATATTAAGCCAGCGTGAGCATCTAACAAGGCATCACCTGTGAAAATGGACCGGTAACTATTGTTACAACAAGTCAGACTCGAGGCATGAATGGTGAATGAACAATGCGTCATGAATTGTTCGACGAATCAGCACGGAGAGAGTTCCGGTCTGCCAACTTCAGTATAATGTTCCGGTGAATCCCCGCCTCCGATGAAATCCTCGCAGCCTCTCGCGAGGGCTTCGATTCTGTACGAAACAAAGCTGCGGACCAAACTCGGCGACCAGAAATACTTGGCGAGGTGAATTCATAAAAAAAAAGTGACTCATATTCGTCAAAGTGATCGTGGTCAGTCGAGTTCGAGGCGACTGTCAACTCGGCGAATGCAGCTCAATCCTTCATTCCCTCAAACTTGATAAGCTTCGGTGTCTGATTGTGAGCTTTGAACTTTTTCATTTTTTCGATCACCCGACAAAATAAGAAAGTGGAATCCTCGTTCATCCGTTCGTCAACGATCAATGATTCCTGAATGAAGAAAATGGAGTCGCTTTTCTGCCGCTGAATATCAATTATGTCACTTTATGCTCTCTTGCTTATTACAAACTTGAAGATCAGTTCGTTTTGCAGCAAATATTGCCATTCTTTTCAGCGACAATCGCTTGTACTGTATTTTTTTTTTTTTTCTTTGTGCGATAATAATTTTACCACGATTTAACATCGACACGATAATAAAGCAAGGCCATTTATCAACTCTCGCGTCATCGCGATACGAGGGTATCAAATTTCGCACCTGCCGTTTTTCCCTGCATTGGCTATCATGAGTGTTCGATCGAATCCTTTTTGAGGATGTTATAGCTCTCGAAGCTCAAGAGTCAGTTACACGTGTGTTCGTCTGTAGCTTCGCTCTCGACCTACCCCTGCATGTACGTATGTGTATACATATACAATATACAATATATATATACACACACACATATATCTTTCTCGCTCTCTCTCTTTCCCCCTACTTTATTCTTATGTTCTTATTTTTACTCCCACCCACCGCACTTCGCACTGTGCACCTATTCCAAAGTGCAGTGCAACTCGCGAGATTGACCTCTGAAGTCTACTTTTAGTACTCACTCTAGTGCAATATAAGGTATTTCACAAGGAGAAGTTAACCGAAGCTCCGCAACTGCGCGTTGTGTACATGTACATATGTATATATATATGTGCTTACACTCCGCAGACTCCATGGGTGCGGAGAATTTTCTCACAGTGAATGTTGTTGGGCTTAATTTTTCCATTTTCTTTTCCTTTCTTTCGTGTCATTCTTCATTTTTATTATCTTCCAAAATTGCCTTTACGTCTGTGTTTTTTTTTTTTTATGTAATAAAACTGTGATTTAATTTCGATTCGAATTTTTTGTTTTTACGTGTACAATATATTGAGATTATTAGACGAGCTGCTTTTTTATTTGAAATTTGAATATCTGTCCAATTTAAGGCAAGCCAGGATTTTGTGCGGTTTTCCCTATCTTTCTACGAACCTTGAGATCCTTAATTACATTTTCGGGTCACTTCACCCTGTATATAGACATAGGTATGTATATATATATACACCTATATATTAGGGAACGTCGAGATATTAGACGGTACGGCGATTTCGGGGCTAAAAGAAACGTGGAAATGCCACGCAGTTTTAGTTTAAGGGGCTGCCCTGGTCGATTTCGACGTGACGTATGCTCATTTATTTATTTATTGAATAACGAAAGTTCACACAAGTATCAGAAATATTAGTAAACCCTAACGGAGTTAAACAAGTTACCTGTTTGTAGGATTCGAGTAACAAAGAAATGATAATAGAACAATATCTCCAAATATCGAAGTCCACTTATCGCGAACGCAAAAAGGGGCCTAAAATTCACATTCTATACACAATACTGCAAAAAAAAAAAAACTACAAAAAATTTTCATATGACACAGAAATAAAGAAATGGCACGGATTCTACGAAATTGCGATTAAATTCATAGAATTCGTAGATTGTTTGAAAATTAATCAATCTGTTATCGTATGTACTATTATATGAATTGAAAAGAAAAAAATTACCCATTTTCTATACACTCGAATTCGATTGATATCTCTATACGTAATATCACAATCTTGTAATTCTTCCGCACAAGCCTCAATTTCTACATCCTGCGGATATTTGCGCCGTGGTACAAAAGAATAGACATGATTAAAGCTTAAAGTAACACGAGTGAAGTTTAAAGCAAAGAAAAAGAGCCAGAGGTACTTTTGCGGGTTTTGCAGCGCAAGTCCGGCGCGAGGATTCGATTCCGGTTTGCGAGTGGAATTTTATTCCGTTCCGAAGCACTTGATTCGCATCAACGTCAAATAATCATCCCTGCTCATAACAGCCGCGATCGAAGGCTAATTAATTTCCCGGTCTGCTGATCCATGTATGTAGCTCGGGATCAGACGTTGGACAGGCTTTCCTTTCCAGCTTGCTTAATTAATATCGAGCTGTTTCCGCGACAAATATAGATCCCCCGATTCCGCGCCCCCGGCAACCCTCGGCACCCTTTCGCCGGCAACAAACGACAAACATATCCCTACAACGGGGCATTCAGCCCTCCGGCTTTTGCAGCGCAATTCCTACCGGAGCTTCTCGGGATCTCGCTCACATTCTACCTGGACCACGGATCCATGGAGTCGTCCGTAGTTCGACCCGATTCTACTCCGATAATCAACTCAGCGACTGCAGCTCTGCTGCTCCGCGGTGCATTCACTGCTGATTATCACTCACGTGTACTCAATTGTACTTTCAGTTGAGTAAATCCTCCACATTTTACTCGTCTTGTCTGTCATATATTTTGCTTCACTTTGACTTCCGTTGGAATGCACATTCTCAATTTTGCTTTGACGTTTATCGCTCGCAGAGTACATGAACTGTGAGTGAAAAAAGTAATACAGAAAACGCGAAACACAGAGAAAATGCATCGTATATGGCGGTGAAATTGTCTCAAATCTTTGTCTTCGTGTTGTTATTCTTTTTCTTTTTGTACAAGTCACATATAATGCAGGGATTATATTTGGCCATGTTGGGACATTTCATTCGTGAAACAATTAGCGAAAATCAATTGATTTTTCGGTTTTTCATCTCGTTCCAATTAGCTTCGAGGTTTAATATTGGTTGGATGATCTGTCGACTCTTAGCGTTATTGTAAAAATGATATTGGTGATCAATTACTCGGATTTAACGATCATACGTTGATAAACATTTGAATCATAGTTTTGCTGATTCAGAATAATTCCAAAGCAATTAACTTTGGAAATGCGAGTGTTTCGGCTTCAGTACATTGTTTATTCAATTTCCGACAATCCCAAAGTTGCAAAATAATCGAAAAATTACCGTAAAAATTATCGGCACACTGTAACGTTCGTACAAATTTCAACTTGATCGCGTATCGGACTCGGAAGTCCTCGGCAGCAGTGGGCCATCGGGGCTCAGGGCCGCGACGAGCGTTTTGTCATTCTTTGGAAACGTTAATTTTGGAGATGTTCTAAAAATACAAGTGGTAGGTGGGTCGCACGGTGGCAGGATGATGCCGAAGTCACTGCCTGCAACAGCAGGCACACGTGTGAACCTGGGAAGCAATCTCGTAACCCGGAATCCACGGAAACGAAAGAGGCGAAACTCGAACGGTACTGCTGTTCGGATCCCGCAATCGTCGTGCAACCATTTCACCTGCAACTAATATTAATGCCCCCATCTTATGCCATTGCCTCGTATACGCTTCTTTCCGAACCCACACTAACCCAACTCGATTACCCCTGCACCTTTATGAAACCTATCGATGCCGCAACGTTCTTCCCTTCGATTTCTACCGACTCGAATATATACGATAGATGTTGCGATTTGTCCTGAATCGAATGTTGTTTGGTGCGAAAAACTTTGCTGGGAAAAGTTTTCTGTAGATAGGTAAAGCTGGTTCTGGATACAGATTCCGTTACCGACGCTTAGCCAAGACACAAAACCCGTTTATAAAACGTTCGAGGGTGCGGAATATCCCCACCATGACTCTGTTTACCGGTCCTCGAATCAATCTAAAAAGGGGTTTGTATCTTGGCTAAGTGCCGGTAACGGAATCTGTATCCAGGACCGGTTTTGCCTGCCCACTGCTTTCACTAGGCAACTAAATCTTGAGATCAATGCTCGTTATTCGGCGAGTTCCGAGATTATATAATAATAGCCGTGCATACGGGGAAAGTAATCCGTTCTCTGCAAAGTAGCGATCCCCGAATCGAGGTTCTGTGGGTAAATTATAAGTATGGGATGCGATGTGAATTGTTTCGATTCAAATTCTTTGCAAGCTAAAGGTGAAATAACGTGATTAAAATATTCGTGAATATTAATAAAAAACAGTATAACCCAAGACTCGAAACACTGTTATAGGTTGTAGAAAAAGTTTCGTGCATAGTACGACTTGGCAGTAATATGATTCTTCCACTTCTGCATAAAATCCGTATCATTCTCTCATTCGCTCAGAGGTTGGTGCACCTCTGATGACAACTCTGATATTTTCGACCCAAAGTGACTCATCCGTCTAATATTACGTGCCGCAGTTTCGAGATGCTGCCACGCAA
Organism: Neodiprion virginianus; assembly: GCF_021901495.1. NCBI lineage: Eukaryota > Metazoa > Arthropoda > Insecta > Hymenoptera > Diprionidae > Neodiprion > Neodiprion virginianus. The sequence goes on from NC_060882.1 coordinate 26,257,137, forward strand.
CACGGCTCTGTTTGTGAAGCGGAGAGCGTGATTGTAACCTCCATCCTGTGAAATCTCCTCTCAATGACGTTTAAAGAATACCAAAAATCACGGATCTAACTTTCAGATCTGGACGACAAAAACGTTGCGTTTCGTGTATAGTGTAACAGGCGTATACTTGTACGTATGTTATCAACAGAGATTTGAAAAGCAAAAAGCATGCAAAGAAAAGCACGTTGTGCAGAAAAAAAAAAAAAAATTAACCACTGCTCGAGGCAAGGGCGTTGAAATTTATGCGATGCGGATAATACGTCTAATACGAGACGAATCGAGATCCGCGACATCGTTCAAAGTTCTGCGTATATTGTAAGGCAGCTAAATTCATGTATAACACGGGTTATTCGATGGCGGCGGGGGTGAGAAAAGCTCCGTGTTACAGCTTATACATGCCTCGACTGCAGGCCATATTAACCCGGGCTTTTGACGCGTGCGTCAGAGTTTGATGGATCACGTGATCTGTCACGGCTCGGTAGACGCGATACACGTATCAACCTCTGTCTCCCTCTATCTCTCTCAGCTTCGCTCTCTTGCCGTCGCAAATCACCCCCCTCAGGCAGGCAGGCGCCCCGTTTCATCAGATGGGATAAATACCGACGGGGGGATGGCGAAGGCAATAACACTTATGACAGATTCGCGCATATCTCCCGAAGTCACCGACGGGTCTTCTTGTTCTTCGTTTTTCCCTCATCGCATCCCCCGGAGCTTGCGGGGCTCTGATTTGAATAATTCTCCTGCCTGGCTCTAGCGATGTTATTATATTATACGTACATGTATACTGCACGGCAGATGACACTAGTTGCGTACCCTGCGGAGCTGATCTTCTTGTGTGTGCCTCTCTGCTTTTACACCCCGAACACGGATAGAGAGAGAGTAAGAAAGAGAGAATGGCTTGAGGGAAAAAATATAATGCGAACGAGATCTGGAGGAATGGAAGACGGAATGGAGAAGAAACAACACCACGGGCAGACGATTTTCTCTGCGTCGGGACGACGACGTAAAACATCGTACGACTCTACCTTCCTCCCCCACAATTGACTCGGAGACGTCTCCTTCCAAGATGAACTTCATCTGCTGCTCGGCTGCTGTTCTTATTTCACGCCCTTTTAACTACACTCTTACTACCGATTCTCTCCGAGGTTCGAGATATTTCTTAAAACTTTCATTTCCAACTTTTTATTTGCAAAAATTAACTACTTGCGCTTGGGAAAGAAATTATTAACATAAAATCGACGAAACCAGTCGCAGGCTGCATATACCTAATGATATATATACGCTTCGAGTCCTCTGGATAAAATATATTCTACTAATGAAAGCAAAGAAAATAAGCTCAGATCCGATATTTTTTCAATTCCAACAGTTGATATTTTTTTTTTTCGTTTTCTCCGCTGCGAAGAATCTTTTTTTGTGCTTTCTCTCTCTCTCTCTCTCTCTCTCTCTCTCTCTCTCTCTCTCTCTCTCTCTCTCTCTCTCTCTCTCTCTCTCTCTCTCTCTATCTGTATAGGTATATGGCTCGGTGGAAAGTTTATTTTTATTTCTCTCTTTTTTTTCTAGACAGAAATACTAGGATAAAATTCTCCTTTTCATTCCTGAAATAACTTCTATTCGCTGGTCATAGTGGCGTTGCTGCTTTTACAGCATATTACGTCGGGATTTTTTTTTCTACTTTTTTTGTGACATGTTATTTTCTCTTGCTTTTGTTGAGGCTGTTAAAATCGGCGGTATTGTGTGACAACGCTCGATTTCACTCGCTGCCCCTTTCCCAAAGTACGCCTCAAAGCTCCGCAACCTCACCTACGTATGTATGCGTCTCTGTGTTTGTATAGTACATATATATATATATATATATATATATATTTTATCATCTATATTGAAGTACCAATTCATCGGGCCCTTAGCCCTTCGGAATTCAATCGCTTCCAAAATAGAAAATAGGTTTATTATATATATGTATATAAAAGAGAAAAAGAATGTAACAAAAATAATAAATCGAAAGGTAAAATATCGGACAAAAGAACCTTTTTCGGTAAAAGCCTCCGGCGTCTATATTCATGATAACGAGATGTATAATGGCCAGACCAGTTCGGATCGGAATTGACCTGTAGCTCCGCTAAAAAGCGCTGCATCGGTTTCGTACGTGTGTACAACGTGTATAAATATCGATGATAAATCACCGTCGGTAAAGTTTTAACTCGAAATATCTTAGCTCCAGCTGAAGAACCGGCAAAGCCATTAGTTTTCTCGGCGTTGCATTTATGTTCAGCTTTTCTTTTTCCAAATGTTTATATACATACATATATTACCTCTCTATCTGTATACGCAAATCTAAAATTGGCGAACAGTTTTGAAAAGTTGAAGAGAACAATAATAATGCCGATATTAGAGACAATCTGTCCCTGTAGCTTTAATGGCTCGGCTCTGTCGTATCGTGTAAATGTTGGTATAATATAGTACGTGTGGCGAAGTACCTACTTTGTATGTAACTACTTTGGATGCATAAACTTTCGTCACGTTGTTGAAAATACTACGGTAACATGGGCACTTATTTTCCAACCTCGATAGTCGGACGAGCGAGGCGCCCATTAAGACCGATTAATCAATTGGATTTCGCTCCGCGACGCTGCAGTTAGTCGAGTTAACGAGTCTCTATCTCGTTGCGATTCCCCCTTTGTTTCAGTCTGGTTTATATGTATACCATATATACGTCGACCGAGACACGCCGGATTTCGTCGATCCTCGGTGAAAGAAATCGGCCGAACGATCAAGGATTTTTAGAGCTTTCTTCGGGAAAGCGGTGTACAAGCGAAAGTAAGTGCGGTCTTATAGATCAGGCCGGAAACTGGGGAAGTTATAAATTACCGAGAACGTCTCGATAACTCGGCTTTTTCTTACAGTCGTGCGCCATTCGCGCTTCGCTGATTCCCCGCCGCCCTTTTTTCTCTCAACCTTACAGGGCGTGCTTTTCGCTACTCAAACCGACCCCGGGTCTCTCGTTTCTTCAAAAGTTCAAACCCTCTATATAAGGTGCGGTGCAGACACGATTTCCGGCCGCCTTCGTTGCCTTTCCTCTTTTCCGCGCGTGCCTTTACGTATTTTCTTTGCTACTTCGTTCTCCATCTCCTGCAACTTTGCAGCCTTTCCTTAGAACTCCGGTGTATCTGTAATATCCTGCAGTCGGGCTTCGGAACTTGATCCTCGTAGATTTTCCCGCGGGACTCTGTACCGTAAGTACGCTGCAACACGTACGACTTCAATCTTGAAATATTTCTGTACTCGCAGTTGCTGCGGTCTTGATATCGGGGCTAATTATTGGAAATATCAGGGTGAAATAGCAATTTATGACGTGATCCGTGAATCGGTTCATCGATGTTATAAGAAATGTAAAATAATATGATTACGTGATTTCTCGGATGACGTTGTAAACAAGAGGATCTGTTGAGAATTGAAAATCTACATTCCTTTTCACTTTACAAGAATTTTTACAATTCGATTCAGCTCGATTATTATAAGTTTCATACTTCTTAAATCTTTCCTATTCGTCCTATGAATCCTTAAACCGTATCAAACCATCTCCCGTTCCTGCCTCGATAAGCATGAGAAACATTGAGAGTATAAATTTAGACGAAAAATAAATAAATATTTGGCAACGCGAGTTGTGAGTTAGCGATGGACTTTGCAACATGCGGTAATTTCTAATTCCGATAAGATCCGCAAAATTCCCACGTGGCATGTAAAATGTGAACCCGTGTTTCGCGGAATTTGGCTTTACAGGGAATTCACTTCTTCCGTACCATTCTGAACCCTTCAATGGAATCCAAGGGACAGGATGAAGTCTTGCCCTCGCAAGGCTCACGGGCTTTGTCCTCGCCGGCAATAACCATAGAGTCCATAATTGACGTCGAGTTAATTGAGCCGCGGTACCGAGTCCCGCAGGGACTCCAAGGGACGCCGATAATGTACACGATAGATGATGTGGACCGTCCTGAATCGAAGGCAGTTTGGCGCGAAAGACTTTGCAGAAAAAAGTTATCGGTAGATTGGCAAAGCCTGTTCTAAATACAGATTCCGTTACCGACGCTTAGCCGAGACACAAACCCGTTGATAAAATGCTCGAAGGTGGGGGATATCCCCAATATAACTCTGTTTACCAATCCTCGAATCATTCCAAAAAAGGGTTTGTATCTCGGCTAAGGGAATCCACTTCTTCCGTACCATTCTGAACTCTTCATAGGAACCCGAGCGACAGGATGAAGTCTTGCCTTCGCAAGGCTCCCGGGCTTTGTCTTCACCGGCAATAACCATAGAGTCCATAATTGACGTCGAGTTAATTTAGCCGCGGTACCGAGCCCTGCACGGACTCTAAGGGACGCCGCGCCACCGCTACACTCCGCAAGGATAAACCGTACAGTCGGGGATGCAGATTAGAGGGTCGTTGGAGCGGACACATCGCTTCAATCCTGCGGGGGCACAACGCCACCCCTCGTTGTCAGGCCGTTGGAGAGTGCACCCGCTGCCTGAAATAATAGCGATGAATTGTTGATGGCAGTAGCTCTCGCTACTCTGTATTTATGTACCGAGGCGTCCCAATCCTCCCTTCGACCCTCCGCCTCTGGTTCATAGCTGGCCACGCGTGAAAACTACCCTTTCAAATATGCACTGACCCCTTTCACGATGCTCATCATCGACTGCCCGCGACTCTCTTTACAACCTCGCTAATGTTCGACCTCAACGCCTTTTGTTGGCGTCATCCGGCATGCATGCTCAAACCCTTCGGAATGCACTACGGAAAAGTTATTTCGTAGATGGTTTAACTCCGGCGAAATCATTTCGCGTCGTTTTATGGAGTCCGAATGTTGGACGACTCGAGTTGCCACTAATGCTGACAATGAGTTCCAATAACCTGGTTACGATTATTGGAGTGTACCTGTAATACCTGACGGTGATTTAACAACTGATTATTATTGCAGCCGTTTATTCATTCATCCTTGAAATTATTTTTTATGAAGCTTGATTGATCGAAACTTCACCTATATGAATCTGATCCTCAGGTCAGTGCTCTGGCTTACATCATAAAAGAACCATTATAACCCTTCGGTGCAAATCTGACATTTCCAGAATAGCTTATGCCGATTATGAGGTAAAGACACTGCGGTTGACAGTTGTCTTTCTTGTTTATGGAACACCGTTCAACTATCGAATTCATCATCAAAACATTGTACACCATGGTGAATAATTAAACGGAACTTTTTAGTACTTACAATCGTTCAACGATCAAAGCTGATCAGACGATACAACTGGCACCGTTTGTCTGAAGACAAGCTGCGTTCATAAAATCTACCCTGTAATTCGTTTAAAAATTCTCGGGATCGATATCTTTCGAGACGAGTTCGACCTCGACGGTCCCTCTTTTTCGGATCGCCGAATTTTCCCGCAAGTCAGATTTCTCCGGCGGGTAAAAATCATCGAACCCCTGTCAACTGCAGTCTTGGTATCGGGTCTACACGTCACTCCGGATCCGTTGCTCACGGGTGGAAAGTTTAAGGTACATACAGGGTTACGTAGGCGGCGTTTAAGGCGAGCTGCCGGATGAGGTGGGTGGAAGAATTGTTTTAGAGCCATCTCCGAAAGTTTGTTTTATATTTTACGGGGATTGGGGGAAGATTGTAGAGGTAGGCTGGTACTTTCGAGTAAAAAGGCGAAATAATTTTGGTCGGGCGTTTCGCTTTATGGCCTTGGTTTTATTATTTTACCCGGTAGGCCGGGCGGCTCGTTCGTTCAGTAATACAGTGCGAGCTGAGAGAGAAAGAAAACGCGAAAGAGAAAAAGGGAGTGGAAACCTTGTCTGCGGGGGAATCAGGAAAAATCACCGGCTGGATTTCCTCCACCTTTAACATCAGACTCTCGGGAATTACCCGGCGTTTGAGGTACACAAATCTCGATGAACTCGCCTAATTGGTCGTCTCACGAAATTTCCCAGCGCTAAACGAGACTCCTTCCTAATTCCCTGAAAGAACAAACAGCTGTTGGCACTGTTTTCCAATCCTCGCATAAGATCGGCCTACCGATTTTCAAATCCAAATTTAGCCCAAGCTCAAAGCGATGCGCAAGGTGCAAAGGAACGTTACCCTTGCTGGTACGGTACCGGCTGATTATTAATGCTCGAACAGCTAATTCCACGCCTCCACCAAACTCTGTGTAGCATTAACGATATAAGCTCGGGCGTCTTTGATCCGCGCGAAGTTCGCTGTTGCAGCAACCGATTTTCTTCGACTCGGCTCACCCTCCCCTTAGAACTCGGCGACCCGAAATCCTACATGCGAAGTTTCTAATCACTCGCACACGTCAAGCACGGAAAACGCTAGAAAGCGCGATAAAAACTGGCTCGAAGCGACCCAGATCCGACTGTCTGGCCGTGCGGAAAGCGCTACGGAGACGTAATGAATAAACGAGGCATACAACACACGCGAAACGAGGAAACGCGTGTATCAATAGAACGGAATGTTTCCGGCCGCTATGTGTGGGGATGGCGGTTGTAAAAGCACAATAAATATTGGCTCAAAAACGGGAACGGAAGAATCGCATCCTGTTTATGGGAAAACTTGTCCAATAAAAACGTATAGTGGATGGAAAGTTATAGATGCACAGCCGTACAGCGAAGTGGTTAGAAAAGAGAGAAAGAGAGGATTGCACAACCCCGATCATTTATGAAAAATTGTTATGGATATCCATTGCGTATTATATGGGGGTGGGGCAACAAAAAGCGTAGTTAGCACTGGTTACAGATTCCTGAACTGACATTGGGCGTGTCGGTGAAATGTCGGTACAGGAACCTATATCTGACATTGGGAGTGTCGGTAAGATGTCGGTACAGGAATCTGTAACCAGATCAGGTTTTGCACCGTTGCTAGCACTGCGCGAATGGTCCCGCGGTTAGCGATGACAGTTTGAACAACTTCATTCGCCGGATGAAAACCCGACGTTTGCACCCTGATCTCACCCCGCAACACCTTCTGCAGACTGGATTACCCGGTCGAGCGGACAAAGAGACCTGCTCTGCACTTTGCTAATCCGTTATCATCCCCTCGGTCTTACAGTTCGCAATCACCAGGGGCTTTTCCCCTCCAATTATTAGACCATCCAAAGGGTTTGTGGAGCGAAATTACCAAGGGATCTCAAAATTACGAATAATTTGAACGCACGCACGTTGCATAAGGAAATTTGTCGTTAAAATTTGCCGGCGAACACGAGATTTCTGATCAATTCCCAAATCCAGATGGTCTCTTGGATGCACGCAGAATAGTAGTTTGTTATACAAAATTCACACATGCAAAAAAAATTTCTTACATTCAGATATTTTTTCGCAAGTCGTCTATTCGATGTTTTATATGTATAACATATATTACTCACCTAGTAAACGCGATAAAGTTGTACGGAACCATTCGGACAATTTTACGCGACCCCCTTGAAGTCTGCATACGGATTCGTGGATTCGATCTTTCAGTCGGCTGATAAGATTGGGCAGACTTTTCGCCATTCAATCCGCGCTCGACCCTTCAATGAAATTGCCAAATCACAAAGTGACCGCCGGAAATTTTTCTCCCCGAGAATTTTGAGCCAGAGGATAAGGTCATTCGTTCGTAATGATCATTGACGAGCGGGCTATTTTGGTGGCTGTTTGAATTTAAATTTTCCCGGGTTTCTCAGGGCGGCTAACGACTCCCGTATAACGACACCCTTGGCTCTAACATCTCGCCATATTCCTCGAATCGTCGCTCGTCGCTGGCTGACGTTGCTTCTATGCAAAATCATCCCCCGAACTTGACTGTAGCTCGAGATAATTCTGTAAATTATCTGACCATTAAACTGAAACCCCGAAGTCGAGTCGTCGTCTTGGCCATTGCACTCTCAGACGACGGTCTGACCCGATAACCCCTTCGTTTTTTTTACACTCCCCTTATTTCTCCCCGCCCTCGCCTCGTAAGAATTTATGCAGAGAATCTCGGGAATTCTCGGTTAGCGAGCGAACGAACAAGCAACGGATTACGTTCCTGCGGAATTCGAAAACTCAGATTCACTTTCTTTCTTTCGTTCGATTTCTTTTTTCTTCTTTTACACTTTAATATTTCGCGCGACGAGGAACTCTCTCATTCATTCAAAACGATATTCCGGGTACTCAAATTAATCCACTTTACCACTGAATCGAGGTGAAAAAAGTCACTCGAGTCATTGATGAATTGATTATTTTCATTCAACGATTTGTGCGTACCATTCGGCATTATTGATCGTTCAATAAATTTCTTTCCGAACCTCGAGGGTGAATTACAGCAGTGATTGACGAATCGATCAATTGAATTTTCATGTTTCGCAGGTCAATGATGATGGATTAGTTATCAACCATCGCATACTTCGTAAATATAAATCGAATCGATGGAAATAGACCGTCAATTCAGTTCTCGGAATGAGAATTCCTGCTGAAAGTAGGGGTGTATAAAACGGGGACGGGGGTCGGTACCAAATGGTTTTGGTGCCACCGTGCTCTTGTTTATTATCGGTGTTTCGACGGTTTGACGGCAGGTATAACATGGATTAAGCTGCTGCAGCATGGCGGTTAACAATCCTGAGGGGATGGAAGGGCTGAATAGTATTTCGGTCGTTGGTCGCATCTGGGTTTTGATACCCGGCCACCACAGTCACCGGGTGGAACGATCTTTGACTTAATACCGGTCCCTCGCCTCTGCTCCTCTCCTCTCCTCTTCTCTCCTCCGTTTTTTCGCCAGATGTCACCTCCGGGCGGTTATTGTTCATTTCGTTTAATGACGTGAAACGCGTCGAGTCCTGGCGATGCGACGCGACGTTTCGGAAAAGAGCTGCGTGGATGATAAGGAAAAAATAAAATAAGTAAAAAGAAAAAAGAAAAAAGAAAGAGAACAAGCAAAGCAAAGTCCATTCTAGGGGGGTTGGAAATTTGCGCGGAAGTTCGATCTTTTCCAGCATCGCTGCCCTTCTACCCCGAATCCTCGTATCGCCGATTTCGAGGCGTATAACTGTATCTAACGCTTCGCTTTCAATCCCACCTTTCATTCCGCTCGGTTTAAGGACTCCGATTCCGCTCAGCTGTTCAGCTCCTCTATCCTTGAGCCTTTTGGATTACCAACGAATCGACCGTCCCTTTTTGTCGTGTACCCTTAACGCTGTATTAAATTTCACCCTTTCTTCAATCAGACTCGCAATTAGTGTCCGACGACGGAAAATCCGATGTGCGTTTTATATACAACGCGCGACTTTCGGTAATACGACGTGAAAAGTACGTCAAACGCAGATCCTTTATCAGCGGCATGACAACTCTGTGCGTTTGTGTGCCTTCAGGTCTTTGAGTGATCAGGTGTCCAGACGTTTTGCTTAAAATTCATAGATTTTCCCTACAGCGTCACTTTTCAGTCTATGTATACAGAGGAAAAGAAAAACTGTTGAAAATGTTTCCTCTTCAACAATGTATTATAATTACATATCTTTCGTTTTACACCTCGACGAATATTGAAATCGTACACTTCTGCGATTTCTTGCCTTTTAATTTTTCCTCACTTTTGCAACGGTGCTACATGGAGGGAAAGCTGGTTTATTATACATGTATACATATGCGTATGCGTGTATTATATCTAGAAGGCATATATATATATATAGGGGGTCGCAGATCTGGGCGGGTTTCCGGTTGGGTATACCATGGGCAAGAGATAATACTTGATCAATACCGTCGTTGCTGAGGTGCAGGGACGCGATGAGGCCGAATTTCCTGGGGACGGAGAATAGAAGATGATGATAAGACCGGAATGTATATGTATGGTAGAACCGCCCGGTTACATCCTGTCTTTCTGTCGTCAAACCCGGTGTACGTACATATATATTTTATATATATATATACACCGCCCACACCTATATATATATAAGCTTCACCTACCTGTCCAATGATCGACTATCGACTTCCTTGAGGTTGCTGGAAGAAGGCTGATTTTATTCCAAATTTCCCTCTTTCAACCATTGTTTTCCACCTTTTTTCCATTTTCTTAACAAGTTTAACCGTAGTTTCGAAGATTTGCTGAAAAGAATAACGAAACATGTGCGAATACAACAGCGCAATTGGGATTTACTTATTTTTATTTTTATTCATCCTTTATCCCGGATTTCGGATTTTACAAAAATTAATTATTTCTACACTTTCGATACCAAAGTATTTTTTTAAGTATTGTTCACGAAATTTATATATAATGTTTCTGAAAGAAATAGAAAAATTATAGGTATACGATATTTATTCTTGTTTGCACGAGGATGAGAAGAAAGGGTTATTAATTTTCTCTTCAATTTCTCTAGGTACGCCATTTTTCACAGCTTCTTTTTCCTCGCTCTCTTTTCATCCTTCTCTCGGCCGACCAACGTGACGCCTGGCGGCAATATTACCACCGGAGTGCGTGCAGCGGGTGAGAGGGAGGATATTCGTAAGAGTATCCCATAAAAGTTGGCCGCGACACGGGAAGGGTTTTGCGTTTATGGTGCGTGCAACTTTTCTATGGCCGCTGAGCGAGCCGGGTTTGACGGTCTCTGCGGAGTCTGCAGCAAGAAGTGCGATATTTTTTTCACCCTTACAGACCGGAATACCTGTCGACGTGTCTTTTAAAACGGAGTTTCGTCCAGCATCATCCCCTGTTGGAACAATCGTCAATTTTCTTTTATTCTCCCTCTATCTCTCTCTCTTTTTACTTTTTGCGTCCTTATAATTTATTCATTTTTACTCCAACTTGTGCGAGTGGAACTCGGAACCGAGAACTCGAGTTGAAAAGCGCGTACGGAATCTCGAATTTCTCCATTTGTTATTCCCTTTAGATATTATTACGCTTCTCGATCCCTGGGTAAATGAATCCGGATTAATCACGGTAAGAGATAATGGGACCGGTAATTTTATATCACGTCGAATTTCGTGATCGAAATTCTCAACGCCACGAGCGTGCAAATTCGAATTTTCATAAAGCGAGGTGAAAATATACGAACGGTGTTTTTTTTTTTTTTCTTTGTACAAAAAGTCGCAACAAAAATTCAACAATAATATGACAAACATTCGAAATTTCGATCTGCCTCGTATACCCGCGGAAAGAGTACGTTGAAGTTGATCTTAAATTTGTTGATAATGTAACGAGTAAAAAAAAAACTCGATACGTTTATCAGCAGAGAAATTAGAGGCACGTAGAAAGATTAAATAGTTGAGAAATTTTCATCATCTTTTCACGGTTTTTCACAATAAGAAGGGACGGTGGAAAGAAGAGAAATTATATAACTCTCGAAAGCTCAAGCGGGCCTTTCTCATTTCACCGTCAAAACGCAAGCGCTGCTTTTATTAGCAATATATTGCCGATCGATGAGCGGAAAATTCATAAGCCGCCCTCGCATTCTCGTGAAATACCGCATTATGAGAGAAGAAAAAAGACAGAGAGAAAGATAGAGGGAGAGAGAGAGAGAGAGAGAGATAGCGGTGCACTGTATTTGCCGGAGTCCTCGCCCTTATGAACGACTTATATCTTTCAACCATCTCCGCGCCTTTCCGTGAATCTCTAATCGATCCATTGTATAATTTCGTCGGACACTTTTTTTTTCAATTATTTTAAGCCGCGTATCCTCCCCCGCCCATCTTTTCTGTAACATTATAAATGTAACGCGATTGAAAAGAATTTTCCAATTTCCAACGCGAATATATTATGTAATTCTTTGCACCGCGCATAATAAAATCGGAGAGGGTCGCTTCCCTTCCTTGTCACGAAACACTTTCTAGGATATTTTCAAGTGACTGCACGATTTTGGCGACAACTGTTGTTCCTTCGAGAGGAGGAGACGGAGAGAGAGAGAGAGAGAGAGAGAGAGAGAGAGAGAGAGAGAGAGAGAGAGAGACGGAGGGATGGTATAGGTGCGAATATGAACTAGTTGTCACGTGTTGCTACTTGATTCTCGCCGAGTTTCGTGCCAGGGGTTTGATTTTACGAAAACCCGAGATGAATAAGAAGAAGAAATCGTGAATCGAAAAAGAAACAAAAAAAAAGAAAAAGAAAAAACGTAACAAATATACGCGTTATGTACTCGGAGATTAAAATCGCGATGAAATATGTATAGCTCTTTTCTTCCACTTCTCTGCTGCACCATTTGACGATACAGAAATATCGCTATAATATTCGTCAGTTCTTCTCCCCGCTGCTTTTTTTTTTTCTTCTTCTTCATCTCTATCCTCTCTTTGTGCACAATATATACACTCGGATCGGATCTTCGTCCCGGGCACCTTGATACCTGGTTAATATTTCGCCGAAAGCTTTTTCTTTTTCTACTTTTCTTTTCCCCTCTCGTAGGACAAAAATTTGAATAACCTTGGTAAACGGATATTTAACGTGCGAATTCGTGCCCGCACAGCCTGCAGGAAACGTAGAAGATTTGAAAAATCTCAACGGGAAATATATATTGGCAGGAAAAAATTTTTTAATCAAAAAGAAAAAAAAAAAACAGAAACGAAAAATGACGTACGAATTGACACTAAATCAATACGCAGATGTGGCTTTTTATTATTCATTCAAATTATCAGACTCCTCGAATCGGCTTGTTATAAACCGATGTCCGACGCGTGTTACGATTCGATGAATATACAGCCAATTTGAAGAGGTAGAAAAGGGTGGTGAAATTTCGCTTTTCCATTAACGAAACGTCCCGGTGAACCGGGGTTATTTTGAACTCGATATAACGCAGCGGTAAAATACCGCGGGTATGAAATTGAAGTAGCCGTTTTCAGCGAAATAATTTCCTTCATAATTGAAGGGTAGACAGAATTCGGGGACGGAGTGAAGTGTGTACTGCAGGTCGGCGCTCCAAAGCGGGGGGTGGGGGGTTAAAGAGGGATGAAACTGCGAAGCGACAGGTGAGTAACAGAGGGAAGAAGTCGAGCTGGATCGAAGCACTCGTCTATGCTGTACATATATACATTTATATATATACATATACATATACACATACATTTGTAACATACATAAGCCGCTGCTGCTGCAGGCGTTTATTGTGCGAGGAAGCGCCGCAAGCTCGATTCCCATCTTTGTTGGGAAATCTTTTGGCATTTCAATCTCATCCGTCCCTCGGCCTTCCTTAATTCCTTACATTTTATCCGCCGTGAGTCTCGCGGCAAAGTTTACCGTCAAACATTTTTGGCTTAATCAAGGCGAGATCGGCGAGTCGACGAAGGAACCTGTTTTGCCCTTTCGCACCTTGGCCCTTTTCGTTTTCCATTTATTACCCGCAAAAACTGCGAGCGTAATAACGTCTGAAAAGCAAGAAGACCGTATGTTTCTCATTCTTTGAAATAAATGAAAATAAAAATTATCGTTATTACGTATGAGGTGAAATTTGTTCATCTCGGTGCTTTGTTTCTAACCGAATTTTATCGCGGAAAAAACGGAGGGAAAGAATATCGCGTTATTGTTGTTCGAAACGAATGAGAGTGTTATTAAGGTTTCGTTTAATGCGAAATATAATTCTCTTTGCTTTCAATTTACCGAACTCGACGATCCCTCGGTGAGGGTGTAGGGTATTATATAATGTACAGGGTATGAGCTACGAGGAAGTTTTATATGTATGCGCGTGTACAGGAAAATTCGAATTAAATCAGCAACGTCTGAAAGTACGACGCGAGTCGCAGGCGGAATATACACGGCTGAAAATACGACTGATGAAAATCAACCGACGCGTTTTCGGGATGAATTTCACCTGAAAACTGTTCCAAGTTTTACTTCGGGTGGAAAACTCGAGGCTGCCTAGTCTCATTGGGCTAATTTAATTGAACGTTTTCTCTCTCTCTCGGTTTTCAATTCACGCAATTATGTTATACCCGTGTAACACGTCTCCCGCAATTTTCTACCGCCGTACTTGTTATTCTGTGGATTTTCATTCTTACCAGATTTATATAATCGTCAACTTTGTTATTGTATCACGTCGAGAGGAATATATTTTCATTACACATTTTGACAATATAATAACGGCAATAAAATACTTGAAAACTTGTCTCGAGCTAATTTCAATTCCTATATAATAATATAATACAACATAATGTAATATAATATAATATAATATAACATAAAGCAAGAGAAAATCTCTTACGTGTACTCTCGACTCGAGCTGAGATTAAATCTTCGGATTGAATGAGTCGCGGCGGCTCCGCGTACTTTTTTATGTAAACTTTATAATAAACAACGGTGGATGGGAAAATCCTTGCGTAGAATACGCGATACCCTCCAGCAGCACAAGACTCGGGTAACTCGGCTCTCCGAGTAGTTTGCTTTGTAATTCAATTACGTTTCCTTAATTTATCTCGTCTGCTGCCGCCTTCTTCGTCTTCTCCCTTCTCCCTTCTCCCTTCTCCCTTCTCCTTTCTACTTTTCCTTTTCCTTCTCGTGTCTCGACACCACCATTTATATGCATTCTTTGATACGCCCCGATGATACCTCATACTTTCGAACTTTCCTCATCTTTTTCTCCTCCACAGCAGCAGAGCACGCCTCGCGATAAATTTATATCTTCTCGACGAGGCTGCGTTGCTGCTGTCGCTGAATTTCTTTTCAATTATTTTTGTATTCATTTTTATACTGGTTACGTTATAAGCACGATAAATAAATCTTCTGAAATCGAAGTCGAGTAAAATCCTACACAGAAATCTGACAAATTATTTTCCAAACGCATTTTAGGGTTGAAACAACGGTGCGAAAACGTAAATAAATATAATAATTATAGAAGATAAATAAAAGTGTGAAACAAATCCGGAAGCAGCCGAGAACCTTATTAAATAAAACACCGTATAAAGTTGGCATTATTTTTAATTTATATTCATTTCTTTGCTCCCGTAATTTCGTATAATATACATCCTCAAGAAGAGTTCCTCGGAGTTTTACAAGTTTAACCCTCTTCTTTGTCCGCGGAGTATTATTAGCTTAAAATTTCGAAAATATATGCGAGGCTCTCTACGTAGGCACAATACAGCCGCTATTCCGGCTGAAGATTAAGTTTCAATGAATATCCCACGATTAGATCCGTTCGTAATACGTGTCTTTGAAAAAAAGTTTCTGCGACTTTGGCAATCCGTGTAAAATAACTTGATTCTCTTAATTTTGCCACTGTGCAATGGCGACTAATTACTGAAAAAACTTTTCGTTCATCTTTCTTTTTCTTTGTTTTTTTTTGCTCTCATCTTTTTCTTCTCTCTCTCTCTCTCTCTCGCTCTCTCGCTCTCTTTTGCCAACAGTTTATTACGCGTGACATTCAAATTTGAATATCATTCGATTAGGAGGGTGTCTGAGGATTTTCCCGCGTCCATTCTGCAGGTCCTCTCAGGCTTTTTATTCAAATTTATTCACTTGACATTTAATTTTTTTTTTCTACCCTCTTCCCTCCCTTCACCCGCCTCTCCCGCGTGGTCCTCGCGTCGCGTTATTTACGGTTCATAATTCAACCTACAAAAAGAAGACAGCGAACGAATGCGTGGGGGGGGGGGGGGAGAGGATAGGTGGAGGAAAAAAAATAGTAATATAAAAAGAAAAAAAAAAAAAAAAAAACGGGATCGAGAGCTTCTGATCGCCTGTCATTTTTTTTCTTCCATTTCCATTATGTTCTCACCTTTTTTCCCCTCATCGTTTTTCTAATATTCACTCGGTCACTCGGTCGGAAATTGATCCCCCCGCGTTGACCTTCTTTTTTCATCCCTTTCTCTCTGTTTTGTCTGCATTTTTTTTTTTTTTTGATTTAAAAAAAAAACTCGGAACGACAATTTTCTTTTTTTATTTTTTTTATTTTCGTGCACAGAGTGCGCGTCAGCGGTGATAACAGCCACGTGTCGTATTGCCAACACGTATGTACACGTAGATAGATACGATCTGCCCGGTGTAGCCGTGCGTTGAAATTTAGTTAAATCCCGTTCCCGCTGCATATTGATTAGCTATAAATTTGGATAAATGAATTGATAAATTGGTAGCCGCGCGTTCAATGGGTTACGCCTTTGAATTAGGAGGCGTATTATTAAATTCCCAATATCGGATGCGCATCGCTGCCGACGCCTCTTGGTCTGCAACCCTATTTGCATACACCCTTCATCAGTGTCCAATAGAATGTCCGAACTGCGGGAGGGGGAAATTCGTGATCTGATTTTTATCAATCTACACACGCGCGTTATAATATAGTACAATATAATCTAACATTGATCGGTTGCTTCATCGATCGATTAGATTTAGTTCAATACATCACAATTTTTATCGTACTCATTTTTCTTATTCATAAAGCCTTACAACATTTCATCAAGTATATTTGCGTACGATTTATCTATTTAATATTCGTATCGCAAGGTTGGAACGAAAAAATCTTTATCCGTGTAAATAGCGAAATGAGAGGGAATTAGGTTTGAATCAGAGACGTATTCTACCAGTGAAATGAAATTACGATGCTGTGTGTGTGTGTGTGTGAGGTGCCGGTGAATCTGATACAAAAACAGGGTGTTGAGATGCCGTTATATATATATACAGACACAATAATATATGCTGTTGAGGGGAAATAAAATCATTCCTTTATTGCCTTTATACACACATGCATCCTTTGCTTTCTTCCCACGAAAGCTCGGGCAGACACTGATTGGCCAAGACTCACCTCGCGCCCCATTCCGAGTCTCCAATTTCTTCACTTTCGCAATATTCTCATATCTGGATATATTATATGTGCACGCGATGAAATACATTATACGTATAATACATGTCTACACGCACATGTAACCTATGTCGATCATTTCGTAGTTTTAAGAAAAGTTTGCACGCCCCGAACCCTTTACCTTTTTTTTTTTCTTTTTTTTTTTTCTTTTAAATCATCCGGAAGTCTGATACAATTATTTATAATGGTTTATAAGTATACGCTTGAGTCGCGACTTAAGTCTACTTTGATCTGATCGATTATTATAAATTTGTCGAGTTGAATAATTATATTGATAATTATACAAGACGATTATAATCGGTTATCTTTTTCGCTTACGGTTCATTTCCCGGTTTTATAATATAATATACCTTTTTTTTTATTGGTACGAGTTTTATTGTTAAACAGCTTATTTGTATAGATTGTTGTAAGATTAAACGGCATAATGATAGTATAAATTATTTAACGAATTCGAAATCTTTCGTAACTAAAATAAACGTGGCGAAATTTGATCCTCGAGTAAAATCCGCGTTTAATGGATCAAATATTTGTGGAAATTGTCGGTGAATATTCATGCCGTTTTTCATCTTTTTTTTTTTTCTTTTCTTTTCATTCTCTTGTTCTTCGGCTTTAATTTTGAAGAGGCTATGCAATCGGTATTTCACAGAGGACTGCGTATATAATTGACGTTGGGTAACAAAAATTTGAAACATTCCGAAACGGACGAACGTCTACAAATTGACTCTCTAGTCGGGTGTCGGAGAATTATACAGACGGAAATGTACGGCGCCACTGTACCTGCGGACTATTTATGGACAGCACGGCACATAAAGAATACAAAAAGTGACAAAACCAGAACACGCGTTGCGTAATTTCTGAGGCTTGGAAAGAGGAGAGAAAGAGGAAAGGAAATAGAGAGAGAGAGAGCGAGAGAGAGAGAGAGAGAGAAAGACGGAGACGGCAAGAGATGAGTGACTGACGACGAGAGTGTGGAGAGAAAGGAAAAAGGATCAGGGACAGGGCTAGACGAATATATTATGTATTTGTCTATTTGACAAAAAAGGATAGAGAGCAGACGATGAAAGGGAAAGATTTTATGATACCAGATATATATTTATTTACGTGTAGCGTATCCTTCAGGAAACGCATTATACGTATTCACCTATAAATGTCATAAATTATATGCGTATATTATACATATGAATAAACACGAGTTAAATAAAAAAGTTTAGACGTGTGGGGGGAAAATTTTTCAACACGTGGTACAAAATAACGTGATAAAATAAATCTGAAAGGTTGTGGATATATACGATCTCGGAATATCGTTTCGTCGACGTTTTTACAATATTTATCTCAACGTTTACTGTTTAGTGAAACAATTTTACAAATTGTAAATTCTTGGAACTCCGCCATTGCTCGTCGTCGTGGTTTAATATTATTACTCGACGAAAGTTGTAGCTACCTATAAAAGTTTCAGAACAAACAACGTCAGTCTTCATTTTTAAGTTCTGAATTGGATGACGGAAGAAGACGGTGAAAAATAATAATATCAAGAAAAGTGTACAACGTAACGTGGAAAAGCTTCTCTTTTTCGTAGAACGTTATAAAAGATAGATCTGAAAAACACGATGGCTTAATCGTATCGAAGGTTCTGATTATTATAAAAACTTTTGCTCAAATTATTTATATCTCGTTTATTTTTATTCCATATAGCGCGGGAATGTTGATTCATTATTTGTCAGCAATATTAATCGCACAAATAGGATTGCCCAAAATTTTTCATGAACAGTTCTTTCCGTCTTCTCAACTTTTGATTCAGACGGTCCTACCGGACGATCAATCTTTTGGAAATTGGAATTTCCGTAGCGAAGCGCGTAGAAAAAAGTCGGCTCGAATTGAGTCTTTTTTCAAATTCGCCGCATCGTTTCAAGTCGTGGTTCGGGAAATAGCGATATATTCTCTTTCGAAATGCGACGTGAAATGAAAGAGAGAGAGAGAGGAAACCGGGTGTTCCTGGACTACCTTCTAAAAATAACACTCTCCGCGAAGTCGAACATCTCGACGACCCTCGACTCGACTCTCCAGTTTGAGTTCCAATTTCTGCTGGTTTGAAATGGTCGATGGTTCCTCGGGCACTCGATTACCGCAGCCGAGACCGAGAGAAGTTGACGAAATAAACGATGGAATATAAAAAGGGAATACCTGAAGAATGAATGCGGAATACGAGAGGCATGAGAGGAAAAAATGCTCAACCGTCGGCTCTTATACTCCGGTCACGATCCTTATCCAGGGATCTGCCGCCACCAAGTGATCAGTCGATATTCTTTTCGGGTCTTATTCAATGATAAGGGTCGAGCCAATTAACTCTCTCTCTCTCTTTCTTTCACTCTCTCTACTTTGTCGGACCACTTCGAGAACCAAAGGAAGGAATAATAAATAAAAATTCATTCAACGAGAAATCTCATTCTATATATATATATATATATATTATATATATATATATTACTGTACGTTTTTGAACTTTTTTAAAGGGAAAGTGTAACAGCCCGTCTAGATAATTTAACATCAGGGAACGCGTGTTTAAATGTGTCCATTTTTCACGCTTCAACTTTTTCTTCATCAGACAGTTTGATTAATTTTTCTCGATATTTTATCGAGGCAGTTTTTACAGCAATAACAGATGTCGCGTTGAGTTTTTTTAACTTCCCGCTGCTCTATTTTCAGAGAAAAAAGGAAATTATTGTAATCATCCGGAAAATTAAAAGTTGAGGTTTCATCAGATCTTCACGTTTTGAAGCTTAGAGAATCATCTCCAATCATTTCCAGACGGATGTCTGACTGTGTGTATGTATTCACGTATGTGATCAATTATTTTCTTCGACGATATCTCGAGGACGAGTTATCGGATTTCGATGATTTTGGTCTCAATCAACGTCGTTTTTCCAAACTTAGAACTCGTTAGATTTTAGCTTTGATCGGTTCGGTACTTTTTCAATTATTTCAGTAACAAAATTCCAAAAAATGAAATAAAAATAATGATATCTTGAGAATGGATGAATCGTCTTGAATGACAATTGGTACCGTTAGGTTTTTTGGCTCGCTAATCACGAATCTGAAGTCAGATTGCGAGATCCAAAATGGTGATCCAATGTGGTGGTAAAAAATTTGAAAATATTGTGATTTTGGTAGAAATTGGTAGGCGAAGGTTTTTCGAGTCACCGTTAACCAATCCAAGATCAGACTTCCAAAATTTGCAATGGTGGATCCATTATACTGGTTCAAAATACAAAAACTCGTCATATTTTCCTGTAATATGGTACCCAAGGGCTTTAAACCGTCAATCACGAATCGGAATTCGAAGTTGGAAATTCAAACTGGATATAATTATTTTTTTTTTCCTTACGAACTTGGAACCTGCAGTGCGAGAACAGGATGTTCGAGGGCTGGCTCACAGCCAGTCTAAAGCCGCTTGTTTATGTTATTCTGGATGACTGTACCGGAAGTTTTCTCTAAAACAATACGAAAATCTAGCTTCAAATCCCAATTTACCGTCGTCGAGAGGCGAGCTTAGCAGAAAAGTCCCGGCGTAATAAAACCAGGCTACAATCCCCAAGGTATTCATAATAATATGCGACGCGTTTTTGTTAATCCAATATTTGACTGTACAAATTTAACAGGAGTAAAAACTTCGTCGTGATATGAAAATTGTTGCGAATTTGAGAGTTCGGCTTCGGATTTTCCGCATTCGCGTATCGCGTCGACTCGGGAAAGGCGAAACGTTCGCTCTGGGAGCTGGATTACGCCGCAGGCGGA
Source organism: Neodiprion virginianus (assembly GCF_021901495.1). Lineage (NCBI taxonomy): Eukaryota > Metazoa > Arthropoda > Insecta > Hymenoptera > Diprionidae > Neodiprion > Neodiprion virginianus. Next base: position 26,277,720 of record NC_060882.1, read on the forward strand.
AACGCACATAGCTAGAGGGGTGGAGAAAGCGGAAAGGGGTGAAAATCACGGACGAGAGAGCGGGAGACCGAGTGCAGCGAACCAATTTCGTGTTTCCAGGCAAATTGCGCGCCTGTTGACGTCATGTCCGTTTCCGGATCCTGTACAACCAATTGTTATTGCTTTCCAATGATACACATACTCGCGATTCTCCCTCCCTCCCTCCCTCCCTCCCTCCCTCCCTCCGCAAACCCGAGGACCACAATACCTCCCTTTCCGCTCTTCACCCTCGGCCTCTCTTCCGCAGCACACGTATAACGTGTACCTGTTCCCGGGGAAATTGCAGTCTGGAGAAAGCGTTGAATAATAAAATACCGAGGTACCTGCCTGCCTATCCCGGCACTTTTCACCACGTGAATACCGCCCTCTACTCGAGTCGTGGGAAAAACTCACGGCTTAAACCGCGGGATAACAAACAGACGCCTAGCGAAGTCGAGTCTGTTTTTTAAATTGTATAGAAACTTTAACGCGCCTGAATCGTATGATGAAAAATCGTGTGCACATCTTATGGTCGAGGATTGATTTCCAATTTTTATCATATTCAAAACGTTCACGATTTGGAGAAAGAAAATCTCGGTGAAAACTTTTGACGAAATTCTGAGTCTACAGTTTTCTTCGCACGTGTGTAACCTTAGCTTCGGGATATATGGAACGTACAGTCAAGGCAAAAGTAACAGAGTGTAATTGATAAATTCGAGTAAAAAAATTCCTGGGATCTGTAATAGGAATAAATTTAAAACATTAAATTTCAGTCGTAATCACCTTGTTTTTTTTTTTTTTTTATTATCATTTATCGATGCTGGAAATATCTCATTATTCTGTTATTTGTTCACCAAAATCTATATATTTAAAAATAGCTCGTTTCAATTAGAACTAAATTCTCAATAACTCGGGAAAGATAGATTTTTTTTCTTGGGCTCGTCGGTTGGTAAAAAAAAAAAAAAAAAAAAGAAAAGAGTAAAAATTGAGTATTTAAAAATTTTGTCCCCGTCACTGTGACGTTTTTTCATTCGCGTTTAGCTAGATTAGCCACAGTGAGACTTTTTAAGCTTGCGTTTCGTCACTTTTCCCACCCGACTGTACACGTACCCATACATCCCTAAGTCCCAGGGTACATTTTGGTATCGTTGCCAAAGCGTTACTTTGGTGTATAACTCAACACCCTGGTTGGAGAGAACGTGGTTGCGTACATTCCGAGGCTTTGGGTAGAGTTTCTGGTTGCTCACCGGCTGTTTTGGAGAGGAGTAGGTATCTCGCGAAGGAGGAACCTGCAACCGAGTTCAAGTCCGAAGTTTGTCTAAAGCTTGCGGGAAGTACCGAGAGTTGTTGCGTGTAGGTGTAGGTGTGGGTGTAGGTATGTTTTACCTACCTACCTAGGTGCTGCCGGTTCCACCTTCGCGTCTTTGCACGCCGCTTATACCGAAGTTGGACGGAAGGGAATAGATGCCGGCTATAAGCGGCTACTCTCCATCTCTGTCTCTCTCTCTCTTGGTCTTATCGGTGCGAAATTAACTGGAAATTAGCGGGAAATGAGCTAAAAGCAATTAGCTCGATGAGTTTAGCTCGTATAGTTGCTCAACCATACGACGCGTGACACAGTTCTGCCTAACTTGCATCGATCGTTGAAACTGTCGCGATAATTTTCTACCGCCAAGTTGCGTCGATATCCGTAACATGTCGTACCGATTTGCATTGGTTAGCGACAAACGCGAGAAGCGCATGATCGATTTGCGTCAAACTTGCACGAATGCCTTTTTTCACGTCCTCCGGAGTAACGTAATCTGTCTACAAGTTACGCTGACATCGGATTGTATGGACTTGATGGAAAGAAATCGATCCTTGGTAGGCGAAACATCCTGGGATCAAGGATTTAAAAGAATGTCGTGCAGGGATTGTTTTTTCAGGGAATTGTTCAGGGAATCTTTTGAAGTTTGTTCTCTCAAAATCGTGAGTGTACAAGACGAACCTTGACTTGGGGTCACCCGAGGGACGGGAAGTTGGAAAGATACTGCACTGCGGTAGCGAAGCTTAATCCGGGATCTGAGAAGATGCGCTGAAATATATTGTACGAGAGAAAGGAAGAGAGGGAGAGAGAGAGAGAAGTTTTTACGTGTACGCAGGTATAAATTCAGGGGTCTAATGAAAGGGAAGTCTTTTCATATTTGAGGAAAAATGGTCCGCTCAACGCCTCGCTCGTTCGCCTCTCTGTTTCACTTATATCTCTCACACCCACACACACACACACACACACAACCGCACAGACAAATGTATCTGTGTAGCATGTAAAAAGAAAAAAAAAAAAACGGTAAGAGGCCGCGCGTTATTGTCGCGGTGGCGGGTCACCAACGTCGCGCGCTTATGGTATTTGCATTTGCAATTTTGGCGAACCGAATTATGAATTATTCATCCGAAAGTGCTAAGCTCAAGTAATATTTCTAGTCGGATTATCCCCTTCCACCCCCCCATTCTCAGTATACACACCTATGTACATTGTTGCGCGTGCGTGTGTGTGTGTTATAAACACGCATTAAATCGTTGCATACGCAATGATTCATCGACGATGTGCGAATTTATGCTGCAAACTGAGCCGGAATTCCATTTCATCAACGATCATTTTTCACTGCAATTCAAGATTCTTCTTCGGATAAATGTATTCAGGTACGTAAAGAATGTTTCCGATAGTTACGCGAGACGTATATCGTTAATTTATATTTTTGATCCGCAAACCGGTCGAGGAATTAAAATTGAGAGCATTGATGCGACGCTGGGACGCGAGCTTTTTGCCGCACATGCGGCGGAATGGGTTTCAGGATAAAATGAGAAATGCGTTTAATAAACCGCGTAATCTGCACACGTTCCAAGCTTCCCACGCGCTCGTCGTGGGCGAAACATTCGCATTCAACATTCGCCTGTGTGCAGCAGCGTGCAATCATCATCTCTTTGGCGGCAGATTGCGATAAAGTCGTTTAGAGGATTGCGGCGGAGAATCTTCATTAAGGACGACGTTGCGCTTTGTGCATGTGTGTGTGTGTGTGTGTGTGTGTGTGTGTGTGTGTGTGTAATATTACATACCACGTATACGTATACGGCATATGCAACAGCATTCGGAGATACGGAATTATCGCGAGCGGTACTTTTCATAAGACTTTTGCTTTTTTTTTTGCACGCTGAACGTTCGTTCTGCATTCGTTCGTGAAACAGCTGCCGCGGAATCGTATATCGATGACTAACGCGCGGTACAGTGTGCGTGTATGTAACTATATCGTGTTATACGTACATGCACATTACACACACACACACACACGCAAACATATTTTCAAGAAGGAACCGCGAAGCTTGCAGAAAAAGCCCATTTGTTTTTCGAGACGTTTGAAATTGGGGTGTTGCCTCATACCTCTTGGTTGCATGGGAGGCATGCTTCCGTCATCCATCAAATATAATTGTGTCGGGGAAGCTTCGAGTTTTTATTTATTCCACCTGTTTTTTTGTTTTTTGTTTTATTTTTTTTTTTATTCTTTCCTATATACCCTCGCGTCAAAGGTGTTTTATTCAGTGTACCTACCTATATTTTCACAACACGGTACTATACACATCCTAGATAAACGATATTTTACCTCATCTCCTCATTAGGAATTTTTTCAAGCCTACCTATAAATATTAGGTTTAACGAGCTGCTTTTTTTCCTTCTATACTTGGAGATTAGCAGCGTTTCGCCATCGCGTTTTAAATTGGATTTTCAAAGGATTTTATCTCAGCCTCGTCGATGAAAAAGAGGATAGGGTAAAAACTTGAATTATACTCTTAATTTATCACTCTGAAATGTACCTTTTTTTTTTTATATATATACCAGATCCCCAAATCACAGCTGTACTATTTCTCTTTTTTTAACAACACGCTTGTTTCAATTCTACATCGAAACTTGAACTAATTGTTAGTAAAATAGAAAATCCCAGACGTGGCTCAACTTTACAAATATCAAGAAAATATCAAAAAATAAATAAATAGATGTTCGATTGATATCGATTTTTTTTTTTTTCGCTTCGCGTCATTTTAAATACAGATTGAAACAGAACATACAACCGTCCTGCCCTTGTAACCAAACCTAACCGACTTTGTGCCAAAAGCGATGTGTTTTCCGGTCCAATCAGTGCAGTGTAACGAAGAAATCTCAAAGGTTTGTAAAAGCTGCAGGGCGAAACGGGCTGCGGCGTCCTTCGAACTTTGAAACGAGGCTCATGTATACAGCGAACGGTGAAGTCCCAAAGTTGGAAAGGAGGGGGATCGGGATTCTTTTTACTTCATTTTTCCTTTCCTCTTCCTCTTTTCCTCTTTTTCCTTTTCACAGCGGGGGTTGCTCGTGACATATTTTCGATGTCTATTAATCTTTCCCGCAGGGCGGGCGTTACAACGGCGGTGGTTCTGAATTGTGCGGTCGACAACGCGGTCCTGACAATTATTGTAAAAAATGAGCCTTGTTATTTATTTTTTATGTATCCCCCAAAGTCTAAGGTGGTTCGTTCGCCTTACGACGTGTACGGGCACGTGCCTACTTATTTCCTAACAAGCGCAATATCCCGCCGCTGTGTTGTTACACGCAAGGATATTATACGGACGTACGATGCACTTATCATTTTCAAGCAGCCCGATGACAGCTGACGTATTTTCTTCGTTGGTATAAATAACAACCACTTGTTCAGGGATTGTTTCATGATGCATGTATAGGCTCTGTTATCACTGACATGGTTGAACATTGTTCATTATACTCGTTTGTATGAAAAGTTTATTTTCGTTACACGAATTTGACAAATTGAAACTCTCTCGATTCCGTTCTTTTCTCTTTTCTTTTCTTTTCATTTCATTTCTTTTCATTTTCTTTCGTTCTTCCTCGGTATGTAAAGTAGAGAAAAATAAAGAGAGAGAAAAATTGATAAATTGGAAAAGAATGAGCGGAAGATTGTACAAAGGAATATTCTGTATTCGGTCGTAAAAATAAATTGCGAGTAAATTTTCTTCATCATCGTTGTCGTTGTCGTCGGGCGGAAAGGGGGAGAGAAAATGAAGGCGAAGAAACTAACCTAGTCACGATATTATGCAAGCCACGATGCTTCCTGAAAGAAGATCGTTCTGGCCTGCAGCGGTGTGGTAACATATTGATTTTCAGATTATTTTTTTTTTTGAAGGATTGTGAGCTGCTGCAGTAGGAGAGTGAGAGACAGAGAGATGAAATTACAGACTTCCGTTTCATCTACTTCAGGGATTTAGAGAGAAGTAGGGATTTGCAATATCGCATTCTATTCTATTTTATTTTTCACCTCGCTCCTTATCTCATTTCCCCGAAGGGGATACTTCGTTAAGAAAATTTTTTTTACTCCATTAAGCTCTGTCTTTCCGCATTTAAAACGGGATTATTCAGGCTCTACGCGGTAAAATGAACGCTAGGTATAACAAACGCCATTTCAGATGCAGTCACAGCCAGCTTGAATTCATCATATCTAATATATCATTTCGCACGTATACATACAAGTGATATTCAGTGATTTCAAACCCCCTAAGACGGTGTGAAAGTGATTTTTTTTTTAGTCCTAAAAACGTACCGATCGTACGAATACCTTATACGTTTCAATTATACTCAGCGATTTTTACGGTCAAGAATTTAATAGGGTCGGTGAATACAGCTGCAGGCAATAATCGGAGAAATTCTAGTCTAGGCAAATTCTTGAGTAAACTCGTCGAGCTCGGCGAACGCCGTGCAGGGATGGACGGAACAGCTTGGCTGGTCCGAGAGGGACGAGGGAGCATCGACTATTAGATTATTTAGCCCGTACGAAATTAGATTTCACCACTCGAGGGCGCCCGGATTTAGGGAGGGACTCTGCCCGAGGGTATGAAAGGCTAGTTTTAGAACCGACCTGCAATAGAACAGAAACGCCGCGGACAATGAGGGACGTCGGTTTTTCCAAACCCTCGAAAACGCGTCGCCGAGAGAGAGAGAGAGAGAGAGAGAAAGGGACTTTTCTTTTCCGAGTCGTCTTTTATAATCACCGAGTCGGGATAGAAAAAATGAAAAGGTTCTTTAGCAACGATGGAGATTAAACGGAAAGAGAAGCAACGAATAAATCCGCCTGCTTTTATGCAATTTGAAATACTTATACCAGACCGAAATCCGCCTACGTCTATGCAATTCAAGAATTTATTTTACGCAAATGTACAAACGGTTGTCGAATTGCAGGCGATTTTCGTTAAAATGTATTTCGAATTGCGTAAACTCGGACGGATTAATCGTATACTTTTGAATCCCATGTACGTAACGTTTTCGCGAAGTAGCTCTGTGTTTGCAAAAAAAAAAAGAAAAAAAAAAAACATTCTCAAGGACGGAGGAAAGCGAATGAATTCCGCGAGCGTTCCTCGAGAGAGCGAGGAAAAGCAATCAAAGGGAATGACGATGAGGTTGAAGAAGAGGGACGTGAGTTCTTGGTATAGGTATAGGAGAGAAAAAAGTTTTCGGTTTGTCCCAGCTATTAGTCGGGCTTCCGGGGTGAGTGACGCCGCGAGTTTGAGCTGTTCGGGAAACAGCCGATCCGGAAACCCGAGCCAACTAACCCTCTGCTTAATTTAATCATGCCTGGAATTCGATAGAGTAACATTGGCATCGGGGATGGTTGGCGGAAGGATGCCGTTCCGATTTATCCTCTATTTCACTCTCTTTACTCCTTCTTTATTTCTTACTACCCTTCTCCGCAACGAGTACCTACAGTAGTTTCTGGAGAGTTTCCTTTCATCTCAGATACCTCGGACCTTCTCTCGAAGCCTCTTATGAAGCCCCGCTCGTCTTTCGTCCCCCTGTTTCACGGAAAACTTGTTGGTCCTCGCCACTTCCGGTCGCAAAATGGCGCGTGTTTCGATTCTCGATCAATCTTTGCGGGACGTCGCGTATGTAGGTATTACAATTCTTATACCCTGTTCGTATATACCTGTAATAGAAATTTGGATAATCACGCTTCTCGATGACTTCACGAACTCTTACGGGTATAAATCGTTCCGAAACATTCGTCCCGGGCTTATAACTCCGAATCCTCCGAGCTTCCGTTTCTCGCAAAGGCTGGTACACAGGTATCAGGGAATTCATACGGTTATGGGAATACAGCGTGATGAGAATGGAGTTTCGGATCACACTGCGAGTATGGCTTTGGAGTACTTGAACAAAGGGTAATGCCGCCGGAGCGCATGCCGCGTCGTTAAATCCGGGATCTTGATTCCGGGATCTTGAATATTGAGTACCCGAGCGTATTGCGGAGCTCAGAGCTACGCCTGGGAATAGAATGGTTCAATTCCGAGGGCGAAGAGAGGGGCAGAAGCAACGTCGCCGAAGCTGCGAGCTGCAAAAGCTACTCGATGGAAGGAAGGCAGCGACCCGCAAGTCTGCGCTCTCTGCATGCAGTTATTCCGCAGCCGCATCGCGGGACAATGGCTTCCGATGCATCTTTGATGACGTCGGAGTGCAGGGCTAACCGGGATAACTTATAACGCCTCTGGGGTTTTACGCAGGCCTGCAATGTACACGCTAAAAGTCGCTGCGTTCACCGAAGCACTCTGTATAAACGTCCCGCGATGTTTGTAGGGAAATATTTTAAACCCTGCTGTGTGTACAAAGTCAGAGGAGGGGGCGACGTTTACTCGATCGAAAAATCGTTTCCAATGCATAATCCGCATTTTTAGATGTTGCGAAAGTAGCAGGTGTAGGTTTAATCCGCAACTGTAACAGGCGGAAAAGTGTCTTATTATCAGAATCAGGGAAAGTCTCTTCTTGCTATTCCCGTTATTTCCAGAAAATATACATGAATTTTTCATTCAAATGTTTTCACTTCGTCGCAAAACGCTCAGAGATGGATCGGCAGATTTTTATGAAAATCGGATCATGTTTAAGCTTGACGAAGCAGCCGAACAGTCGATCATATTTCATCCAAACCGATAGATTCGTTTTCGAGTTATAATTATTCCACAAAACAATTAAATACATTTTTCGCAACTGGCTCGAGAACGAAAGAACCGATTTTGCTCTAAATCTGATCGGATTTATAAATTCCGAAGAACGGCATCGACTGAGGTAAAAATGACCAGAAACCTTATTGATATGCTTTTATCTCATCTTCCATTCTATGCGTACTTGACACACGAATTTTCATTTCAGGAGACATTACGACAACTTTCTTGTATTCCGCTTATACATACGGATAAGCCAAAAGTTACAAAGCTGACTTTTCTCCTTCTCTCTCTCTCTCTCTTTCTCTTTCTCGCTCTGTGACGTTTTTTACATTTACTTTCTCTGTTCTAATTTTCTGCATTTGGCACGCATCGTTTTCTGTTTCCGATTACTTTTGTAATACTATCCAGCATCGTTATGAATAAACAAATATTCCATCCACCCATCCGTCTATCTATCTCGCCTCAAATTAATGCCCACACCGCACGGCGTGAGGTATGTAAATGGATCATGGATTTGCCGATAATTATTGCACAAAGCGGAGATCGGTTGAGAATCACGAAATCGAAATAGCGCTCTGGCGCGCTTATACGCGAGGGATCAGGGAAACTGGCATCGGTGCAAATCGCCTAGACGTACCTGTGTATGGGTCTATAGGTATATACGGACAGTTATGTTCCACCGAACGACGAGGTCGGGACTCCGGTTCAACTAACTATTGGAATAAATTAGTCGGGATTGGCTCCCGGTCGAGTGTGAGAGAGATACGGGGCTTTGAGGGTGAGTGCCCTTCGCGTCCACCTATATACACGTGCGGATAGAAACTTTTACCCACTTCTAGGTATCTGTGTGTGTGCCTGTGTATATATATATATATATGCATAGTATTGTAACGATGTAGGCATTACAGAATAAATTAAACAGGTTCGCGAGCTTATGAAGCGAAATTGGAAAGGTAGGGAAGAATGGTTTTATTGGTAAATACGTGTTGCCAGTTTAAAATTTGAAACAAGACTGTTTTTAAAATAACGTCGTTTGACGCGGCAACTTTATAAATACAAAATAATTAACACGTATACCGGGAAAATCTATTCAAAACTATTTTGTTACACATTGCCGTGGAGCTTAAATTCTACCTCTATACAATCGGAGATTTTTCATCTCGTATGAATTGTACCTACCCTATTTTTCACAGAAACTCGAGAATGGCGTTGGAAAATTTCACACGAATATAGTTAACAAAATAGATCGATGTGCGTGTATTAGTTGTAAAAAAATTGAACGACAAATCTCAACTATATATTACATCGTGCAGAAAATGAATAGACACGCGGAGGAATCGACTGCTATTAGCGTTTTCTTATACGTTAATATTATTGTTACACCTGCTTATATATGTATATTTCTACGGTGTAGAAGGGGTTGAGAACGGAGCTGCATTATCACGTCGACGTTCATCCCGCATAAAAAGTGTGTTTACTTTGCTTCGAGAATATTTTCCCATGTATCCCTACTGTATCGTAGATACACATGCTGCGGGGCTATGCCAGTATACGTTACTACACGCCGTAGATGCCATAGGTATACCTACCATCTCTATCGTTCTCAATTTAAATTTAAAAATGAAAGTAGAAAAACGATCACGAGGAACGGAGAGACGAAATATCTATACCATGCAGTGCTATACCTCTAACTCATAAATAAATATAAAAAGGAGAAAAGAAAACTATCGACCTGTACCTAGACTCCGGACTTCTTCCCTCTTTTTTTTTTTTTTCTCTTTTTTTTTTTATAAAAACGATCCGCAGTCGCTATATACGGAATTTATCGCCGAACGTGGGAGGCTCCTGCACCGAATTACACCTTCGAAGCTGTGCAGCCTCGGGACTCGGGGTTCGAAATTGTTCCGTAATACGAACGGTGAGAATTTTTTACCTACTCTTGATCGGAATTTGTGCAGATCTTGCTTTTTCGCGATTGAAAATCGGTGCGTGATTCACCTTCTTCGAGCTTGAAACGACGAAAGTAAAACCTTATATTATACTCGAACATTTAATAAGGGCCGAATGAAACGAGAGAATAAACACGGAGGATTAGGAAAGTCAATTATCCGTAAAGAAATTCGTCTAGACGAGTAAACTGGTTAAATATTCCAAACTTGTCTGCTGGACGGTTATTCTAAACTCGAGCTGTAGAAGCTATAACTTAAAGACTTTATATTCTTCAATAATCGAGAGGTCGAACGGTTTGAATTTTCTGCGGGTAAAAGTTACGGCATCGTTCAGACGAAAACTCCGAGTAATACTTAAGTAGTAGAGCCGCACGGTGCGATCAGCCGGAGGTATTTCGACCAGACGAAACAACTCCAGAGTTCCGGAGCAGAGGGCCAGTTTATTTTATTTTATTTCTTTCTTTTTTCTTCGATTCTATATCTCCTCTTTTTCCGTTCACCCTTTTTTAATTGTCGTTTCGATGTTTCTTTGCTTGCTTTTTGTTTTTTTTTTCGTTTTCCTTTTGAGAAAACTTTTCGCTTCCGTGTGAGGAAATTTGTGGCGAAGATGGTTACAATACCGATCGGTTCGCTCGCCACATAACGAATCTATACGATAAGAAAAGTTCGATAATGCAATTTGATCAAGTTTCAGTATCAGTTCATATAAATAGCAAAGGATCTTCATTTCTTTGAGCAATCAACAATTCGCCGGACGTCTGTACATTTTTTTTCTGTAGTCGATTGTTAAATTTTTTCTTGTATCACCGATCGCGTGAATTTGAAATAGGAGATACGGACAATTTTGCGAGGAGTGAAACGGAAGTGACAATGATAACAAAAAAGGAGTAATATTATTTTTAAAAAAACATCGGGATGCATACAATTTTGCAATGGACAAGAATATTTTACTAATAACAATAATAGTAATGCCATCGAACCTAAACCAAGTTAGCAAAATAAACACGATCTTACAATCGAATGGCAGTGCGAATGAAACGGAGAACGAAAAGCTAGAAAGAAAAAGAAAAAGAGATAGGAAAATTGTCGAAGAAATTTCGCCTTTCCCAGCAGTTTTCAATCGTTCAAACAAGATAAAATACGTTTAGTGTTAAGCCGGCGTATCAATACAATATTTCATCGATATAATACTTACGCATAAAACATTATACATATACATAAAGCAAGCGATGGCGAATTCTGCTCTGATTCTCACGGTTGCAAGTACCAGGATTATTATACCTATTTATATGTGTAAAATATATCGAACGCGGTGAAATATCTATTTTTCATTCGTCCTTATACCAGGGCAAGCAGAGTGCCTTTGCGCATATTTATCGTCACCCAAGTTGCAGAGAAAAATATAGTGTGTAAGAATTCGTAAAAAACTGAGTCGTCTTGAATTTCAGCAGATGCTTGCGATTTTGTGCACCACAGGATCTTTCATGCTCTGAAATTAATAGTGGCGAACGAAGAAGAAGATAAGAAGTCTCTTTTACTTCTTTCACTTCGTTCTTTGATGTCGTATTGTGGAATCGTTTTCAATTCGTCTCGTACTTTATATTTATGTTACTTGTTACATTTTTGTCATTATAAATTGTCACATCGACGTTGAATTAGTAATTTTCGGTTTTATTTTACTTGGCAATACATATTCACTTCAAATGAAATGATGCAAAATTAATTACACGAAATAACTGAAATCTTCGCCCTAGCGAAATCGGCATCGGAAATAATTTAACGATTTAATCGTAAGGAGTTTCGGTGGAAAATCTCAGGAAATTCTAAACGCACCGCAGTTCGATATTGTTCGGACCCATGGCAGAATGGTGCCAGGGTAAAAACCGGGTGGATTAATATTGATATCTCGTTTGCGGCTGTTTTCACCAGCTCTCGTCGTTTTTCACCGCGTTCATAAATCAACCGGTTTCGCGATATCCCGACACCGATTCCAATTCCCGGCAGAAACTCTTTCCTAGACGGCTCTTGCACGTGTTGAGAAAGGGAAAAAGAATGAAAGAAAGAAAAAAAAAAAAAAATGCACCAAGAAAAATAAAACACGTGTGATTAATTACAGAATTCTCGCGCAAAATTGCCTTTATATATATATATATGTGTATATATATACACATAATAGTCATAATATAGATATATTATTATACAACCCGCGCTGATTACGGCGCTTAATTACCGCATCCGTGATCGAATCGCGAATATGTGCCGCCACATACCTGTATTATGTAATAATAACACCGGTTATAATTAAACCGTAAAATCGAATACATGGTACGACTGTGTTTTTCATATTTTTATGTTTATTTTTGAAGACAACTTCGTTACAATTAAAACAATAATTTTAACTCAGTATGTACATTGTATATACTATCGCGGCTCGACGTTTTTCTCCCATTTTTTCAATTTATGTTCAAAAAAGCAGCTGCACTACGGTATTCCGCGATGTAAATCTGGAGAGAAAAATTCGATTTACCCTCGATTCTCTTGCGAATATCAAAGTACATTACGAAGAGAAAGAGAATGAGAGAGAGAGAGAGCGAGAGAGAAATAAATAAAGCAAAAAGCACGGTAGAAATGGCAAAGAAAATAGAAGTTACATATGTAGAATCAACCTCTCTCCTCCTCGAAAAACAGAACGTGTCTTAGGCACTCGAACCGCGCCTCGTCCTCACCCTAAAATTCTTGAAGGAATTTAGACAGGCGAGGTACAGATATAGGCACAGAGAAAACGACGAGATTTGCCCTCGTCCCGCCGATACAATTCTCTTCGGTATTGCTTTCCTGTATATACATACACACACACATATATATATATATATATATATATACACACACAGCTGTACTTATTTCATTTCTTTTTCCTTGTTTTAAATTTACTTCTTGCTTTTTTCCGTTCAATCGTAAAATGCTTTACAGCGTTGTTTACGAGGCGGGCGGATATCGCGGAAACGGCAAAGCTATACGGGGAAGGTATCGTTGATTGATGTTATCGAACGAGAAACTAAAACGGTTTTGTACTGCTCTGCTGCCGGGGGTGTCGATTAAACCGGGCAATTAAACCGACCTCGATTTTATCCCGACTTTACAAACAGGTATTGATATATATATATATAAATATTTATATTATATGTATATATATTTGTATAGATTTTATTTATTTATTTAGATTTTTCTTTGTCACGTCGATTCTTGAGGAGGTTCGTTTACCAAAAATAGACAACTTTTCATCAATTTCATTCTCCTGCCACGTTTCACGTAGTCACACATTCGGTATTTATCAAATTATTATATTTACGCATTGCAAAAATCGAAAATACTGTAAATATAAATAAAGAAGAACTTAGATATTGATGATTCGTTTCGAACAGCTATAAAAATTGTTCCAAATCTAGTAGATTTGTTCGATTTCACTCTACAATGGGTTAATTCTATACAGAAGACTGGTTCTTTCTTTGATTCGTCACTTCAACACTGCTATTCGTTCAACGCAATCAATATCGGGTCGATCTATGTTTTAAAACTGAATATTTAACGTTATCAACGTGACGTAAAAAATCGTTATTCGGTAAATTCTTGGAAAATAGTCTTATGAACAAAAACTGCCGGTCGTAGAGTGAAATCGAACGAGTTTAGTGAATTTTTAACGATTTTGGAGCGATCGTCACTGCAGTATTTCCAATTTTTACATTCTACAATGATTTTCATACCTCAGAAATGTAATACTTACTTTGATAAATACTCGAATACTCAACGTATGACCATTTGGTAATAAAATGACTAAAGTGAATCTATTTTTTATGAAACTGACCTCGTTAACTGTGGTATAAATTGGGAATTACGTCCTCCGTACATTTTACCAGCATCGTCTCGAACCGCATCTCTCATTATCGTTACAACGACAGGATCGTGAAACGAAACGTGTGGAACAGCAGCGAGAGCCTGAGGTTGTAAAAAAAATTTTCCCCTGCAACAGCCATGAACTTTATGCGCCGATTCGCGGTCACGTCGAAAGTCAGTTGCCAACCAGTGGCTGGCTGGGCGGCCGCAGAAGATGATGGTTTGAAAAAAGAAAGAAAGAACAAAGAAAACAAAAAAAAAAAAAAAGAAAAGACGCGGAAGAAAAATATTATTTTTATATTCTTCGCGCTCGTAAACTGCGTTCATTATTTTTCCTTTCCATGCCAGACGACGGCCATTTCAGCCACTGTGTGCAATTTTCGATCGAATCAACGACATATTGTGCGTCCGACTCGCTTGCTAAGGGAAACGATATCTCGAGGATGGGCCAGAATTACCTCCGGACCGCTCGAAATCTCGGAATCGTTAACGAGCCGATCTCAATCTTAATTAGCAGCCGATATACGGGACTCCGCGTCGCCGTTTGAGCAATAATTTCATAGGTAATACCTAAGCGGGGGCGAGGGAACCAGATTGGAAAATTCCGCGGATTGCGGAGAAACGGAGTTATTTTCTCCGATCGAAAATAGGCTGCGGGTATCGCAGAAATTGAGAATGAAAAATCTTGAACTTTCGTCGGTAAGTAGTTGATCAACTTCGTGTCGCAATATCTCGCAAAAGAGTTGTAATTTTCAAAGTGACAAAATCGAAATTCGTTTCATTTTTTGCCAGTCTGTACTTTACTTGTCGCTTGAAAACTAGAGATTAGTTATCGAGCTTCGAGCTTAGAGCTCAGTCCTCCGACACCTCACGCTGAACGATAATAATTAACGTTTACAAGTTGAATCCCGAGGGAAATCCGATTTTCATACAGGCTTTTTATTATAATCCAACGTAATCGGAGTATCAATTTTACTGACGACGCGTTTTTATTACACGTCAAGAAGTCCGCGAGGACAGCTGACAGCGAAATAACGTACACATGTACGTAATATACGTATAAGCAACGAAAAATCACCGCGGTGTACAAAACATCGAACAAATAAATTGTTACATTCGATTAGCTGGCTTACAGATTCGGAAGTTTCCGTAAATTTTAATCGCATATTTTTCTGCGCACGTAATTATTTACATACCTATGCTCGTAGAAAAATGTATGAATGGAATATTTGATTCCTTGAAAAAAGTCCGAATCTATTTCAACCATCATTTTTGGCAAAAATATTTAAACGATAGTATTTTTTTTATGCCATCGGTTCGAAAAAGTCGTTTGAAAATTCGCTATTCCAAGATGTTTCGCGGCTTTCACTCCACTCCGGGATTATTTCGAGACCCTGCGGCTGCAGGCCGAGCGAATCGCGGTGTATTATTCCAACCCCCGATGAGAAATATCCTCCCGGTCGTCGCAGGATCAGCCCGGAGGCGGCAGCCGAGTGGCAATATACCAATCAGCGTTATTAAATTTCGGTGTTTCCAATATTGCGGAAGGTAGCCTGATCCAATCACCCCGACAGCCGAGGACCGAATCTCAGGGGTAGAAATTTGACGGGGTTCAAACGTACTTAGACGGGCTTCCTGCCTTCCTGCAGCCGACCCTTAACCGGTTAAATACCAACCTACAGCTCCGGTTCCTGCAGGAAATTAAGGAATCAGATGCAGGCCGTTTCCGCCCCGCCGAAATACCTCCAGAAGCGCAGCGGAATAAACATTGACAAACATTTCTAATTACGTTGTAATTACCGCACAGTTATCAGGTGTTTTCATTTTTCAAACGTAAAAGAAAACGATGCAAGTTTTGAGTAGAAAATTCTGAGCCTTAAGGGTAAGTCGTAAATTCAAATTCAAATTCGATTTCATTCTGCGAAAGCTCATCTTATTCATAACACGTATATTTTCTACAAATTTAAGTAAACAATTTCTTTTTCATCGTGTTGGAATATTGTGAAATATTTTTTCATATTCAAATGTAGATAACAAGTTGCCGTTCTTTGACGAGAATTTTAATGCATAACAAAATACGGTCAACTCGGTGTTACTTTGCCTGAAAGAAGAATGTAAAAATCCAAGGCTACAGAACTAAATCTTCTCGAATCATAAATATAGATATAACAGAGAGTATCGCCCTTCGTTTGGCGAAATCTGCTCCCAGGGAATTTATGTTTGCATAAAAAATTGCACTCGTCTTGTAATCCCGAAACAAAGAATAATCCGTTGTCTTGAAAATCAGGCGGTTCATTCTTTTCACTTTCAAGACGCGCTGTAATATTCGAATCAGTTGTTCCGTGGCCGAAGTCAAAGCTGTTATGAGAAGATGAAAACGGGGTTGAAAAGAGGGTAAAAACTGAAAAGAAATACGAAATACCTCGCTCTTTGTAAAACATAAATGACAAAGAAAACAGATACCGATTCGAATAATCCGCTAGTCCAATTCGCGATTCTCCGATCCTCGCATCGCAAAATCCTCCGTTCCTGATTACTTCGACCGCGAACATAAAACCCTTGTATAATGTTTGAAAATTTGAACACCGAACACGACGCAGTGCACGCGATAACTTTCCTCCCCGAGTTGCAGTGTGTACGAAACATAGCGAAAACAAGGGAAAATATCCTCCGTAACCGTCCAATTTTCCCCTCAGGACATGCACCCCTGCACGTACGTGTTACACCCCTACGAGTGGGCGCATTCACCCACCCCCTCACTCACACACGTCAACGTTTCGGGGATCGATAAGTCAGTCACCTCCACGTTGAAGGGAAGCCTGCGTCACGTGCGTTTTCCACGTATGACCAGGTGAGCGTGTGTCGGTATGTAAGGTAGGCAACCACCTCTGTGTATGGACGGGCGGGTTGTATTCCTTCGGGAAATCATCCCCTAGGCCTTGAATTCGGCCGTCCCAGAGCTGCGGGATGAGGAGGCCGCGGGACTCCCTTCGGCGATTGATACACGAGCTTAAATTATACACCCGTCGATATTTTTACGGTATATGCCGGGGTATGTATGACTTGTACAAATTATGGCTCGCTTATCCGTTCCGATCTTCAAATAATAGAAACATCGATCGTTGGTTCGTTCCTTCATCGCTTTGAATCGAATTACGTCTAGTCTCTACGTTCAACTTTCGACAATCTTTTTATATTTCAAAATGTTAAACGGGATATATAGATGCGATTGCATCACCGAAGTGCTTGCGGTAAGGGACGTTAACTCTATCCTGTTTGAAATCCTCTTACACTTCGAAAAGGTCCGACGGCTAAGAGCAACTACTTATAACACACCTAATCGTCTTATTAGAAATTGGAATAAGCTACCTCCAAGCCCTCGCTCTTTGGACAGTCTTGAATCTTTTAAACAAAAAAACTGTAAAATTAATCTAAAAGTATCCTAAAACTCAATCACTCAGTTTTCATCTCCTATTATATTTCTGCTACTTCTATATGCATTTTGTTATTCATTTTAATTATCTACTCCTGCCGCGCTGTTTTCAATTTCACATGTAAAACGCAAAGTTTTCTCCACTTTCCTCAAAGATTGTAATTTTTCCGGACATCGAAACCGGTTGTTTCAGGCAAACGAAGCACGCTGTTTTGCCAAAGTCGACGAAAATCGCTCCAACTTTCGTGATCTTAGCACCTGTTCGGTACCGGCGCTTTGTAGCGTCAGTGGCGCGGTGTTTGCCTAATCCCTTTCAAACGTGTAACGCCGAGTTCTTTGTTCTCGCGAGATTGCAGTACGTAGCCCGGCAATATCGTTCGCTGCACAAGGTGGCTCGTAATTCTCTCCTCGGTATATAAGCGACCCTCCGAGCAGAAAAGTAATGAAACCGGAGTGAGTTGCATATCTTTCTTCGTGTTTTCTTCTCCGCCGTTTTCTTTTCTTTTCACACTTTCTGCCAACGAGGTTGAAACTCGCGTTAAAAAAAAACTCTCCGCGAAATATTATCGTCAGTGTCCCAGATTGTAAATTTCATCGATCTCTCATCGAACGATAATTTTAATCGGGGTCTTCAAAACTTTCGGATAAAAGTTACTTGCAGAATCGTTTCGAAAATTCTTCGCTCAGTCTGAGCATCAGGTTCGATCTTTTAGGATCAACGAACTCGTCTTCATTCGTTGATTGGATCACCCTAACTTCGTTTTCACGATTTCGGAAGAGAATCTCGCTTCACCTTTGACTCGTAAATCTTACCATTGATTTCGAATATTTTTTATCCATGAAAACCTAAAATCATTAAAATAGAAACAACAATAAAATACTTTGTCGTCACTCGAAAATTGACTCGCAATATTGACGTTGGGGAAAATTGATTGGAGGTAATCACGAGCGTTACGGTGAGCCTTTGAGCTGATCGGCGTGCCGCGGCTTAGCCAAGGGAAAACAGTGACATCGATCATAGGTTCGAAATTAGTTGGATAGATAGACGGAATATAGATAGTGGTGGAAAAACCATTCGGCCCGCGGCGTGACGAGCTTTGCTGTCGGTGTCCCGACGACGATGACGTCGAAAAAAAAGAGCACCCCATTATCAACCCCGCGTTCCCCATGAAAACAACCAAAAAAAAAAAAATAAATACACAACGCTCCATCCATATGGAATATGAGTATATATATACGCTGCAGCGGTCCTTTGTTAACGCTCTCAAAAACGTGGAGGGGTGGAAACAAGAGGCGAGAGCTGCAGGGTTGCTGTGCGGATAGAAAAATGGCATTCGAAATCAGCTGTCGAGCTTGTGGCGGTATAACGAGATTTTTTTTTGTGTTCCCTCACTTTTTTGTAACAAACAAGAGAGAGAGAGAGAGAGAAAAACTTCGCTTCCTCGTGTTCGTCAAACTGTTATTCCGGATCCGGGCACGTGGCGCGATTTCGAAATGCCAGAAACAAAAACACAGATTACATAACGCGTGTCTGTATGGAATTCGCTCGCGATTTCGTATTCGCTGCATCGATGGAACGATGGGTCAATAAATTTCTTTCCTGAAAGATCGATGGGCGAATAGTTGACTCCGCGGATCGTTTCACAGGCAGTTTGATTACTTTCTAAAGAAGAAAAAGAAGAGGGAGAGAAAAAAAAAAAACGGAACAGAAGAAATTTTCTACCGATTCGTAACATCTGTCGGGAAGTTTTAAAACTGTCCAAAGCTCGTCCGAAAGCACGAGGGTTTCGACCTCGAGCAAGCTCACGTTGATTTCCGGCATGGAACGCCGTTGTGATTCAAATTCTGGGATTCTTCTTCTCCTATGGCTATTTGAATTTTAGTCCATTTTTCAAGAGGAAAAGAAAACAACGCCGACTGAGACAATTTTCTGCGCAATTATTTTTATTTATTTTCATTTTGTTGTTGTTGTTTTTTTTTTTTTTTTCATGTACAATATACTAGTAACTTTAAAGCAATTACACAAACTATAAATTTGCGTAAGTTCTTATCCAAATTTATGCGAGTCCTGGATTTCCGATAATCTGCGATTTAGCCTCTCTCTCTCTCTCTCTCTCTCTCTCTCTCTCTCTCTCTCTCTCTCTCTCTCTCTCTCTCTCTCTCTCTCTCTCTCTCTCTCTCTCTCTCTCTCTCTCTCTCTCTCTCTCTCTCTCTCTCTCTCATCCCCCCTCACTCTTTGCCCGCGTAATTCGCGAGCTGTTGAAGAGCGTGGCCCTGCAGTTTGCGTCGTAAAGTTTAATTCACGATCGCGTATCGACATACCTGAACATAAAAGCTGATGAAATTCAGTAACCCGCCCGTGGCAATCTGGTCGCTCTTATCAGTTCTCGAACGACGAGAATGATCCCTAATTGTTTTTCCCCTCGAGACATAGGTATAATACAGACAATTCGTACAACGTCCTTCTAATTATTATTATTATTATTATTGTTGTTAATATCATCATTATCGTCATCATCATTATTATTATAGAAAGTAAACCTCAACAATGCGGCAATGCAGCGGTTTCCGTAGGTCGCGTTGACTCAGCCTTTTCAACTCGCCCTTATATTAAACCCTCTTCGGTTATCCACGGATTTTTAATAACGGGATATTAAATGTAAAGATATAAGTACTTAATCGCTCCGAGATGCCGGGAGGAAATGCTGCTTTGAAAACTATCCACCTCTGGTTCTTCATAACAAATTTTAAGTTTACAGACGGCGCATATTGCGCTTACGATATTATAAACGCAGCTAATTCCGTGCTAAATATATACATATACACGTATATGGAATAGTTTTCGACAAACGACGCGGTATGAAAGATTTCGTGATCATAGAAACCGAATTCTTTTAAAAACAAAAACGAGATAGCGAAAATTGACAGTCCGTCCAGTTGAAAAGCGTCGGTACAATATCTAGCCACGTATCACAGTTGGTGGGAAATAATTCAAAAGAATATTACGAGGAAAGCTTTTAGCCGTTATTCATCCCCCGCGTATGCGGTACACAAACCTCCACTATGTACGTGAACCGGAGTAAAGAGAGACACGTTTGCGGCTGAATGCACCGAGGTTTTTTCCCTATCTGCAAGCACACACGACAGCGTACGTCGACTATAATCCGAATTCCCTTTGAGCTTTTTTAACTCCGCGGTATATCGTCAATGGTGCGTGTGTGCCGCGGGTCCCGGGGGCACCATCGAGTAATAATGTTTCCATCGCATATGCGAATCGACTGCGGAAAACTACCCCGCCGCAGGCGTGCATGGACTCGATAGAAAATATCTCCCCCCCCGCCTCCGCCAGTCGTTTCTGGGGGAGGAAAAGTCGGACGGGTGCCTGCAGCTCTACGTTAAAGTTGAAGTCGTTTGCGGATAACTCGAAACTGTACGAAGCGGCGACGAGTCGAGGGCTTCGCCGCTTCTTTCGATCGAAATTGGAATAAATTCTTGACCCGGTTATCCCTGCAGGCGAAGGGTTCCTCAGCCGACCCTCGGGAGCCGTCAAACACGTCCGTACGTCGTTCCGAGCTTTTCCCGCGGTGAAGGTGTTGCCCCCAACCCCTCGGGGCAGAGAGTGTGCCATTTCCGGTTTTTACGCCAGGCAACCCTTGCAGCGCGCCGCGACTCCCCGATTGCTCCACTCGACTGGGGCTCGGCCAGATGATCGACTCTCTCGGTTATACTTCTTCTTCTTATTCCGAGGGAGTTTCACCCCCCGCTACTCGCTTCTACAGATACCGATCGCCGCCCCTTAAATTCGTCGTAAAACGTGACGTAATGCACCGTTGCTACGTTACTACGTTACTACGTTACTACGTTACTACGTTACCACGTTGAGTCTTGTACCTACCCTCGAAAGCTGCACCTACGTTCTGGTTATGGAATATTCGTTGCACCTGCCGCAGCGCGGCCTGATATGTACATATGTACCTTACCTACCCGACGACTTACGAGACTCTCGAAAGTCGTCATCTGCGCTCGAGAGACCGAGCTCAACTTCTCTTCGGTACGGTGCAGGGTGCAGCCTGCCTGTGTAACATGTCGCAAGTTTCTTCGTGGAAGGAAAGAGCGATCAACTGTAATACCCTAAATTCAACCCGGTTCTGTATCGGGTCGACGGACCCTGTTGTTACGGTGCGAATATCGGGGTTAAGGAAATCATCTCGAGAAAAGACTCGCCGAACGTAACGTAACGAGCTCGATTATTTCCGGTCCATTCTTCGCGCAACCTTCCTTATACCTGTATCGTCGAGAGCGTCGATTTGGAAACACGCGTCAGAGATGATTAACTCCGATTTGTCACAAGGACTGTTACCGCGCTTCGGACAGATGAGAAACACACGGTGGTCGATGATGATGGGAAAGGAGAGATCCCCGAGTAGAATCGAATCTTCTTCTCAATGGCTGGCGCAAATCGGGAAGAAATTCTTGTCGAATGAAAAAGGTAACTGATTAATCAAGGGAAATGAAAATGACGGAGCTGCTTCACGGTTGGAAACACGGAACAGCTGATGGACGAGCTCGCGGGGTGTCTGTCATGGGTCTTGCGTTAAGAGGGAAGCTTTCGGTTGGCCGCTTCCGGTATCCCCAGGGATTCCCCTGTAGTCCTTTACAAGCTCACCGAGCAACTGACCGGAAACGCCCTCTCACGATAGCGTGTAGGTATATATACTCGTACACAAAGTCGGATAGGATCCGGCTCGTTGAACACGCGTTGTTCCTTGTCCGTCCTTCGGCGAGTCGGTCGCTCCTGCGACTCAAAGTGTGCGGGAAAATAAGCCTTGCTTGTATCTACGTGCCGTTGAAGAGAGAAGCAAAAATAACAAAAAAAAAAAAAAGGCGAGATGAAAGAACGGAAGAGTTGTGTCGGTCGAGTGACGCCGAGCTTGAAATGAAAAAGCCGAGTGCAGATGAAGAGTTTTTAATCAGGACGCCAAGTCGGCTGAGCGACGCCATTTATTTAACGTTTAAGCGGGTTCAACTCCCTTCGTTTCGTGTTGTTGGCGCTTGCCGTTGGAAGCCGAGCAACCGCGGGTTGGTTAACCTGGACGGTCATAAATCTCGGGCACAGTGACGTGGCAGAAGAGCGTTAGGAAAAACCGGAAGTCGAGGAAAACTCGGGGACCTACGTACCCGCACCAACACCGGAACTGAATGGTCCACGGTCTGGGTACCAGCGCCAGGATTGCACGGAAAGACCCACACGATTACCGGAAGTGCAACGGCTGCTGATCCATGATTTACGACACTCAACCCGCAGACCGCGTCGCAACGCAAATCAGGAATCCATTGTTTCCGACTTTCGAGGAAAGTTCGGTGAAAACGTTCCGTCATCAGCTACCGTTGTACACGTTCGTGAATTAGACAGATCACGGTAGTGTGACCTTATCTCGTGGGTCATTTCTTGCCTGCGTTTTCCGCCCTTGCTCAGACACTCAAAGTCAAAGTAACAAATAACTATGGTGGCTAGAGGTAAAGAGAAGTCTCATGTCACATGGATTTTCAACTGAAAAAGGTTCGACAAGTCACCGGAAGGAACAAGGGAAACAATTTAATTGGCGCTTAGCAATCAGGGATCAATTGGATTCAATCCGAATGGCGCTTTGTGGAACTTTTGCTGCAGAAATGCCGTCTTGATAACCCTTCTTACGTCTACCCTCCGTACTGATAACTTGTCCCAGCTGATCGATCCAGCAGTTGATACCGACAAACAGCGCCACTTGGACGAATTTGCAGAGCGATCGTACGACTTCCTCGGGAAGACGATGATCAAGGCTCACCGATAGCGGGTCATCGGATAGCGTTATACGGGACCCGAATCGCGAACTCTGGAGTAACTACTGTGTACCCAGCACCGATATTATTCCAATCTGCATAACAAGTAACCACCACCCCGCTCGCATCAACTCCAACTACCCTGGGCTCTGCAGGAAACGAGCTGCAGACCATGTGGTTCACAGTGCAGGGTAGGTTGGCTTGGTTTTGTTTGCGGACTGTCAATTATTCCGCTCACGTGATTCATGGAGGCACGCTTTAGCCCTTTCTCTCTCTCCCTTTTCTCTCTTCTCTTTGCCGGTATACGTCGCCGGTTGTTTTGTCTGCGCGGAGACCGCGGTGTAACTTTGATATTAACGATGCGGAGTCAGAGGCGTAAGAAAGAGGCTTCGGAATTTGGAAACCCGACAAAATACGAAGGGTTTAAAAATGGACCGAATGAAAACCAAGGAAAAACCAGAAGGCGAGGACTAAAGGAGAGAAAACTGGCTGCGGGGATTTTATTTTCTAAAACTTTCTTTTCACCCTTCCTCCCTTCCTCCTTCCCTCCCTCGCGATTTCGCAACGGAAATATCCTAACGGTTTTTCCTCCTCGACCTGCACACGGTGACAGTCAAGTCGACGTCTAACGACCAGGAGACCCCATAGCCAGGACCTCGAGATATTTCTTATCTGGAGTTCCCGAAACTTCAAACCCAAAAGCAAACCGGTGATTTGAACCCTCGCCGACGCTTTCCAGGCCCTCCGGTTTTTCTCGCTTTCTTTCTTTATTTTTCTTTCTTTCTTTCTTTCTTTCTTTCTTTATTTCTTTATTACCGCACCCCACTTCGTCCGAGTTCCCAGTCCGTTGTTTCGTGTATCTCGAGGAGGCTCGCAGAATTCACGCGAGACGCTGAGGAGAGACATGAAAATTTTGCTCCCCGGGAATTTTAGAGCCTGACGTTGGGTCGCGGGCGTCGTTTCGCCGGTGACAACAAGACACAGGGTCTCGTGAATATTCAAAAAGCTTGTCTCCGCGTTTTTAGAGCATAACTTTGCCCCACCCACGAGTCTGTACTCTAACGTCCACCGTACACACCTCTATACATGTATCTGTTACGTACCAACCTCTCGCATTTTCCTCTCACGGTCGTTCCTTCCTCCCTATTGTTTCTCTCGTTTTATTTTTCGACTTGTTAATATATATTCGGCCCGCGACTATTGCGGAGCAGTCGAGAATGGTAATCGGGGGCCTTTTCCTAACGTGCCAATTGAAAGGATAGCGAAGGTGTGGATCATATCTACGTGTACCGGGACAATCTCTTGAAACTTGAAGACCAATTGCGCATGCGCGGTTGATTTTCAAGCTTCGAGAGATTGTCCCGGTATGTAGCGGTGCGTTCGGAAAATGACGGAAGTCATTAGTGATGCTTTCCGCGGGCAATGCTCTCGACAAACAATCGACTAACGGGCTTCGATTTTCAAATTAACGAGTGTCAATGTACGCTCCCGTAAATATTTCCAGCTGTATACTATACCTGTGTATGACACTACAGTGCAGCCGACGTGATTTTCTAGCTGCCGGATTCCATGCTTTCCGGGCTTTCCACGGCACGTAGTGAAGTTAACTATATTCAAAACTCGACGTTTAAACTGACAAGAGTGAAAGACTAAAAAATGTGACTTCGGTGTACGGAGTCCAGCTTTGCATAATCTCTCGATTTATTCCTGGAATTTCATATGAGAAAAGAGAAAAAAGAATCGCTTCAGACTCCATTCGACCGATGTACGGATATGTTTGTTGCACCTATTCCATGTATGTTGCATTACATTTATCGGTTCTTTACTAACCATTCATGGGCATTGATTACACCTAATAATAAAGAATGAGCAGATTTGCAAAGCTCTTCGCAAGCTTAAAATCCGCAATTCTGTGGGTCGTTCAATGTTACAGCTTGCAAGCTATTAGCTATATCATTACGTATTTGAATTTTACGACGTGCGCGATTCGTGAAAACGGATCAGCCGGGCTGAGTGACTGGCAATTTTAACGCCAGCTACCGTTCGAATCGAGCTTCTGTTTCCGCCATTCGTTCACCGTGAAAAGGTAAACGACATTGGGGTTCCACGCTGAATGGAATACGAATTGGAATTCTCACCGTTTGTCATTACGCCGCTCGTCATCCGTCTTTTTATGAGCTCGGGGTTCACAGCAACCCTTAAAACTTTCGCGTATTATACACCTTAAAAGTCCCAAAATAGAAATAATGAAACAGAGGGGACGACAGCGACGCAGAGTTAAAAAATAATGACGACGATAATTATGTGAAAAATTAACAATCACGCGCGTATAGAACAATAACGCAAAAGTAAACGAGCGACGAAATTTCCGTGTATTATATATGATACAATAAATGCGATACGTATATTCTCTCATTCCAATTCATTGTTCCGTGAGGTTGAAAGCCTGCAGGTCCGAGGGTGGTTTAAAAATTGGAAACGGTCTTGCGGTATCTGTGTTAAAATTTCAATTATGAAGCTGTTATACGTGTAGTCTGAAATAATTGTAAAATTCGCTTCTCTTTTTTCTTGTACCGGCAAAACCGTTGCTCGATCCATTCTTCACTTTCGTATTTCTTTTTCCGTTTTTTTCCCCTACGGCCTTCGATGCTTCGTAAAAAAACAAAAAAAAAAAAAATGAGGATAAAACAATAAAAGAAGAAACACTGTTCTGTACAAAACCTTTTTCAAAATTTATTGTCGTAAGAATATATACACACAGATATACATATAACGTATAACATATAATAATATTTTACCTAACCATGCGTACGTAATTGCAGTATCGAGAAAGCATTCTGTATTTTTACGAGTATAGCAGCCCTCCCTCCCTCTCTCTTACTCTCACATGGGAAGTTTTGTATGTCATATTCTTGGCAATTTTTCGCTCTTCGTTTCTCCGTCCTATTTTTTCCTTTTTCCTTCTTTGTGTTCTTTCTTTCTTTATTCCTTTCCCTTTGCTATCTTGTTGATTGTCAAATTCTCGCCCCGGGGAAACAGGCAGTCTATTTGCTGAAGTATCTGGCAAGGATCGATGCGTTTCACCGAAACGTCAGCACTACGTAACACGTATGTATATGGATATATCTATACCTGGTACGTACCTACCATACTTTACAGGTACATGCATAAAACATTCGCGCGAAAATACGTGTTCAATATTTGTTATTCCAAATCTTACGTTGTTTTCTTGGGAGAGGGCGAAACCTGTAAAAACGTGAAACGCGCCAGAAGAAAAAAACAAAGAGAATCTTAACGAACGGAAAGTGTCGTTATTATCATTATTCGTTATCATCGTTTTTATTATTATCATCATTTCAACGGTTTTATCCACCCCCGGCTCTTTGCCTCTGCACGGAAGCCTGTAACCCGGCCAACAGTGTGGCTGCTTAATCTCAGTGGATGCGGATTTGGGGAGTGTCCTTTTATAAATTGCCAGAGCAGAATTTAAATATCCAGCCTTACCCGCGTGACTCGACCAAACCCTGCGCTCTTCCCTGCCTTTATTTATCCACACACTTTTTATTCCACCGTCGTTCATGGGAACCGTAAGCCGCAAGCTCTGCGTGTAGCTACTCGTTCCCTCATAAAAACGACAGTCACTCGATGCTTTTTATGGAATTGTTCTTTCAGTTTCGTCTCGTCTTTTTTCAGACATGGAATCTAAAGTAGGTATACGTTGGCGATAAAGAATATATTTCCACATCGCGGCGAGGTATTGATCTTTTATTACTTTCACAGTGATAAATGTTTCGCATTTTTATCTTGAGACATCGAAAACGCAAGTGAAAAGTTCAGACGAAGTTTTGATGACAAATTCAGGAAACATTAACAAAAAAAAAAAAAAAAAAAATGACTACACATTCGAGACAAGCAAGCGTGTATATTACGTAGACAAAAAAGAAGAAAGTCTTGAGTACCGTAAGCCATGGTCATTATTCAACTATCGTATGTACGCTCATGTGTGGGAAAGGGGCGTTGCAAGCTCGCAACAAATTGAACAGGGTCAAAGCTTTCAGGGAAAGCGACAGAGCGAAGGCAATAACTGACAATGAGCTGACAAGTCCATTGCAGTCACTTCTTTTCGCTCATTCATTGCGTTGTTCTTTTTATTGAGTTTCTCAAGAAAGGAAAGAGTCAGATCCTAACGCCTGTTGTACCCGATAAGGGCGAAGGTTGCAGCGGCCAGCGGCTGCAAGAGGCGATAAGTGAAATGACCTGGGCACGAAGCTGACCCGCAGGAACCACGCGGGAGAGAAAAAAGAGGAGAGAAAAACCACCTGCTCGTTAGAAACGGGTAATTATCGCACGGAAATGGTACCTGCGGGCAGTGATGTTGTGCGCATTTGGAAATGAAAATCGCCGAGCGTCTTTTTCCACATATTTCAGCAGATAGACTCTTGAATCGTCGGAGGTGAAAAACCTCTCGGTGCCTAATTTTATCAGCAGAACGTGGAAAAACCTCCCCAAAGATAAGTGGCAATCTTTGGAACCCGCGGAACAACCGGTCAAGTAAAAGCTGCTTGAACGCATTCGCGAAGGCGGTAAAAATAGAGAGAGGAAAAATTTCAACGGTTCAAAGAACAGTTTCGACTTACGAGTGAATCGGCACGGAATGCGCTACTGCCGGATATACCAGGTGGTCCCGGTTGAAACGACAACTGCGGAATGCTGCCCGCTATGCGGAAAGGGGACGGGAAGAACTAGAGCAGACATATTCACGGCCGAAACTTTATTCGAGTTTCAGTTTGGCCTGAAATAAGTAACTACAGCTAGTACAGACATTATGCAAAACATATTTATACACGGTGTCACGGACGAGAGTGACAACGGAAAATCTGTCACCGGATGAATTCAAGGTGACGTATAATCGTCATCATCGTCATCCGAGTCATTCGTTTTCACTTTCGCGAGAGTTCTTTTACTTTTATTCTGCAGAAATTGCATTTTTCTCCAAGGAATACCGGACTCTTATATCGTCCGTTGGAGTGTGTTTGTCGCTGAACGTTGCAGGAAGATTACCGTTTGAATGTCGGGTAATCCAGTCAGCTGATCTAGTAGCTTTATCCCGAAGCGAAGTAGAAGTCTGGTGCATGCAGTACCAACGTGGCTTTCCTGCAATTCCGTTGGCCATTATTCTGCCCCAATAACCGCTCGAGATTCACCGAGTAAACGTTGCCCATGCGGGAGAAATTTTCTCCTCGCGCGTATCAGTATTGAATACCTACGTATAGTAACAGAGTTTCCATTCCTCGAGTTCTTTGCCGTTGCACAGCCGGGTAATATATACTTCCGAAAGGCTCGTTTCGAATCGCATAACTCTTCTTCGACGGTGGTGCAACTGTATAATATTGGTTACATCGTCGAGTTATCGAAACGTTACGTTTTTACCCCGGCGAAAGATATGATACGTAATTTGATCGCTCGAGATATTGCAACCTGGTTCTGCCAATATCCGATGGAAACGTCTCGCCGAAGGGAGAATTCACACCGCTGCCTTCCGCGAGGCACCGAGTCCTGATTACCTACACTTCGGAGGTGAAACATACTTTACTCGTTTCTCCCGCTGCTCCCGTGCAGTTCTTAGCCAGCTGTCGTTTTTCAAACGCGAGCGATGAGGTTCTTACTCGTACCTACGGAGGACGTCTCCGAGGATGAAAAAGACGAGAGGAAGAGAGGGACAGGTGCTTAAGCCGAGACGCTGACACCTTGTGAGAAATAAAGAATATTCCACCCTCCTTATTCCTCTCTCGCGACGGTTTCTCGAGGTTCACGGGTTCATTCCCACTTCTCGAAAGAAGCTCAATATTTTATATTCCGTTGTTGCGGTTCCTCCGCACCCCATTCTCCGGGCCTCTGCATTATATAAGTATATTTTTATTTTACTTTACTTTCTCGCTTTTTACTCCATCTCTCTCACTCTCTCTCTCTCTTTTTCTCTCGTCTCTGAACTTTATTTTGTTTCGAGCACAACCACTCGGACCAATCCGGTGTATACCATCGTACACACAGACACGTATGGCATATTCGCCACGCCTTTGCGCCGAGCAGCGCACTCTGTTTTTCAAGAAACTTTCCGCAAAGATTGCAACGCTGCCGCCGCCAGCCGTATCCATCGAAGAAACTTAAAATAAATGTTTCCACCTTCCAACTTCTTCTGTAGATTTGAATAAACTTGAGGTGCCCCACCAACCTCCGCCTGCGTAGAGGCCCAGGTATTTCTCCCCTCGTTTCTCCCTCTCTCTCTCTCGGCAGCCACGTTCACTCACCCTTGTACACCTCCTCGACATCCCGCCCTCCCGTACAACGAGATCTCTTTATACACACACCCCATTCTAACCGGGATATATAAATGTATGCCGGGGAGTTCCCCGAATGATACGCGGCGCTATCCAATGATACAAAACGAATTCAGAATGTCAATCCGTGTCGGAAACGAGCTCTGAATCTGTCACTCTATTGAATACGGAGAAAAGGGGGAAAAGCGAAGGGCAACCGACGTAATGTATTGTCATATTTATCACCGGACTAGGAATCGTTTATACGATATTGACGAAATCGTCGAAATCGGTGGCAGACGAATGTGGAAAAAATTCCCAGGTAGGATAATTCCCGCGTGTACAACGACGCGGAGAATTTAATACTTGATAAATTAGAAACGTCATCGAGAGGTGCGACGATGCGGCGGTGCGGCTGGGGGTAAAAATTTCCGGATTTAGGGGCGCGGCAAACCGTCAGGGTGCGAAAGCTTTTCCGCCAAAAGCCTCGCCGACGTCGAACCGAGGCGTTGCTTTACCGCGTTCCGATACACCCTCGATCTTTTCCTCTCCCTTACCTGCTTCTCTACCTTTTCGCCATCCGTGCGTGGAATGATCAAACAGGCGTGCATGTATACCTACCTGAGGTGTGAGGCGAAAGGAGAACGGGAATAAGGAAAGGAGAGAGGAGAGCGAGCTGAGGAAGAATAAGAAACAGAGGCGTGCCGGCCGAAATACGATGTATAATCGAATTTTCATTTATTCAAAGCTTTTTCCTCCCGGTATGTATGATATGCAAGCACGCATGAATCGAGAAATGTGCCGTTATAAAATTCCAGAGATCGATATATTTTAGAGAAACCCGCATACCTCACCTTTCGGCGATATTTTTTATTCAATATAACTGCCTCTTACTCCGGTGCAACCTGAGCTTATGAAAAACGAATGGGAAAATGCGATACAGGTATTGGCCACACGACGCGTGTAGACCGTTTTAAAAAAGCTGTGTCCTGCAATCCGAGCTCCTGCGGGGGCGAGTTTCGAGCTTGGCCTTCGGGCCAGCTCTGCGGAAAATAGCATATTCAAATGGGGGCGGTTTTGTCGAACGAGAATCAGCACCGACCCCGAGGCCCTGCGGATGGTGACCCGATCGGATCCGTTGACTTAACGAAACGATCGTTGCGTTACCGTCGGAAACGCTTTCGAGCTTTTCCTAACGCGGCCGAATCCGTGTGCCGCGCGTCTCGCAGCGGCGGGAGGAAGAAGGGAGGAATCGATTAGTTTGCTTAGGATAATTGAGAGCGTTGATATTGCGCGGAAGTAACACGTGCCGGGGCGAGGCTGAGGAGGCGGGGGTATCGCGAGCTTTTTAAAAAGCTTGAAAAACATGGGATAGGACAGTTTGCTCTGCATGAAATTGGATACGGAATTTCGTAAATCGAACCAACCTTCGCGCGGCGGGCACTTTATCCCTAACGCTTGATACGTCAGCCTGCGAGTGAAAGCTCGCAAGCTACCGCCTTTCGTAATTCGGATATTCGAGCATCGGCCCACGTATCACCCCCTCAACCCGAAAATGTAACTGATGTGTATATATATACCCGCCGAAGGCAGGAACGGAGGAAAAGCTTCCACCCTCCGTTTGATTAAGGTGCCGATTTCCCGAAGGCGAGTTTCAGAGAAACTGCAGACAATTCGCGTCAGAGCCAATTACCCTTAGTTTCACTACAATTGTGTTGTCGATTTTTTGACGGTAAATTAATTGAATATTCGTTGTTTCAAATGAGGGATAAAAAAGTAATAAGGGAGAAAATCTTATCGCTTGTTAAAGCTGTAATTAATTTAGTTATTGGCGATATTTCAAGTTTCGAGTTTTAACGAGTTTGCCAAAGAGATTTAAACACCTCTCAATTATACCTATATGAATACGAGGCAGAGATGATTGTATTCGGTTTCTAGATACAGCGACACATGCGAGCGGCAAAGTACCGCTAAAATTAGAATTGGTAATCAAAAGTGTAATTTAATTCGGCTAATAAAACTCAGCGAGGGAATTAGGACGGGGTGGAATTTCGAGTGAGAGAGAGAGAGAGAGAGAAAGAGAGACTTTATTATATTCTCGTTCCAAGCGGAATATTTATACCCCGTCCGACAGGGTGAATTTGAAACTCGTTACGACGAAAGTTCGAACTGCTCGTAGGTATAAGGCTGGCACCCTCGAAGCGTCGCGAAGACGGTAAAGCTTACTCAAGACAACGCTGAAAGTCGCATTTAGCGAAAATTATTAAGATCCGACTGCGAACATGCTTTAGAGTCCCTTTCGTCTTCTACAATAAATATTTACCAGAAGAGATCAAAGTATCGTTTTTAATGCGGGATCGTCGTGTTATAGTTAACTAATTCTTCGCCCTTCACCCGAGATTAGCAAATAAACAGTGTGAAAATCGTACGCGTTCGTAAATCTTGGTCGCGTTATTACATTTTTCGATCAATAATTTGAACGAATGACGAATGATGAACAGACCAGACAAGAAACGGGAAAACAAACACAAGGCTAAATCATTTTGAGTATCGTCATCCGGACATTCGATTCCCGCAATAGAACTTGTCCGAATGGAATCCTGAATAATACATCAAAGCTCGAAGCCTGCTCGACGGGTTGTTCCGCGTTTGACGGTGACCATAAGCTTGGGAAGTTGGATGGTTCGTCCATCCCGTCCTTTCTTGTACCCTTCTGTAACTCTCTCTCTCTCTTTCTTCCTTGCTCTCCTTATTCTCTCGAAGCGTTACACACTCGCACATAAAGTCGGCCATCTGTCTCTTGGAAACAAGCAAAAAAAAAAGACAGAAAAAGTAAAAAAAAAAAAAAACGGAAGGGACGGCAGAAGAGCGAGGAACCTTTCTTCGCAAACTCGATTGTTCAAACACGAGGGTATAAATGAAAAAGTTGAAGATATATCTGTACGAGTGTCTGATGTAGGTTCGTGGGAAATGGAAAACGGCGCTTTCCGAGTAGAAAGACCTAAAAAGCTCAACTCGAGTGGGTTAAATTCAATGCTGATTAAATATTGTCCGCATCAAGGGCTCGGACTGCAATGGAAACATAATTCCAGGATCTTGGTTAGAAGGTTTGCGTATCGGCTGCTCGCTTCCTCTCCTGATCCAGGCCTCTGTAAATTCACCACTTGTGAATTACGCGTCTGCAGTCTACCAGCCGACGATTACAGAGGTTACTTAGGTTAGAAGCCCGCGTTAGGCACGCAGGTGCTTTTCCTAAGACGGAAACGGTGAACCGCAAATCGTAAAGTTGAACCCACCCAGACAGCCAGCCACCTCCTCGAGCTTGCCCGAGCATAAACGCGAGTGTCATGACGCCGATAAGTAAAGCGGAGCCACCCTGTTAGAATTTTCAAACTTTAAGAACTCCCATCAATTCGTCGTTTTGCTTTTTAATTTTTAACTTTCTTACGGTATACCGTGTAACGCGTACACACTTTTCCTCACTTTATTTATACTTTTTAATAGGGGAGAAAATTTCTCTTCGCGCTAACGAACCTCTCATAAAATTTATACGCTCCACTCAAATTACTCTGATACACCTTCCACCTTGCGTGTAGATACCGTAAACTTTCCTCATACACACTCGCCGTGCCCTAGATTAACGATAACGATATGCAGAAGCTGCACGGTCTGTCACGTGAGTCTTCCGCCTTCCGTCTCAACTTCCGTAATCGAAATTCGGTTATCAGCTTGATGTTTGCCAGTCAAACCCTGTCCCCGATGACTTCCGGATGAGGATACCGCGGGAAGATACGCAATTTGATCGAGCTTGCACGATTCAAACTCCGAAAATTGTCTTCATATCGTTACAACTTCGACGGTATATATTCGGAATGGAAGTTCGGGGAAGCATCGAGAACACCTTCGAAATATAGCTGGGTATACCTATATAATACAACTAACGTGTCACAGAGGGAATTTTGTTCGAGAGTTATGGGATACGTGTATTCACATATAGCTGTGTAACATCAGCGACGAAGCGTTTGAAGTAGCGAGTTGGACGAGACCGAGAGAAAGAGAGAGAGAGAGAAAGGGCGAACCGCCCGGAAGGCAAGGCAATGATTCGAAGTTTGATACTCGAGCCGGGAACACAGGCGTCGGGATTCGCGACGGCGTCCCGGTATCCCAGTTATCCGGTTTTCCGGTACTCGGGTTTCCCGAGGTGGTGATACGGCGACATTCCCATGCCATATGCAAGCACACCTCGGCAACGCGTGGCTTTAAATTCTTAATATCTCCGACGTAGCACAGCGAGATCCGATTCCCTCGATATTTCGTTAGCGCACCCCTGCAACACAATCCGAGCTTCTGTCCGCAGCCGTGTCAACTTCCGGCACGGGGCTCGAACCGCTGGCGCACCTTGTTGGATACGTAGAAACTTCTGTTCCAATTTACCCTGCCACGAATAACTTGACGACGTCGATTATATCGCGTGCGGGATGCTACGTACAGAGTCTCTGCAACGGCGAACGCGAATTATTGACAACCGGAGAACCAGCCCCGAGTCTCTCGATCCGGCTTACAGCGAAATCGAGTTTCCGATTCGGTTAATTATTCCACCAGCTCGTCCGCAGTCACCCTCGAACGCTCCTTGAAATCTTCGCCGAAACTCTTGCCTCGGGGATCACGCGATTCAATTGGAATCAACCTAATGGAGCTTCTGACGAGCGTTAGCCGTATTAGCTTATTGTCGGAAATAAAAATATCGCGGTTGGATTACCGGGAGTGTGTAATTTGGGACGAAAGAATGTTCGCGGGAAACGTTCCGAGTGTGCCAACGTTCCGATTACGCTGCAGGAAATTACGCTACGTTGCCGATGGTTTGTGTAGTTTCTTAAGTGCAACCGGTATCGTGTATTTCTGTACGTCGTTCACGGCTTCCTCTCGACCTGCGTACGCCGCGGCCATTTGCCTTCGTAAATTATTCTTTAATCACCCATACTTGCACCGTGTTTGTTAGCGATAGGAAACAGAAAAAATAAAGAAGACGGAAAAAGGAAAGACCGCGTAGCTTTACGAACTCGAAGATTTAGACTCTTGTATCGGGCCGCTACTAGACAGCCCGTTATAAATAGAGCGTAGTGTAATTTTCGTAGAAACTTTAACGACTCAAAGCCGCAGATGATGGCGGCTTCGAAACGGTCCTAGTTATTCCCGGGGCCGTGAACGGAACAAATAATTTCCAAACGTACGATGATAAACAAATCGGATATTCATGGGTGAAAAAAAGCTCCGAAACTGATTTTTCTGCCTGTAAGCGGAAATGATTGTTTTCCAATATGGTAAAAGTTTGAAAGCTCGTCAAAAATTATTCGAGTTCGATTAAAGTTCATCTTTGAGGCAAGTAGTGTGTGATTAGCCGTATATACATATAACGGTCTGATAAACTTTTTATAACGCCGCGGGTCAAAGTTGAACGTCAATCAAAGGCAATATTCGCTCAGCCGCAGAAGCTCTCTTTGCCGCCGGCGTAGCCGAATTTTAATTGACTTTATAACAAAACGGAATCTGAACCGGTCGAACAGAGTTGTATATAACGCGTGTGTAGATCCACCTGGCATCGAAGCTTGCGAGCGGCAGGCAGCAGTCGAACTGAAAAGTTTACGCTACATTAACCGTCGATAAACAACTGAGCCATTCTTTCCGAGTACGCGGTACGTAAGAAATTTATCAACAACGCTTTCCTACATTGTTGGTATAAAAAGAGAATCGCTGACCCGAAAAAAAGTTTGGATATTACAGCTGCAGGCAGGGACAACAAAGGACGAAACTGATAAATTTTCACAGCGTTATCCGAGGGCTGCTAAATCCACGTCGGAAAATTTTCTGCTGACCAGATTCAACGGACAGCTTTTTACGTTGTGCCAAGTCTTCTCCGATCCACTGAAAACTTGACTCGCCGATCCGCCCGTGCCCGGCGAGGATTGTTCTGACATCGAGCTTTTGCGCCACTTGTCGTCGACGTGAATCAACCTGCCGCTCATCGCGTCGTATGAAAATTCAATGCCCGTCCAATAATAACCGTTGACTAATTTGCAACAATGCCGGACGGACTCGTCCGCTTATTTATGGAAAACCTGGTCGCATCTCGGATCCGAGGAGAAGCTTGAAAAGCCAGTGACATCGACACTTTAAATCTTGGCACCGGATTGGGTCAACTTATAAATATCAGGCGCCAATCTGCCGACGGGAAACTCTCCGTCAAACTGCAGCAGCTGCTTGATATTGCGGCCCCACGCCTGCTTTACGTTTGATGAATGAAAATTCCGTAACGTTCCTTCGCAAATTTTCACCATGCAATCACAGGCGCGTGGGAATTCTCCTACCGTTATACGGGATTCCCAAGTTTCTACCGGAGCTTCTCTCATCCATCTTCTGTTAGAGATTATTCGATTAGCGAAAGACGCGGTGTTTACTCGACAAACCGCCTCTTCGGCTTCAGTTTCAATCTCGAGCTCGTGTCGCGAGAATTACGGCAGTTAGCTCTCGGTGGAAACCTCTGTACGAGGAGCCCGTTTGATTGCTGAGGAAAAACGGTAAACCTACAAGTCTGGAGTCGTTAATTTTTGTGAAACTACCGGACGCTCCGTGATAATTACACTCGACTCTTCATCTCCGCTTCCGCGCTTATCCAAGTCAAGGCAAGAGGGTAGGTAACACGATAGCCGAAATTAATATCTCGTGGTGTATTTAAGCTGGCGATTCTCCGGCGGATGGACTAAGCCACCCCAAAATGGACCTGTGCGGCTTGACGAGGTTAGACGGGTCTATTTGCACATGTATCACAGTTGCGAGTATAGAGAGAATCGAGCACGACCCATCGAGCGGAAACGTTGGTCTCCTTTGTTAGGGGGGATCACGTTCGTAACAACCTACGAAGAGAAAGGGGAGGAAGAGGCGACATTCGAGAAAGAGGATTTGTCCCTTCGTTGGTTTGCTTGTTCGTCTGTTTGTCGGTTCGTCCGTCCGTTTGTTTGTTTGTTTGTTTGTTTGTTTGTTTGTTTTCTTGTTGCTTTGTTTGTTCGCTTGTCGAAACAATGAAAGTGTCGCAAACATGTGACCCCATTGCGGTAGCCACTCGAAGAAATCTCCAATTTTCCATACGCGACAACAGCCAGCAACGAGTCGAGACAGACGACTCGAGTGTAATCCGTCTTGCCGACACCTTTTTCTGCCCATCTACGATGCAAAGTGCTTAACCCCTGAACGTCCTACCTCTGGGACACGCGCTGCCCAAGCTACTTCTTCGAAAATATATGTCCATTAAATTTGCGTACATCAGAATATCATTTCCCTGCCGGTGTAGCTACTGCATCTTCAAGAGGATCACCTCTCACGAGATCATGGAACTGAGAACACTTGCTCCGCTAATTCGAACTTTGGAGAAATCTTATACCCGTAAACGTTGTACAATCGTGATATCCGTCAGACAACGGGTGAAAATCATCTGTCAACGATGGGCTTATAAATGGCCTGGTAAATTTTACGTCTAACTATGTAGGCGAAATCTGCTGCAGTAACCATTTATTCCGACAATCTCTTCAAGCGATCGAGTCAACCTTTTACCGTTGTCAACATTCAGGAGGAAGTTGGAACTTGAATATATGTTTTTAACATCCTTCAATTCCATTGGTTCTCTTTTGACATTGATTCCATCCCGCACGTCGCAGCTGTCACCCTGCAGGGCCAGAAATTCGTTCAGCTATGTATATCCATTAGCGGGAATATAGTCAAGGGTTCTCGAGACACCCGGTAAACAGCTCACGGAGCACCCCCGATACATAGAACGCATTTACGTGCTATATAGCATAGTTACGTACATTGGAAATTACAGCTTGTACACCAAATTACACACTGCTGGGAGAGGACCGCGCATCCATTTACATTTGCACGCCCCGTATCCACCTGGCGCAGTGCTGTAGCTACGGGTAAAGGGGGCCCGGAGAAAAACTGTGCGTTATTTTTTTTTCCACTTCCGTTGTTCTCCGACTAATTTTCAATCGCGGTTCTATCAAGAGCCACGAAGTCAACCGGACCGAATCCTGAATCCGTTTCTATTAATCGATCGTTGTTAAATGATGCAAGGACTGAGTCGTTGGATCGTGGCTGTCCATCCCGACAAGGCACCGTACCTGCCTGGGTGCTGAATTGTATCAGTCGAAACCTGGACATCGGAGATTCTGAGATAGTGACGTTTCGTCGTCGTCAATGCCTGCCTGCCAAGCTCTGTTCATTGATCTCCGCGCGAATTTCGGGGCTTGTTCAGTTTATTGGAATTCGCACGGCCCTGCGAACTGACACGTAGATTCACCATCGCGCTCTGCGACTAACGCGAAACGAGTCTTTGCAGTGTGTTAGTGGGACCGTAACACGTTTACGCGTCTCCGACTCTAGAATGTAGAGCTGAATGCGAATCGCAACTCGACTTCGCTCTTCGGTCTGATTAGAAACGGGAGCGTAACCGGAGTTGGAGCTTGGCGCGATCCAATTTGCTGCGGAAAATGAAAAACTCGTCCGAACTGAATTATTTGGAAAAATAAATTTAAGTAAATAGTTAAACAGGCGAATACGCGAGTATCAACGAGTGCAGCCGGCGAATTCGAGGAGCGATAATTATCGTCGGTGTTCATGATTGCCGGGGAACTGTGTTTGCGAGTGTGCGCGTGTGTGGATTGAATTGGAAACGCAACCCTTTTAACGGAATTATACCATAGTTGAAACCTAATTTGCGAAATTAAATTTCACCCCGTAGGTACGTACATGTGTACAGGAATGATACGAGCACCATAGCGTCGTACATTTTGAGCCTGTTTTGCCAACTCTAGCCGCTGTGCCTGCGCATGCTCAAAGTCATGCGCGAGGGTAATTTGTTTCAAATTATGACTACTAAAAATAGATTTCCATTACTGTAGGCGTAAAGGAATGAATTGTACAGTCGGGAAATTCAACAGAAAACACGTGTTTGAATCGCGTGTCGGAAGCGTCGCGTTACTCGTGTATGTAATCGCAAATACTCATTCATCAGTCGAATCTCTGTTGTTTTTACAACTCTGGCCGTGTAAATATACATGTATATGTATACGAATGAGAATAGCCGACGGTTGGAGCTTTCGGTACGTGAGTCGTTCGTTACGCTGATTGGTGGAGGCAACGACTTGATTTCGCCCTTGTTGGAATTACTGCCATGATTTATGGGGCTTTACGAAAAATGAATTATTATTCTCGGTATAAATATATCCGGGTATAAGGTATCGACGAATCAAATATGACGAGAGATGTTTTCGCGATCTGACAAACCTGCTCTACTAACGCTTTCCGCCTCCTTTTTCTCAATCTTTTTTCTTTTATCTTTCACCTGCTCGCTTGCTCGAATCAGTTTTTTTTTTTTTCTTTTTTTTATTTCATCTCATCTATTTACT
This sequence comes from Neodiprion virginianus, assembly GCF_021901495.1. Classification (NCBI taxonomy): domain Eukaryota; kingdom Metazoa; phylum Arthropoda; class Insecta; order Hymenoptera; family Diprionidae; genus Neodiprion; species Neodiprion virginianus. The sequence continues at coordinate 26,316,610 of NC_060882.1, forward strand.
ACTTTTTCTCTACTATCTTGCTTACGATATGCACGCTTCTCTGCACGATGTACATGGATAGAGAACTCGTCCGAACGACACGATGAAACGATTACTAATAATATAATTCGGTATAGCTGCTGTGAAAATATCAAAGCAAGAAGCAAACCGTGCGGCATTGTTTATTCTGGGTATATTTTACTTCGCTAAAATTTCCGGCAACCGCCCACTCGCAAATTTGATTCCGTTTTATCAACAGATTACGAGGGCGGACGTACGCTCGTGCAAAATTGTACACATTTGCACGCCAGTCATTTGAACGCCGTTCTAATTATTGTTGAATCAATGTTTACTACTTTTTCCGACAGCCAATTAGCCCGCACCGGCGGAGCAACACTGTCACGGAAATACGCATAAATCGATTATTTGCTCGGGTTCTCGTGCGTACTGGAAAACGCACGGCACGTTTAGCGCGTAAAAGCGCGCGCCAGATCCTGCAGGATTCGCAAGGGCAGGTGCCTGCCTACTCGCGAAAGTAAGCGCCGCTCGCCCTCTCAACCCTCGGGTCGCGTCCTACCTGGTCATTTATTTCCCCGTTCGCTCGTTTAATTTCCTGAAACAAAGCTCGGCCGGCGGGCGGCCGGGCAGACAGCCTTTCCGGAATGAGAGCCAAGGCTCATTTAGCCTGCTTTATAGCTTAGTTTACGTTCGGGAAATCTTGAAGGCTCGAGGCCGTCCACTTTCGCAAAATCCTTCTCGCCCCCCCCCCCTTCCCTCCTCCTCCTCCTCCTCCTCCTCCTCCTCCTCCTTCTCCTGGAAAAAACCGAAAAATCGGCGACGTCCCGGTAAGAATACGAACGTCAAGTCGAAGAGCGGAGGGATCGGAAGTGGACGGTTTAACAGCGACGTACGAACCGCGCCTCCCAAGGCCTCGAGGTAACAGGGCTGAGAGTGACTCACACTCGTCTTGGCAGAAACGCAAGTAAACATCCATTACTCAGGATAAAGTTTCAAAAACGAGAAGGTATTTCTCCAAATACTTTCCGCGAAATAACGTAGGTCAGGTGAAAACTTGGCTAAAGTCATCGGTCGTATTATACTATGTATTTAACAGGCCAATCCGAAAGCAATATGGCCGCTGCTGGCACGTACGCTTGCGATTCTATTTTCGCCACAGGACCGAAATGGTCAACCGCCAAGCGTCGGTCGCTGCTCCGAGTCGAAGAAAATTACGGCAAGAATCTGCCAGGTGTGAATTCACCCACGACGAAAGCTTGAAAGCCGAGAAATTCATCCTGCAAGTGTTGCCGTCGGTTTGCCCTTAGAATCTAACATCACGCATGCGCGCGTGTTGATTTCGGTTGAGCAATTAGTCTCTAGAACTCGTGTAGAAACTTGGTAGCTCGAGTAGCGGATACCGAAGTCTAAGCAAACTGCGAGGATATAGGACAAGGTGTGCAAGGGTACGTGTTTTCCTCCTATTCCTCAAGGTGTATATATATGTGTGTGTGTGTATATATATATATATATGTAATAAGACTCAGCGCGGGACAGATAACCCAATTCTGAAACTATTTCGTAGTTGATGCCTTGATCCCGTCTGGGACCAAAACTTCCGCACGGATATACCATCGAGTCCCGGTGTCACCGAATGCTTGAGATGCGAACCGAATGTACAGAGTACCGCTCCGAAAATTGCGATCACGACGCTTTTCACACCCCGGCTCATGGCTTAATTCCCCCGGCGACGCATAACGGCTCGCCTAATGACGAAAACACGGAAATGGCTCTGGGTAGCAGCCAATGCTCACCGTGCCACGATCGCTAAATCATCAGCCAAGAGATCGATGCATTTGTACACTGGCTCCACCAACCAACAAGCCTCGCGATCTATCGCATACACCCGATTCGATTGACCTTTGACACAACCGTGTAGCACCGAGCCGCTGAACAATGGAACCAGGGATCTGAGTGCGTGGCACCATTTATGACAGTTGGACATAATGCGGTCTAGAATTCGGTGAAATGTTGAGACTTCGATGAGTAATCGTTGCGTGATGCAAATGGCGAGGAACATCGGTTGACGGTGCAGGAATTTTCACGCGTATAAACACATACGCACATCGCGAATGGCCAGATGTGTATTAGGAGTAGGTACATGGCAACTTTTGGCAATAAATTACGAGTACAAGGGGTAAACCGCGATTGTAACGATGAGATATGACCTCTGTCCTGGAGGTTTCCTCTACCGCAGGAGTAGCTTGTGCACAAACGTTTGCGCGAGGCCGCCAACAGCAATGAGACGAAAGTAGGTTCTAGACTCCTTTCGGCGAGCTAAGCATCCTGTCCTCGAAGGATCCTTTTTGGTCCGCAGGAGCCTAACTTGGAAAAGATGAAGCTCTCATCCGGCCAAAGGGGTTCTATCCAACACCGGCTATTAATTACCGAGGCAACCCCCCTTAATTAACCCCTTTGATGGGCAACTTCGAGTTAGAGCAGTCAAGGTGTATAATTTGATACCTAATTCTCACGCGCTTCGACGCCAGTTACGAAATTACAACGACGCAGACGGTGCCAATGACGAGGAGATCCGCGCACCATCCACCGTCTTTCCTTTTTCGCCGTTTCAGAGATTCACACGGACGGCTGTGGGACACGTTGGTATAGGTTCGGTACCGAAACAGAGAAGAACTCTCGAAGAAACCCCCGGCTGCTGCATTGATAATTGCGAATCGATCCGTTCGCCTGCAGCACTCGTTATTCGTTTCGAAGTTACTCTCTTCTCGAAGCTCCGAGCGCAAGCACTCGAACCACTCGGGCAAGTTTGGCGAGGCCGGTCCCCTCTCTCCTTATCTCTCTCACCCTCGTGTCTGAAAATTTATCAATTTCACTTTCGTTTCAATCAAGTCTGGCGCGCGGCTCGCTTCGCCCCGAGGAGCTTGAATCCACCAAGCCTTATTTATCAACCGTGAAGTTGTTTGTTCGTGACTAGGCAACCGCGCCAAACCCGAACGTCTACGATTGATCCTAGAAACCCCTGGCAGGGTAATTAGCGGCTGACATTGTACCGGCGTCCTTTGTTCCCGTCGCCTCGTATCGCGGGATTCGGAGCCTTGGGTATCAGATTTTGTCCTCAGCCGTAAACCTTCGCTGGCTGTTTGTTACCTCCGTTCGAAATAGTTAACCGCAAAAAGGTTCATTAGCTAACTCTCACAATCAGTCGTTGTCACCCGGTTCAAGATTTGCTCGGTGACGCACGGAGAATATTGCCGGGCGATTATCCTCGATTATTGGAAAGGAGAGTGACCCTCGGCCTGACCTAGTTAATCTCTAATTTGTATGACAACGCCACGGCTGGCGGTATCCGCACCCGGAATCCCGGATCCTGGAGGAGCGGAGAGGATCACTCGCTTTCGAAATTCGCAAGGTTGTCCCCGAGGCTCGCAGTGCGTTGGGGATGATTGGCTACCAGCCTCGAGGTTGAAAGGCGTTTCGTTAGCGGTTACCATCCGAGGCCAGCTTGTCCTTCGATTCGAAAGCATGTAGAGCTCAAGTGCGAGGGTCGTTGAACGTTGACGTCCTTCGCGCCCCACGTCTTATTCCTGCAGATCGTAAGAATGCCTAACCGCGAAAGAGCTACTAAAAATTTCATATCCCGCACCCTTCGGGAGTCGACTTACCCTTCGACTAATTTCACTTGCTTCGCGCCCCACGAACCGAAATAACCAGCAACCTTCTTCTCCGAGGTGCAAAGGCGTTGCGACGCGCGAGGGTTCGGCCTCACGAATTATAGATTCACCCCTTCTCTCGATACCCTTACCCATCCCATCTGCAGCTCGGGCTCGGCGTGTTGGCCAACGGCGTAAATCGAGTATACCCATCAGAGTTTGGATGCGGGTAATAATCTAATTAATGGTAGGCAATTTGAGGCGAACCGCCCCTAATGGCTCCTTCCAAAAGCTTCCGGGGATGTCGATGCTATTTTCGCTGATTTCTAAAGATTAAGTTGCATTTACACATAGCCCTAGGCCTGGAAGGGTTGGAACATCGAGCGTTTCGGGCTAGCCGGCCGACTGCTATCACTGATAAGTAGAACCCTACAACACAACCCCTTTCACCATCTCTATTCGCACACGCCCTTACTTTTCCCTTTCATCCAGCTTGTCGTTACAATTCTTATTTGCTTTGTCGTCATGTGCGAATTCTTGTTTCCTCCTATTCTTCTCCACCCGTAACAGCGGCTAGATTTTTCGCGAATGTCTCAATTTCGGCACGTCAATTCAAACCTGAAAATCACAAGGCATATTTCTGGATGAAAAATTCCTTCTACACCCTGCTACAACAATACCAGTGAGCTTTCAGAGTAATTTTTGAAGAATAAAAGGCACGTCGCGATGCGCATCCGCTTCGCCGCTTTAAGCATATAAAATGAAGAGTTTCTCTCCCTCCCTTTTCGCCGGTATGTTATTATAAGTTGGGTAGCGGTGGAAAGAAGAGGAGACCGTGCAACGGGGAGAGATTTATTACCTCTTCGCTGAGAAATCTCTCTGTATTCAGTTATTAATGCACCGATTGAACAGACCGTCGAAATTATTGTTATTATCATTATAATCATCGTTTCACAGTCTTGGGATATTTGGAACGAAAATTCTCAAAGTTATGCGGTACAATATGCATCTATCCGTACACATTTATACGTATAACGAGAAATTTCGATCCTTCCTTCATCCAATCAAAATTCCTTCACGACGTATTCGTCACTGGTGAAGAATATCGTATCCACGAACTCCTTAGCAAGGCGAAGATAAAAAAAAGCCATGATTATCTGGCGCACTCAAAGTGGCAAAGGGAAAGGAAAAGACGAATGTAAAAACATTTCTCTTTTACATGACATGGCGGTCGTACAGCCAGAATCTTGGGCTTGCCAAACCGAGCTTCGTTCCCTGGTTCCGTCGCCATGGGGACATTGAATATCTCAATCCTCGAGGGTACCCGAGAGAAAAGGCACGGTGGAAAGAAGAGCTGGTAACGTCACTAGGAAATCAGGTGACGTTGTTTAATACACGTCTAACGCTCAGCTGCAGCGACTCGCCTTTCCTGACTAAGTAAATCTCTATGGGACCGGTTAAATTTCCTTATTAATTATATCACGCCTTTGAGATGAAATTAAGGCCGATGTTTGCTCCGAAGTTTCTTCGCCTCACCCCCATAAAACCTGGCAAAGACGAGACGAACCCGCGGCGTGCTTCCCAGTTCTGGGTTGACGGTGGTGTAAGGTGCGGGTTAGTATCGTCGTGCCATCCCGGCCGTGAATGATTTGCAAAATAAAGACAAACCCCCGGCCACCTGCAGCGGCATCTCCTCCAATTATCATGTGTTCGTAGCCGCTTTCCCTCCAATGAAGAGCATACCGTGTATGCGCAAACAGAGAGAGTCCTTTGATCAACTTCTCAAAAACTCTGCTGCAGAAACTCGTCGGTATCTTATTAGTCTCACGTATAAACTTGTACGATGCGCTCGTTACCGCGCCTATAATTTTTCGACCACGGAAATCGAGGAGACCCGGATGAAAAGTTTCTACAACCTGAAGAATGCACCTTCCTCGAGGAATAATCATTGCGTAACTGAATCCACGGTATTTTCAACCGTTTAACAAAATAAACTTGCCTGAATTGTGATCTTCCACCCTCGCGCATCCATGCAAACGAGACAACGACGCTCCTCGTCGGGTTTTTTCCCCTCCCGCAACCATAATTCACAGATTTTTTTCACACAATGCTTACGAGGTTAGTGTGAAGTAAAAAATCTGTGTCTATAACCCCTCGCCACTAGACCAAAGACACATATATTTTCTCGTGGAAAGTGGGACAATATTGACTTGGCTAGAGTGGAGATAGGACGAAAATATGCTTCAAGGATATGCAGGAGGGTGCATTTTATATCCTTTGTGTATAAAATTTCCAGGAGCTAGAAGAATTGGCCGTTGGTTGAACGAAATTGAGCTATTCAAGCCCTGAAAAAAATTATCATAAATTTTCTAACGTTGCTTTACGAAAATCTAGTTCGTGTCACGTATAATTTTTATATCTTTTTTTTTTTTTTTTTACACCTATAATATTTCCTCGTGACTGTTGCGACAATTTGAATCAATTGTAAAAGTTATAAAAGCGTCGTCAAGATTCTTTATTTGTATGAAAAAACTGTGTCACACTGAAGAAATTTATTTTACACATCACAATGACCAGGAAACGTAACGCCGACAACTATTATCTTTCTAAATAGTAACTTTTAGATCTAATATACTCCCGCTTCTTGCTCGAATAAGTATTCGATAAGTTTGCATACAATTTTCCATCGTGTTAAAAAAAAAAAAAAAAAAAAAATGAAACGATCATTTAAGCGTACACCACGAATAATTCATACCCGCGTAAATCTGGCACGAATTAAACCCTGTCCACGATCCCCGCAACGCAGCGTAAAAGTAACGAAATCGGCATCCATTAACGTGCGACCTTTTCTCGGTCACGTTGCAGGTCGGACCCACGACGCGTCCTACAGCCTCTATCGCCTCGGGGAAAGACTGTCCCAGGGTGCGCGTCAGTACGTGGAAACGGGTCGTGCGGACGGTTTGGACGCGGGTGGAGACGCCCCGAACACTCTGCACTCGTTCGTCGGGCCGCCGGTGCCCCAGGGTGAGGGAACGAGCATCGGACGTGCCTTTCTCGACGGCAACCACACCCTGGTGAGCGTCATGGCGCGGATTAACCCGAGCCCGGATTGGTTCGTCGGCGTCGACTCCTTCCAGCTATGCGTCGAGGGAAATTGGGTGGACACCGTTACAGTCGAGGTAATTCTCTCGCCGATTTTCATTTCCGAAACGAATCCGAACACGCGGCGACGTAGCTACTTTATTTCCTTTTTCTTATTTTCAGCTCGATCCTCTCGACGGCGGCACCGACAACGGATTCACATTCACAGCCGCCAACTGGCCGACCCAGCCGCAAGGCGTTGCCTACAGAATCACGTCGAGGTACCCGGCGCATCCCGCGGGAAGCTTCTACTACCCGAATCTGCCTCGATTACCTCCGCTGGCCACGCTCACGTTCACCAAGGTAGTAACTGACACCAACTGTCAAACCGTCGCGTTGCTTTACGCCTGATGTGAATAAATGAGGAGAACGCACGAAACTTTGGCTCGAGATCTTCGCCAGGTTTAAAGAACGACTTTTTTTTTTTTTTTTTTTTATTATTATTATTGTATCATACTTGAAAGAACTTTTCGGCAAGGATATATAGATATAACAGCGACTTTGTCAAACCATGGTTCGGCATTCGGTTCGGAAGGTGAAGTTGGAACATTGATACGAATTGCACCGGATGTAATTCGGCAAAGCGTGACTACACGCTGATATCGTTTCGCTTTGAAGATAGTATCGGGATATTATAGCAATCATTCAATTCGGCACGAAAATTACTCGGGATCAGATTAATCTACAGGCTCTTGGTTCAATATCTTCAGCTTGTAATCAACAACGCGAGAGCCGCGATGGGAAACAATTTATTTGAGGAATAGTTTGTATCGAGATATCGTGGTGATAAATTGTTAGGATAGACGCGGAAGGAGCGAATCTCGGGGCGCTTATGCCGAAATCAGGATTACAAATAGCCCCAGAAGTTCGGCAAGGTTATCGGGCCAGCAATCGCGTACAGGTTACACACATATATACACACACACACACATATACGCGTGTGTAGGAAAGTTAATGAACACGGATAACGATAAAGAAGCCGCAAAGCGCGACTAGGAGAATAAATCCTGCACCTCGTTGCCGTGTGGGATATAATGAATTTCAGCAGTAGCTGCAGCTTGCGCGAAAATCACGTAGAATCTGCGCGAGCAGAGTGTTTGAGGAGCCACCTTGCAGAGCTTACAGGCGAGCCGAGTTTAGCGCAGGGACGTTGGCTAACTGGGTTGCAGTAGCTGGCAGCTTCGCTGGTACATGAAAACAAATTAACAGACTGCAAGTTTCGAAGAACAGGTTCGCCGTTGCGATACAAAATAATTAATCGAATTTGTTAAGTGCAGCTTCGAGGGGCGAGAAAGAGAGAGAGAGAGAGAGAGGGAGCGTAGAGAGCGAGTGAATAAATGAATTCATCGAGGCCGATTCTCTCCTGTCGAGGTTATGGCTTGTTTCCGACCCTCGAAGCGCCCCCCGGAGCTTATATATACGAATCGCAGAAATCTAAGATCGTATCCAAAGGCTATTAACCTGGCGACGAGTTTTTTTCCCTCAAATCATTGGCCAAATCTCTTTCCAATTTCTTTCCAATCAACCCGTAATCCGCCTCGTACTTTTGCCCCCCGTCTTCGTCGTTCTTGAAGGCCCTATCCGATCTCTGAAATATATGTAAGGTCTATCAGATTGCGACAAAAGTTTGGTAATTAAGTGGTAAGTCAAGTCGACAGCTTTTGCGCACCGACGCTACGCAGCGGGTGTATAGGTGTAGGTACGTAAGATATAACCGAAACTCCACTCGCCGGCTTAGGCCGGCGGGGAGAAGAAAAAATAAGAGAAGATGAGAAAAAGGGAGCGAGATAGATGGGTCATTAGCAAGTTGAACAAGCTCCCTGGTATAACGAAACGCCGGTTCAGCAGTCTGCCAACTCTTGCGACACGTTCTACAAAACGAACTTCTTTTTTTTTTCAGAAAACACCCGATCGCAGTTGAACCTGAAAATTTATTCGCAAAAGTCAAATGACGGTAGGACGTCGATTTTTTGGTTTTTTTTTCTTTCTTGCCCGAGAAACAAACAAGTCAGCTTATCGGTGACTTGTCGCGTTACCGATATCGGCTGCGACTGGCTCGTCCGGACTTCGTTATCAGGTGATAACGCTGCTTATTACACCGACAGCGAAAACGCGATGAGCGGAAATCTGATGAATAAATATTGACACGAAATCGGAGCTAAGGGTGGGGAGAAATATGGGATGAGGAAATTTATTTTCGCGATACGAGATCGCTGCAGAGTTCTTACAGCTACTGCGGTCCGGGTGTAATTTGATGCGGAAGAATCCGATTATTTTCTTCTCCCGGCGGCTCTTCGATCGAGTCGAGATTATGTATCGGAACCGTGAAATACAAAGAAGGTCGTAGATATATAACGCCGGGGGAATCACGCGGCGCGGGATATCGGAATAAGAGGAAAAGTTTTCGCCTGACGAATGCCGACGGGCACTTCAATTTCCACACCGTCGAGACTGCAGGACTCGATTAATCACCCCGAGACTTTCACTCGATATCAAAAAAACCAACCTCGGTATTTCTTCGTCGAAAAGACGCCGCGGAATATAAAAGAAAGGCCCGGCTTTTTCTACGCCAACGTTTCGTACGGGTCGCGATATTTTCGCAACTTTTCCGGATAACGCCCACGACGATGTCCCATCCTTGGAAATATCGGTCGAAACACTTTGCCGGCGAGCATACAACGGCGCGAGGAAACAGCTTGAGGAACTGTTATCCTTCACCTCTGGTGCAGGTCGAGGTGTGAGCGGAAGGTCGGCTTGCGGTTTGCCAAGAGGATTGAGACGGTGCAACTCCGTTGCGGTGAGGTTGGAGATCCTCAAAAGAGTCGCCAGATGCGCTCTCAGATTTATTGGTTCCCGGTCACCGGGCTGACGGGGCTCGGCAATCCTCTTATTTCACGGATTCGATTTCCCCTTTATTCGAGCCGGTCGGAACGACATGTGTCACGTCCGTTTATCTCGCTCGTATCGAACAATCCGGCATGGGGTACGAGACACTCGGTATCGTACGTACGGGTATCCGTGCCGACGGAAAAAGGGACGCTTCGCACAGGATTGGCTTCGCTCTCTTCAACCGCAAATGCGGCCGATCCGGACATCGTTCAAACGCCCCGGGCACTCGTCGTTTTCAGGTGCAACACGCGTACTTTCGAAGGACCTCGAGGTCGGGCGCAGAATTCGATCTACTCGAACCTCGGTTGCTTTAGAAAATCGATTTGACCTCAAACGACTTTTGACGTATCCGGATGGTAACTAACCCAATTGGACGAACGTCTCATTGCCGGATAAATTCACCTTATCCGGCTCGTTTACGTTTCATCTTCCCGTAGATGGATCTGTAAATGGACGATACTCTCGTTATTTTTCACCTTTTGAAACCCTGACGTTTAAGGAACGACGAACGTCTCGACGGCGCTCTAAGCTTAAAGCGTGTACAAGTTGGTTTCGAATCATCGATCTCTTCCCATTCTTAAATCCGCGAGACTGTTATCTGGTTTATCTGCGATCTAACGCGCGGCGTCTTGTCTCCAAGGGAGTGTGTGTATCATGTATACGTACATAAGCCAAGCCAACGCAACGCGGGGGGTTCTATACTGCACGGTTTCCGAAACCCCACAGCTTCTTCCCTTGCGGCCTCCGGCAGACCCGAGCCAGACGGCACTATTGCTTCGCTCTAATCTCACTAATCTGTACGGCGGAGATTTGGCTTCGTATCGTGACTCGACTGTATCTCCCCCGAGTCGACGGTCTTTTCGATGGCAAAACGCGGTCTCCCTGCCGAGAGCTAAAGCTCGTTTTTTCGAGGAGGAATCGAAAACTGCGAGAACCGGCCCTTAATTGGCTCGAGACCTTTATCGGTCGACGGGTCGCTTACGCGTTATACAAAAAACCAAAAAACACCAGGAACGAACCGGTGTACCGTTTTCGATCTTTCGACGCCCGATTCCGCTCCCCGGATGCTCGGCCCACGAAATGAAGAAAGAGACGGGCTGCCAGTCAGGTTTGAAAGAGCCGAGATACCGTCGCGTATCAAAAGGCGAGCCTTTTCTCCGGGGGTCACTTCTTTCATTCGCCCTATCGAGCGACCCCCGCTCTGTTTACACGTGTCCCTCTTCTTCCGGGATGATCGTTAACGGCCTAGACACGAGGTCAACCCTCGCTGACCCGTGTTTTTCCCTTTCGCGGTTCGGACATGCCCGTTTGTCAAAAATATTCGCTTGTGTGGCGCGGGCTGCAAGCTCCGCTTCAGCTTGCAGCTATCGCAGGACGATTATAGTTCGAGCCAGTCGCTGTAAGAAAGCCTGACGATGCTAGCTAATTGATAGTGCAAGGCTGATTTGACGCAGAGTTTCGAATTGCCGATTATTTTATTTCAATGATTTCACAAAAAATTACCTACAATGTCTACACGAAATAACGATGAAAATTTGTTTATAATTCGTTGGCATTCGAACGAGCTGAGCAAAGGTTTGTTATTCAAATTCAATTCCCATCGAACACCGTCACCGGCTGTTCGTGTTCGGAATCCGAACCGCATAAGTTTCGAGAACGGAAAATTCAGCCGCAGATCTAATTTTACTTTATGTCTGAATCATAGAATTATTCATCCAACCTTTTTCCATTTCGTTTTATTTATGCATTACCCTTTTACACTTATCCGCGTAACTGGTTACGCACGCGGTTGTAATTTGTAGATACCTAAAAAAAACTTCGATGATATTTTTCACTTCGTATACCTATGTATAATTCAGCCTTAAACCTTCGTTGCTGATGTTAATTCACCCCGCGGTACCTCGTACACTCGTAACGTACCGATCCATTTACGCTCCGATGCACGGACTCAGATTCCTGAATCGTATCGCCAATCCGACTGTCGGGACGAATTTCGTTAAAATAATTAGCGAGGCACGGCATCAGCCGTCATTCGAGCGGTATAAGCGATCGGTCCTTCGGAACGTGTCATCTGCAGGAAACTACCGTAGGGTTCAAAAGTTCAAGGTTCACAGTGAATATCCCCGGTAAAACGTTCGGCAACATGTCTCTAATTTAAATCCATTAGTCTTCTCTCCTCCGTTTCTCTCTCTCTCTCTTTCTCTCTTCCCACACCGCAAGCCAACATCGCGTCTCGTACTTTTGCCCTTAAAGTTTTTAACCATCGCTCACCGCGATTCGCGCCCCGAGGCAATTGAAAAAAGTGCCCCCTCTATCTCGCCCGCTTTTGCCAGACTACCGAGCTTTTCTGCATTGAAGTTTCGCGAGTGCATCATAAACGGAGTGCAGTGACCCGGGGCAACCCTCCAACCCTCGCCTAATTCGACCCGCTCAAACCGTCGTTCGCATTCACGCGTACGGTACCAGAGAGAAACGGAATTCAGCTGTTGCACGTCATCTGCAAGAAGCGTCGCCTCCTCCCTTACATATACGTATGGCTATCGGGAGGCTGGGATACGTCGAGGGTTATTTATCGCGGGGTGCAATAAAACCGGGAATACCAAGAGACCACAAATCAATCCCTACTTGTTCTATCGCAACGCGAGGTGGCTGGATGAGGATGAGGAGGATGAGGAGGAGGAGGAGGAGGAGGAGGAGGAGGAGGAGGAGGAAAAGGTCAACGTCGTGTCGCGGAGGCGGGCCAAGTCCCGAGGATACTCGAGAGTTTCTCGGGTAGTAAATCAGTGGTAAATCCCGAGCGCATCGGACAAGCCTGGCGAAAGCGATCGGAGATCAACGACGTCTTGCAATTTTGTCAGTGAACGCAATTCCGGTCGCGTACGTGTAACGTGTATCGTTATCGGGATAAACAATTTTAAACTAATAACACGAAATAAACTTACGTATATCGAAAAGATTTTGCCTGCGAACTTTTCTCCTTCCGTACACATACAAAAAGTACCGGGTGGGGAAAAGGGAATTAATAAATTATTTCCCGACTGTACGACACGCGCGGAAAGCGACAACTATTCCCTCCCTTTTTATACTCCCTTCGTTCGGGAGGGACAGATAAATATACTCCCACGAATATTTCAGGCACAAATATGAAAGGTAAACCAGTTTCCCTCGTTTAATTTTTCAAAATGTCAACGTTGACGTAACGTTGGCAGATTTTACCTTATACATCTTTTCTCCGTTCCTACCCTGAATTTGCGTCGTTCTATTTTTAACTTCAAACTCACGTGGGTTTTGCGTGGACTCGAATCGTTACGAGGGAAGAAACGCGGCCAAATCATAGGAAAACAAGCCACCCTTCAATTTCGAATATACCTGCGTAATAGGTAAAAAAAAAAAAAAAATAATTGTACGAATATTTTTTTTCTACTCTTCTCTTTTGCCATTACCGTGTACATATTTACGCATCTTCTTCACGATCCGAGACGGACTAGCAAAGAACTGCGTACACCGAGGTAGCTATAGAATTTGAAGCACGACAGCGATGACTCTTCCAATATTGTCGCTCAATAAACGTCTGCATCGCGACGGAGGCAAAAATCATTTCCTTCGAGCACGAGATAAAACGTTTCTTTTCTCAAAAAAAAAAAAGTGAGGCTCAAGAGTGAGTCGTGTTTGGTTTCGATTTCTCACAGAATTCCTTTATCCCAGGGTTTTACTCGCGGGGCGTTATTTTCGTCTGTATTTTTGAAAGGATCAGAAAATTACATCGCGAAGAGAAAACAAGCGTTAAGAAACGTTCGAGCTGATGATAATTGAACGCCGGTGAATATCTCATCGATCTCTTTACCGCCAACCGTGGTTAATACTTATCTGTCCACGCCCACGTTTCGTTGGATAAAATAATAACAGCCATTCGTTTACACTCTAATGTAATATTATGATCGACCCGCTATCTTTTCATCCGTAGTCTGAAATGATTAGAAAAAAAAGAAGAAAGAAAGAAAGAAAAAAAAAACAAGATGTTGGCCAAAAAACAAGTCTGAAGGCTTTTCTCTCTACTAAATCCCAGTGCCAGAAACGGACGCGAGCACCCTGAGACCGGAAGACACGCCGTAGAACAGCGCTGGCAGAAAAACGGGTGCCAAGAACAGAAACCACTGTAGACTTCCGGCGCACCGTCACCCCCGTGAAAATGCGAACAAACCTGCATGCAGAGCGCAGCAGCATTGCACAGCTTTCGCCTTCCGGTTTTGTCAGTATATAACAACATGCACGGTATAACCAGCAGAGATTTTTACCCGCAGCTTTTTATTAGGTACGTTTTAAAAATTCTTTTTCATCCCTTTTAAACGGGCGCGTCGCTGGCTGGGCGCAGCTTTTTATGACCAAGTAGAGTCAAAAGCAACGGTGGCCACGAATTCAAGAGTCCGGGGGGGTGAGGGAGAGGATCGAGGTGGAAAAACCGGCCGGGCGATATTACCAGCTAAAACATATGTGACGCTGCCAGACCTCTAAATTACTCCCGTACCGGGGAGTAGGAATATTAGACGACGTCGGGGCCTTTTTGTTCGCGGTTTGTTTAGCCCCTCAGGAGCCCTTGGACTCCGCCTCCGCCTCCGACCCTCCGGGTACTTTTATGGATGGAGCCACGTACTACACGCGCAAAGTATTAACATTTGCATGGGGGACGATTTTTTACCAACTTCCACCCCCCCCCCCCCATCACTTTTTTTTTTTTTTTTTACTTCTTATCTACCGCGCGACGGGGGGATTCGGACGAGACAATTTCTTGCCTCGCTACCTTCGAAGCCGTAGCTCACCCTGCGCTCGTCTCCCTCTCTCTCCCTCCCTCCCTCTCTCGCTCTCTCAAGCAAAATATCTATCTATCTATGTGCATATATATGTACATATGTGTGTATATATATATTGTATGTATATATATTGTAACGTTCTATGACGTTGCAAAAATTAATAACGATTCGTGAGCTTATTTAATGAGACAAATTAAAGGCGCAAATAAAATGTTGTGAAAAAGCTTTAATAGCAGAGAACGTGTTTCTAGTTTCAAGTCTGAAACAAGACTGTTTTCACAATAATGTTGGTTGACGCAGCAACCTTATTCTTTTTAAAGACATGAGAGGTTTGTAAACTTCTTTTATCTATGATGACTACTAGATCATTAAAAGGGGGTAAGACGGGTGATTTCACCCTTTGTAACAATATGTGTGTATATATACATATATACATATATACATATATATATGTATATATATATATTTCTCTCTTTCACCCCCCTTTCATCCGCTTTCCCTCTCACACTCCCGTTCTTGATGATTCTGCCTGCCCATCCGCGCGTGAATTCCGTCCTCGTCCTTGCTCCCCCGACTCTTGTTCGTCGCGACTCACAACTGATTACCGCCACGGTTACCGGAGGTAATTAATGACGGCATGGAACACCCTATCAGAATCTTCCTCTCTCCTTAGGGGGTTGGAGTAACCGTGTATAGATATTTTCCGATCCTTAACGCCCGCCGAAAGAGAGAGATAGAGAGAGAGAGAGAGAGAGAGAGAGAGAGAGAGAAAAGAAAACACGTCTGCGGGAGAAACTCTGCTAATTGCAAAAAATCTGGTCTAGCCCTTCTCTTCCCGGCTGGTGTTCGGATGTTGTTGTTCCTCAGGGGGATTAAGTGAAATAAAAACAAGAGAAATCGGAACGGAATTCCGCGACCCGGAAAAGACTGTTCCGCATTCCTCTATGGCGGAGAGATTTATATTTATGCTTGTTTGATTGCAAACTGCCGAATAACAGGTTACGCGATTACGAGGGTTTGTTACCCTGGTGAATTTTCTTTTCTTCTTTTCATTTTCTGAGAATAGCGACAATGGTCGACAAGTAGAACGTGGAATGGTCTAATTTTACGAAATTGTTAGGCGAAACAAGGGGGCGCAGAGTGCGAGGGGCAGAATGAAATTCCTCCTCGGAAGGATGAATTGCCCGGATCTCAACCCCGCCGCGTGTGTGCAGGGAATAAGTGACTAATTTCACGTAAGAAATGCCGGAGTGACGGGTCCCTCGGGAACTGGGTATACACACGCGTTCCATTATACCTAATGCTACGGAGATACGTGCAGGGTATTAAGGTACGAACAGATTCTAGGGATGCCGCGTGTCTGTGCGGGACTCTAGATGAAAAAGAATCTGCACCGGCACCGCAGATCCATGCCCGTATCACAAAACGGCTGGCCCTTTATATTGTCCGGCTGTGTAACGTCGTCTATTGGATTACTGCGGTAACGAAAGTACAAATTTGTTTCAATTCTTTCTCCGCGACGCGACTTATTCGCTTCATCCCTAACCCTCTGCAGAAAATATGTTACAGTTACAGGTACAGAAAAGTTCAGTAAAACTGGTAACGTTAAAAAAAAACAAACAGTTTCAATATTGTTCGAATTACGAAAAACGAGGTACGCTTAACCATTTTGCGCCATTGTCGATCCTTTTTTGGTTATTGCAACGCAAAATCAGTTTGTGAGGTTTACTCTACTTTTTTAGCTAAGTAAGGCTTTGACGTCAATTTATCGTTGCACAAGCATTAAATTTTCGCAACAGTTGCAAGAAAATCTAGCAAGAGTGATCGTAATGAGAAAGAATAGTAACGGATACTAGACTTTCCGGTAACAGCTAGAAAACTAATTTTCATTTTCTAACTAGAACTATATTTTTCGACTGTGGTAAAAAATGAAAATAATTAAGGTGAGGCTACACCGTGTACTACACCACGCTTCATATTTTGCAACATCGTGTGTTCCAGCTCAGGGAATACACTCTCACCGAAAGATACCACGAGGACGATGTAGAGATGGAATTTGTTAGCAACGACGAACTCATGTCCCAGTCTTCGGCGGCAAGGATCATCGACCCAAATCGCGACCTCAACGAGGCCATCGCTGAGGAACGCAGGGAAATGGAACCTTACAGATACAGGTGAAAACTATCGATGCTCGTTAACTCGAACCTTCTACCCGGTTATTTTTTGGACATGATCCATGACCGATTCAACTTGGGGTCAAATGACGCGTGCGTTTGTATGATTCAGGGTATTATTTACAAAAATTCACCTGCATTTCGGTAAAATATACCCCGAATTGCGCAAAAACAGGCAGACTGTTTTAAAATTTACCTTGAATTGCGTAACTTCACTCTAGGTTGAATTGGCCATGGGTTATTTCCGCGAAATAATACAATCTAAACATAACACATCTCACAAATTGCAACCAAATTAATTCTACAAGTTGAAAGGAAGAAGAAAGATCTCTTGTTGGGTTAATTGTTGAAAAAATGTGACAAACAGTGAAAGAAAGAAAAAGAAAAGAAAAAATATTTTGTTATGTATTGTTACCGCAGCAGTGATCGCACGACTCGGTAATAATTTTCTGTATAAATAAAGAGAGAGAATAAGCGGAGAGACGGGGTGAAAGAAAGAGTGAGAGAGGAGGAACTGGAAGAGGAGGGGAGGAGATGATAGGTGAGTCAGCGAGTGACCAACTGACTAAAATAAATTGAGGTAAGGCGGAGAAGGAAGAAGAAGAGTGAGGTTCGCCGGGAATCGGAGAGAAGGAGAGAGTCGCCGCTATTCAGAGAGCGAGAAAGAGAAATAGAGAGAGAGAGAGAGGGAGAGAGATTTAGAGACGCTCTCGGAGGCAGCTAAAACGCGAAACCCCGAGACGGTTCGGGAGCGTTGGAGCCCGAAGACGACAAAAGCGGGAGATTATTGCGGCATATACCGACGTATTCGGGGAAGCGTCGGGGTATGATAATGGAATACGCGGCTCGGACCATCGCCTCGCATGAAAACAACCCTTCGCCAGCTTTTTCACCCCAGTATATTATTATTTTCGATCCAGGTACTGGACAACCGACAACAATCAGCTGGTCACCGACCTTCCGAGGGACAACAAGGAGGCCATTCTTCACAGCATAGCCTCCACTTACGCCCAGCGGGGAAAAGCACCGACTCCGACAACCGTTTCCTGGCCGCCGAGGGACGCCTTGGCCAAGACGTCGAAGGCGCCCGGATGGCCCTATTACCATACCATGTATCAGCAACAGCAGCAGCAGCAGCAGCAAAACTCGAACCTTCAAAGGATCCACTCGTTCGATAACAGCCAGCAAAAAATTAACGCCGACGATCGGAAACGGAACTCGACCCTGCTTCGACCCTGGGGAAACTTTACCACCACTGTTGACCGTGCCCATCGACTCAGAGTCAAGCACCACAGGCTACCGTCGAAGGGAAAACACCCCAGAGTTCGTAAGTGACTTTTGTTTTCTGTTTTTTCGTTCCTAAATTTCATGACGCGATTCCAGATATTTTTTTTTTTTTTTCTCTCCTCTCTCTGTCTCTATACTTTTGCAGTGAATTGGTAAAATCAAGTGCAGTCTCTACCCTCCCCTAAGCTAATTACTTGCCGTTTGTCATACACACGCATACTGCTCAATGACTCTTTTAGCCGATGTTCAATTCGACTTCAAATGATTTTCCAACTGTGTCGAGCCATTTCGATCGCATTTTATGCCTAATTAACCCTGGAGAATTTAATTTTCGCCCTACGCGACCGTGTCGCTGTTTTTTCTTTTTTTTTTTTTTTCCCCCTTTCACCCTTCGTTTTTTTACTCAACTTTCTGAATTTTTTCCCAACCGCGCAATTAACGCAAAATGAAACATTTGCTAGTTGATTAAATTTTTTTAATTGCTGCGCGTATTAGTTCGACGCGTTGTGCCAGAACGCTGGCGGTGAAGAAGGAATAATTTTGTAATTCATGCAACGCGATCGTCGTCGTGTTCTCATTTCGATCCGCGAGTCGAATCCGCAAGGTCTGTCTACATATTATACCCGGTGATTTCTTCGTCAAGAAGGATAAATCAGCTGGCGACCCCGCAGCATAATATCCCGGGTCTTTTCCCAGCGTAACTAATTGGGTAATTAACGCTAGCTGTTTCATTAACCACGAAAAGGTGTCCCGTGCCATTTCCACCCTTTTAACCCTTTAACTGCTGAATTATAATTCAGGTTAGCGACGATCGTCGAACCGAGCCTTCCATCCGCGCTTCCCCTTCTTCCAAATTATCCAGCAGTTAAAACCCGGCTTCGTATTCATCCCATGATCGCTGAAAATTGCAGGTAAATTACGTGAGGACGTGTCGACGTTCATGAAAGAGAGAGAGAGAGAAAGAGAGAGAACGAAAAAACAAATCACCCCCACCAACAAATAAACCCTAGGATCGGTGTCCGCGGAATCTCGGCTGTTACGGGTAAATTTTTTATTTCAACTCCCCAGGAATGCCGAGAAACTGTAAGGTCGGCGAATGGGGACCGTGGAGCGCGTGCAGCAGGAGTTGCGGGGTCGGCGAGACGCAGAGAACGAGAAAGATCAGTGTGAAACCCCGCAGGGGAGGAACGCCCTGCCCTCCGTTGAAGGAGACGAAATGGTGCGGCAGCGCGAGTCCTTGTTCACCGGGCAGCGGGAAGCAGGTCGTCGATATATATCAGTGGTAGGGAAGGAAAATTGATAAACGAGGGAAAATCAAGGGATAGAGACCGAACGCGAGAGTACGTTATACACGTTGTAATGGAGAAAGTTTAAGAAATGAAGAAAAACTTAATAACATAGTAATTATACGTAACATATGATTGTGTGACGATAAGCCAAATAATTGAAAACCAAAGATATGTGAAAGGGCGAAAGTAGCAACCATCCCCCCCAACCCCCTCTGTTCTTGTATACATCTCTTTCAGCTGTGCAAGTATGTGTGTACAATTTATATATATATATATATTATTAATATTTTCAATCGCGTTAATTCGAGTAAATTTCATATTATATTACATATATATTGGACCGGAATCGCTTATTATTGCTGCAACCGTCTTAATATTCTCTTTCAATACGTTAATTCTTGGAGGGAAATTGAAGAATATTTCAGTCCTCGGAATTTCACGATCCCGTCAATTTTCCAAATTCGTATACTGCCAATACCTGTTGACGCTGCTTTTATAATATATTATATGCAAGTCAATACGTGATGTATGAATATATACATACATATATATATATATATATATATATATATGTGTGTGTGTGTATATATATATAGATGTATATACTGATGCACAACGACGAAAAATTTCTCGCCGAATCCGTCATCATTGTACCTGTTTATTTAAGAGCAGAAATCCAAAGTTTTAGCGTCAACCAAACAAACGTTAACTTTACTGTATGTAGGTAGATATGAAATTTTTCAATTGATGAGTAGAAAAAGAACATGACAAAAACCGTGGTCTACCGCGTGTATAATTTCACGAGACAATCCAAAAGTTGCAATATTATTTTTTCAATCTACGCTACATCCACATCGTATATCATATATTTCTTCTTTTCGAATTATTTAAACGAACGAACTTGATAAACGACAACGCGGTAAAAAAAAATAAAAGAAAAAAAACCTGTAAAACTAATATGTTCACTGCGAAAATGGTCAATATATATTTTCTGTCCAAATAGTCAAATGATAAAACAAGAAGAAAAAAAAAAAAAAAAATGAACAAATGAATAAATGAAGTTGCATCGAACCCTCTATTTTCATGAAATAAAAAGTAAAAAAAAAAAGAAAATAAATAAAAAAAGAAAACGAAAAAATACTACAGAATCACGACAACAGTTGTGAAATCTTATTGCCATAAATCGTGTCTAACTATATATATAATAATATATTACTATATATCTTGAAAAACCTTGGGATTAAGTATATAATATTGTATATGTATAATTTATCGAGTACAGAATATAAAGTGGGTGAAAATTTTTACAAAATATCATCAGGTACGGTTAGGTAAGTGTATTATATCGTAGAGTTACCGTTAACGATAATAACTAATTATTAATTATGAATAAAAACAAAAGCTAATGACAAAATTTGAAAATTGGAAGAATAAAAAAAAAAAAATTAATTAAACGTCACTTACAATTTAGTGTATAATGTATTAAATATAGATGATCATGTACTGCCCGAGACAAGGCTTGACTCTCCGCTACTGCATTCGAAATCTTGTCAAATCTCGTCCTCGAATCAGTGTTTCTGTCGCAAATTTTTTTGTCCGTAAAATACCCCGTATCCCTGGACAACATCCGAACGAAAAAAAAAAAAAAAGAAAATAACTTTGAACAGCCCGAACGGCCGTAAAGCAAGTAAATCAGATTCCATAAAATCGACGGGAAAATGGGCCAAGCCGATGTAACGTAATTTTAAATCTAGGGTACAACGTTTTATATAATACAGATCGTGACTAAGGCTTTCAAAGGTTTGATATTTCTTTTTTCAACCTGAACAACTCGTCCGTACATATGTACTTTGTCAATCGCGTGCAATAATATACCTGCACGTTGTATGCATATACAAGTTTTACGTGAATTATACATATAACATACACATATATATATATATACGCGTAGGTAAACATACATAGACAATTCGGTACGATTGATCGCGATCCTGTATCGATCGCCTTAATACACGATTAGCATCAAATTTTTGCCGTTTATTTTTCTCGCGTATAAAAAAATCGTTATAGTAAAAATTCAAACCGTTAACAAACAACACTAATAATTATAATAACAACAATAATAATCGTAAATATTGGTAATACGATGTAATAAATATTAATAAACGAATAATAATAATAATAATAATAATTCTGTACAAGACACTGTGCATTCTATGGAATAAGAAAATTAGATTCTAGGCTTAGCGATAAGCGATATATATGTAGCGACGTGTAACATATAAGTTTATATTACATAATAAAAATCTATCCAGGAAAACGTGAATTTTAAATAAAAGTGAAAGAAACTCGGCCGCCTTGTTAGAATATCTAATTTCAGGTATGAAACGTGCGTGCGGTAAACTGTTGAAAGAAGAATGGAGAAAAGCTTCGTCGAAGCTACACGTATAATACCGCGGGTGGGAAAATAAAGTGAGCGGGTGCAGATAAAACATGATTAGGGATGGTTAAACGCGATTAAACGATTGTTTTACTAACTCCATCCCACGCAGGCTTGAGTGCCGAATGAACGATAAGCCCAAACCCGAATCGCGAACCGCGTTTCCTCCCCTCCCTTATTTCCGAGTCCGTCGAGCGAAATATCTGGAAGGCCGGGGTTCCGACCAACACCCTGGGCATCGCTGCTCGCGGCTCGCCGCGTTTAATCATCGCCGAAACATCCCTCAGGCAGAGCGAAGCGAGGCGAAGCCAAGCGGCGCGATAACGTATCGATAACGCGCGTGTCCCGAAAATCAAAACTCTCTTTTATTAGCCCAGTTTTGAACCTCGTTAGAGGTCCCTTCGCTCTGCCCGGTTTATTTCACGCCCCTCTGACTTCGATGTTTACCCTACAGTTGTGCTCGGTGTTTGTCAAAAGGGTGCAAAAATATTCCCTCTCACCGACACCCTCCCCCCGCCTTGATCCCGACAAATGCTCGTACACGCGATAAGAGTGTAATTACGCTGCATTGCACGATGCGGGCCTGCTTTCGGGGCATTTCTGAATAATTTGGGTGTCACTTTTTTTACGGGGCATTTACACCCTCGCGCGTAAAAAATCTAGAATTCGTACACTCTCGACCGATCTTCATCCGCCAAGGATTTCCGAGGCAGAACAGATTTTGAACTTTCCGTAATTCTTTTCAAAAGTTTATTCGCGACGAGTTAGGTATAATATAATACTTGTATACCTACACATATGTTACATATGTAAACTGAACAACGTTTCACGGGATAAAATTTCGGGCTTCGTATTCTACCCCGCGGTTTGTCATATTTTGAATGCCGCCTGCGATTTTTATCGCACGGTTATACCTGCGGGACAGAAAAGGGAGCATTCTCGTTTCTCTTGTTATTCAAACGAGAAAACGATAAGCCGATAGATCTCTGCGGGTATCTATCTCTAAAGAGATTTTCCGGGGTACAATCTGAAGCTAGATGTGAGAAATTTTCTGGCCTCGAGATGACGGACTAGTTGACCAGATTTTCGGGACCTTTAGATCTGTGCTTTGTCCAATAACCACCCCCACACACACACAGACGCACCTTATTCGCCGATTGAAATCTGTGGTTAATTAAATTCGTTGAGCCCCTTGTAACCCTCGCCTAGTAGCATGCCGAAGCAGGGCTCGACGATAGGAGGCCAAATGAATGTCCCCCAAAAAGCGCAGTCCCAAGTCCCAAGAGAACGGTGAAACGATAAGCTCTTCCACTTTACAATCCCTCGGAGGACCGGCCGTAATTCCTCCCAAAAATCCCCGGGCCTGATCCAAATTCGAATTATATACGGTCTTTCTCCGACGTTACAGTACCGGCATAGTAGCGGAAAGAATTTCCAAGGGGGCTCAACCGTGCAGTTTGAAATAAGAAAGTGACGACGTCGTCGTGGCGAGGAGTGAGTGGCGCACTTCAGGTTTATGGGCTGCGAAGGGGTTTAAAGGGACGGCCAAAGCTGTCCTGTGCGTAAAGTAAATTCGCCGATCAACGGGATGTCTCCACCCCCGTTCGAACCTGGCTGCTTTTGAAAAGCTCGCGGGATAGGAAAAGGAGGAAGCGAAAGGAGAGAAAAAGAATTCCTCCGAACCATTCGACATCATGTTGCGGGCGGGCTGAACCGGATAGATTGAATAGAATTGAGAGCCCCGGGATGAGGGGCGGGGGAAATTTTATCCGGCCGCGAAATGGGGATGAAAACGGGTCGAGATTATGATTGGATCCGTTTCCCTTATCCTGCGGGGCCTCCCGTCGAACCCTCCGGAGTAGTTCACCGGTGTGCGAAACCCTATTTAAATACGCGAAAACTCGCGCCCTTATTTCCACGTTATATACCGAAGGGTCTCTCAACCCGTACTTCAACCCTGTTATCCTCCCCCCCCCCCCCCCCCCCACCCCCACACCCCTCCGTCACCTGGGACCGCCCCGTACACGGCATACAACAAACCTACCCCCCGACTCCATTTGAATAAGAAGCACATTTTAGCGAGATTAGGACAACGAAGGGGTTCCAACCCTCCGTACCCTCGGCCCTCGCTTCAACGCCACCGCTCGAATAAACCAACCGAAGAGTGAAATCGTCGTACTAACGATAAACAGGGATGAAAAACCGAACGTGCCGAATGGCCCAATTACCAGGAATTTCTAATGCCCCTCGGTGAGTCGGGCATCGAATTTATCATCCTAGAACATCCCGTGAACATTTTCGAAACCCACCCTCTCTCTTCTCTATTCAACTTTGTAGAATCGTAATTTACCAGCCACAGTAGAACGCTCGCGTTTCAGTCTGTCGACTACTGGAGAAATCCTCAGACTCTGTTCGAAGCGACTTGGAAAGACTTGCGGTTCGGGAAACCGGGAGTGCACATTTAAATGGACATGTCCGTCTGGAGTAACAGTCTCAGTTGAGTGGAAGGAGTAGTCGCGCTTTGCGAGACCATTATTTCTCCGTTTTGAAATAGTGGGTATTGCATAATATACAGTGAGAAAGAAACGGTTTGTTCAATTTTACAGCCTTTCGGTGGAGCGCGAGGATGGCAATTTCTCGAGCGAAAAATTTGCCCAATATAATGTACGTGCAATTTAACAGGTTTATTATCATATACATTGCAGGGAAATAAGAATTGAAAGGTTTAATGTAGGCGCTCGGTTATACAATGCTCAGTCGGCAGCTATTAAGGTGTAAGAGAAATTTATGCATTTCGCGTTTTGAATATCATTTCCTGGGATAATATTTCCCCGAGTCGGAAACTCGGAAATGAAAGTGTCTGCTTGGGTGATATTTAAGTGGTACATACCACCCGGATAGAGTTTCTGTATTTCGCCCTCTTCCTCGCTTCCTCTTTCTGGGTCAGGTGTGGGTCAATTTTTCGAAACTGTTATTATACCCGCTAAGAAACCTTCTTACAAGCAAGCTCAATCCTCGGAGATCGAAAGTTACTTGTCGTGTTGTAAAATTTGACCAAGCTGAAGTTGTGAAGTAAAATGTTTCACAGACGATTTCAAATGATATCATGAATTCAATATGGCTGCCGTTTACGCGATTGCGATTCTATTTCGATTATAACAGTGCACGCTATTGATCCAATATTATTTCACGTCGAATGAAAAAGTGGTAAGCATCGTTCGAATATCCTTTGACGTTCGAAAATAGTCTAGAATTTTTAATTTCTACTAGCGAAATTTCCTCGCGTAACGTCTGCACATTTTCAACTCTGTAATTTTAACATTGAGAGTATATATTTCGGTGTTTTTATTTAGGTAAGAATTTAATAAATTCGACATGAAACCACACCGTTAAGGCTTTCTGTATTGGAAGTTTTATTCGGAGAATTCACCATACGTTCAATCTACAAATACAATAAATTTACTACACACTTAAGTAAATTCGAATTCCTTTTTTGTATTTTTCTTATAAACTCTAGTAAAATCCAACATTCTTATCGTAATTTCAAGGCAAATACATAGCAATCTACGTCGCTACACCGAATTCGTAAATTTCGAACCTGATTCCGCAATTCGACAACTCTGTTGTACAATAAATGCGTGGTAAAATCAGAATAACTGTTAACAGTGTAGATCGTGAGTACGTAGCTCGACACGGCACGTCAAATAAATGGAGTGGAAAGAAAACCGGATGCGAGGGTCGGTCGGTAGAGCCGGATACCGATACCGGCTGGAAATCCACGTTAGCGAGATATTAATTAGCAATTTAGTCAGCGGGGCTGGCTAGCAGGCAGAAATCCAGTCGCCCCGGAGCGCGTATCAATCAGTTCGTATTGCCGTGAAACGCACTCTCGGAATTTGAGAGCACGTCGATGAGGAGGGTTGGGGGATGACCCCATCTCGTCCCCGTATTCGTCATCATCTCGGATCAACGCCCCGCGCCGACGTATCCATAGATTTCTCGTTTCCATCGCTGATCGTCCATTTGCATCTTTATAGAGCATTATATTCCCGCGGCATGGATTTCCGAGTGCAGCCCGTATCGCACCTGCACACGTGAGACCGATTTCACTCGTAATAAAGGCGCCCGACGCATCCTCGGTATCGAATTTCACCGAGGCGAGGACGATCCGGGCTGCAGGTATAGCCGTGGGGGAATTATCGTGTTACAGAAAATAACGTTGTCACCCTTCCAGCCTTCCTTTTATGCTTCGCTCGGGGAGAAAAATGATCTCGAAAGTATTACAGGTACACCGTGAGCCGATTCCGCGTCCTTGCGGTTTCTCCGCGTGTCTACAATACTCCGGGATGATTAATCAAAGACCTGGCAGAACGCGGATGTGTTATATCGTGGAAGTAGAAACAAACGAAAATCGTGTACCGTTAATAATTCTGTCAGTTATCGCACAGTTTGTATAATAATTCTTATACCCGCCGTTTCGCGCTACGTACACTTAGGGACAATCAATCTGAGACGGCCAATTTTTTACACCGGACAGTTATGTTGGCAACACGGAGAAACCTACAGCGCCATAGTCGGCCAAGCACGAAACTAACTCAATATCAATAAACGTAACACAACCCATGACCGTCGAATCTAACCTTAGAATTGAGGTGTTAATCCAGCAAATCATTATCCCCGCGATATTCTAAGGTTGGATTCGACGGCCATGGCTTGTGTTACGTTTATTGAGATTGACAATGAGCTTGTTTCGCGCTCGGCCCGCTATGGCGCTGTAGGTTTCTCAGAGTTGCCAACGTAACTGTCTAGTGTAAAAAATTAGCCGTCACAGATTCATTGTCCCCAAGTGTACATACCCGGGTTATCTGTACCTGTTCTACACCTACACCCGTGTAACGTGCAGGTATAATGAGAATAGTCTCGCCATTTTCATATCGTTTCAAGGGCCAAGCCTGCTCCTGCGGGTTGAATCCTTTGGATTTTGGGGTGAGCCTGGCACAATGGGCGGTAGGGTGAGTTACGCGTAATATCGAGGGTCGTCTATAGGCGGTGATATAGGGTCGTTGAAGCGAAAGATTGGCGAACGGAGTACGCGGTAAGTTTTTGCAGGGGCAGCTTTTATCCGCGGGCCGATATGTGTACTCGATCAAAACGCAATCTATTACCGCACTTAATCATTTTCGATTTAACTAATAGCGCGACCGATTTGTAGGTCGTAAGCCGGGTCGTCGTGAACTGGGGGTTGAAAATCCGGGCGAAGCTCCGCGCTGCTCGAAGCCAGCGAAGACGCGCGGATGCCGTAATGCGTATATAAATAGCGGACGAGTACAGGCGTGTGTGTTAACGCGTGTGTGCGTGAAAAAGAGAGAAAGGGAGAGGGGGGAGGAGGAGCTGCTTTTGTCGGGGGGTGCTGTTTGATGAATTTGGATCGCACACGCACGTCCCTGCGACGCGCAAAGCGGCCTGTACGGTAGGGACCACTTTTGTGCTCGGAAATTCTCAAGTATATACAAGTTATCTGGCAAAAAAATTATTGCCACAAAAATGAATTCCCCTAGAGCATGATTTCGTGGCTAGATTGGAATTGCTCTTGAAAATTTCAGCAGCTCTGACGAAAATCTGTGGGACAATTCTCAGGGTGACATTCTTATTCGAACGGTAAGCCAGTTGTTCGGTAACTCGACTTACGAGTAATATCCTGAATTATACATATATATCCCTGGGAATAAATTGAATTCTCCTTTCTAATGAAAGACATTTATTTGCGGTGCTTTGCTTGTCTAATTATAAAGTAGTACAACGTTTTTAATTTTCAGTTTCTTGGGTTGCTCGAAGACGTTGTATGCGTTCGAGAACGAAGAAAGCCGGCGGTTCGCTGAAGTACGGATTTTAGTGGGTCTCTGGAATAAGCGAGCTAGTCGGCTTGGTCCCCTTCACCAGATACCCGTCCATGACAGCCCCTAATGCTTCGTAATAAAACTCATCATATATTTATGCAGCATGCGAGACCGTAAGCAGGGTACTTTTCAGCCATTCTCAAACGAAAAGAAAGAAGTCGGTTTTACCCTCCCTTTCGTCCAGTCCTAGCGTAGCGAATTTTAGTGATCGAGCACAATGGTGGAGTGGTACAGGAACTGCTGAAACTAAAAAACAGAAGCACTTTTATTGTTCGAAACGAAAGTTTTGAGAGTGGGTGTATTTCCCGCACCTTGGTACCAAGCTATTGAATATCGTTCGCGAACGTTTAATTTCGTTCTTATCACAATCGATATCGAACGATCGGCTTACGCGCGAGCAGAGCAGTATCAGAGGAGGGAGCTTAGGCAAGCTTAGGCGCAAACTCAAGGGATCTTACGAAGTAAATGAAGTTCAAGTGGAGCTCAGAGTCTGGTCCCATATCGCGTTCTTTTGTATACGTATGATTATGAATATTCTGTGTCACTGCGGGATATAAAGAGTAACGCGACTTTCGCACAATCTGTGCCCCAGCAGGACTTGACTCGGGTAATTTAAAACGGCTGCGACGCCGCTCTCGTCTATTTTCCATTCCCCGCTTTAAAAGCATTTTCACAACAACAGCAGCTAGATATGAAAAAAAGCAACTCGGCGGGTCTGCAGATATGTAATCGAAGTGATTCATCCCCTGACAACGAACATCGCGAGATTAATGCGCAAAACCAAACTCCACGATTGGCTCCCTCGGTTGGGTGCCGATTGGTTACAAACACGCAGCGGGTAAATTCCGCGGTCTTGTAACACTCATTGCAGTCATTTTATGACCAGCCAAGAGGTTTCAGCGTCCAGCACCCTCATTGTTCTGACCTCGATCAATCCGGGTAAGAATGAGAAGTCCGATGTATCGAAGGGGTGATTCGAGAGAACTTGATGCTCGAAACTCTCGCGATCAGTTCAATTGTCCGAACTTCGGAAACAGGTTTAGAATAAGGCTACGAATAAAGTTGACGATATTTTGAGATAAGAAGGACCCCGAAGCCTGCATGATGAACTTCTGGAAAAGTTTTTGAACGCGTTCAAGAGTATAAGGTGTGTGAGATCGTGGAAGATGCAGCCGCGTGCCTGGTAAGTAAGCGAACGTGTAATATATATTATACGGAGGAAAGTTTTCCGAGGGAACAGAAGCTGCTGACACAATGGAGATATTGTTAGAAGAGAGACACACGCTCCTCCTTCGCGTATGCTCCGTTAAACCTGCCCGGACCGAAGGTTCATAAAATTAATAACCCATAAATTTCTCAGGATATTACAGAGAAAATTACCTCGCCGTTTGTACACATATATGTATGTATATATATGCACGCGTAGCTGGCATTCACACAGCCATCTCGCATCGCCCAGCCTTTACCCTTCTAAATTGCTCGCGGTGCACGAGCTTCCTCAACCTAAGGAGCGGCATAAGTGAGAACACGGTACTTAGTACACGAGGCGATTTACGAGGCAGCTCTTACAGAACCGAGGCCCCCAAGGGGTGCCAATTAAAAGAAAAGCGAATAAGACAGGGAGGTACGGCTGCTCCTTTGGGTCAGCCCTTATCTCCGTCTTTGATTATTGGCCGACGGTTGATCCTCAACTTTGGGGGCTTCCGGCTCACGGTGCTTGAGTAACAACGCGAGGAAAATTCTTGAACGAGCAAATCTTCCGCCCAGCTAAATCGAGGATTGCGTGTCTCTAACCATCCGCTGCTTGCAATTAGACCCGAACGCTCCTCCCAAAACGGCCGCTACCAAATCTCCTACGATTTATTAGGAAAAATTCAATATTCGGAAGGGTTATTATACGTCTACCTGCCACGGTGGAAAACTCGGGAGTGTGAATCAAGCCGGCTACGTTTTATCACGCGTGTAGATGTGTGGGTGAGATTTAATTTTTTAGCGATTTTTTTTTTTTTTTCTCTCTTCTACTCTTTTACATCGGCAAAAAGAAGCCCGTCTTCACTCCGCTGACAATGAGATCTCCTCGAACCATTTGCCTTTCAGATCCAGAATACGCTCGGTGAGTCAATTACGATGAAAAATTGAGATAAAAAGTCTGGCATCTGCACCTCCTTCTTCACTTCCATCGAGCAAAGTGTGTGCGTGTGTGTGTATAGAAAGGTTTCATCCCATCCACCCACCTGCCTGTCTGACAGACTTGCCTGCCTTACACGGGCCATCGTGAATCCCTTTTAATTATTGATTTTAATGTGACTTTGAAGTTGCAGACGGTTACAAGTACGGTAATGGGTTTTAAGTGACCTTTATGTCGCCTATCATCCTAATGAAAATTGACTTCACTTAAACATATTTTACACATTATTTAATGGCTATTTATAGATAATTAGAACCTCCCGCGTTGCACTGTGACCTATTTTAATTAGAGCCTCAACGTCGCGCGATATTTTTGTCCAACTGCTCAGAGGTATTTATACATCCTGTCCTCGTAAAAACTCTGGAAAAGAAACAAAAATGAAAAAATAAAACCGAGCGCAAGATCATTAATGCGGCTCAATTCTTTTCCAGCTATGACCGGCTTCGTACATCTCTAATTAATTTATCATTTTCATTATTCTTGTACTATTTTAACATAGCACGCTCTTATTTATACCCAGCCAAAGAATGCTCTGATTGTGAGACTGAACCATCGGAAAAGTTGGGGAAAAAAAATTAATAAAATTGCAATATTAGATCTGTAGTACATTACAAGTTTCGAAACAAAGTTTAACTTTTTCATGGTCAGTGAATTCCGCAAACCTATATCCTCCTACCTCCTAATAGATTATTATGTTTACACGCATATAGAAACTTATTTTCAAAATAATAAAATACTTACATCCCAAGTCCGCGGTATCTGAAAAGTTTCGTATTCCGGAGGAATATTGAAGAATGAATGAGCGCCCGAACGGAATACGAATCAATAAGCGAATCGACGATGCGGCGGCGGCGGGATCAGCCAAGTGAAGGTACAAACAACGAACCGAGCTTATTACATCCGAACAGCAGTAGTTCAGCGTCGTTATCAAGGGTTATCAGATCCGTTAGATCTCTATCGCGTTTTCAGCTGTCCATAGCATTTGATTCACGACCGAGCGAA
Organism: Neodiprion virginianus; assembly: GCF_021901495.1. Lineage (NCBI taxonomy): Eukaryota > Metazoa > Arthropoda > Insecta > Hymenoptera > Diprionidae > Neodiprion > Neodiprion virginianus. Next base: position 26,347,372 of record NC_060882.1, read on the forward strand.
GAGCGTTGAAATCGTTTTCGAGGCAGTCACCGCCGTCGAACAGCGGCTGTCTAGTACCCAGAAAAATACGATCCCGACGAAGGAACACGCAACGCTTGTCGTGTCGTACTCCGTGCGCGTTACAAACTGTCGAAAAGATTCGCGTGTCTGAGAGAATCCACCGTCAAGCCGGAGCTTTTACCTCGTCTCTTCTTATCCAGCCCGCTCGAATTAGCCGGAGTTTTTCCCTCGGCCGTCGTATCGCCGTCGTCTCGGGGCCGCGCGCGTTTTTCTTCCGACCTAAGCGCGCTTCGGAGCTTTTTTTCCAAAGGGGTGAGAAGGGCTCTTTCGCGGACCCATCAAACGTCGCTCCAGCATCCGACGACCGACTCCCGCACGTCGGATTCGGCACCCTCGCAATTTCGTTCACGAGCATCAAATTTCCGCAGTGGAAGCGCCTCTTTCTACCACCCCTCGTGTGGGTTGCACCCCATCCCTTGTTATACCCACCATGGCCGAGTGAAACGCGAGTAAAGCCTTTCTCCGTGGTAACCCGGTTGTAATTTAGTTAGTAAACTGGATCCCTAGTTTCCCGGACGCGTAACGTCTCGAGATTGCTAGCCCCGATTCCACCTCATTTCGCCTCGGATCCACTCTTGCATGGAGCCTATTTTATACATCCCCGTCATCCTGCATGTGCGCCGCATCTTCTCTGCCCGTTTATATGATTGCTGTGCGGCTCGGTTACGCGAACGTGAAATGGAATTGTGCCACTGTGCGCTGGAGAACAAATGCCCTGCATTCTGAGACACATCCGTGTCTTTGGACCAGAAATATGGATGGGAGTGAACCACGGTTTCATACGTGAGCTCGGATATCTGATCGGTCGACGTCACTGGCTGAATCTTCCGTTGAGTGTGAGATTACGATATCAATTACACAGGCCTCCTATGGTTTTTCAGCGACAAAACTAAGTAGCAATTTCGATAGATATTAGGTGATAATCTATGAAAACAATATTTCAAAACTTCTGACACGTATATTTTCCATGATTTTTTTTTACTGATTTCTTAGTATATACTAGAGTTAATTTCCAATTTCTGTGTTAATTATATGCATTAATGGTAGTGTTGTTATTTCAATATTCATCTACCGTCACTGGTTGTTGTTTACGGTGATTTTGAGCATATTTAGAGCTACGTAAGTACAACGGAAAAAGATTAAACAGGAGTTTTGGAGAGAGTAAAGAAAGGTATCATAAGTCTTTTTGATTTATCTGGTCTCTTAAGTCTTGTTTGAAAATAATGCTGTTTATTTTGTAACTAAGCATTCAGTTTTATATTCGTTATATTTTATTTTTTCATAAGAATTATTCAAAAGTGTGTAAATATGCATGTCGTGCATGAAAATAAATCTCTATGTGTTGTGAAGAAACTAGCGCTATATTTTAATTCAACATACCTAAATACATAAAAAAAACGCATTATTATTTTAATGTAAATTAAAATTTATATTTCGCAGGCTTGTGTTATCTATTCCTGCCGTGGTCTGCTTTGAAGATAAGAAGTGCTTGATCATTCTCAAATGCTGAATGCGACCTTCACGCAGCTGAAATGGAAATGCAAGCGTGTCGGTAGCGACCGTGTTAATTTCATATCGCCGTGTGTAAATTCGTCTACAAAATACCCTGTGCAAAGATTTCTTATGTAATTTAAGCCAAGTTTTCAGTTGATGTTTCCTACATTTTTAAGCCAATTAGTTATTTGGATGCAAGAATTGTACTGTGTGTGTGTGTGTATGTGGATTCTCAATATGAAACAAATAGCATTATTCAATAAAGGAAAATTTCTTGAAATACAATAAAGATCCCATTTCTTTTCCCGAAAAGTAACTTGAATGAACTTGAGAAAAATTGACGAGCTTTATTCCGCGCCCAAGAAACGTTGAGCTTAACGATCTTGAATATAAGCTTCATGATATATGGTTGTAGATTGAATATAAATGTTAACACCTAGTCATTAGAATGCCGGTGTTGAGCTCAGTTTTTAGACCATGACAGTGACTATGGGCGAGTACTTGAGCGGAATCGAACATATTTCATCCAGTCAAGTAGAGCGGAAGAATTAAGAAAATGCACGAATCACATGGACCTCGGGTGCAATTTTAATTCGGTAAAGTGCTGTCTAGTGGATATTGAGTTTACAAGGTACAAGTTGAAATGAATGCTGTAGAAAAAGCTAAGAGAAGAGGGAAAAATAAGAAAATCTATAGAATGCCTTCATCTGGCCCTACATACAGCTTCAATTTGCGGTTGCCTTTATATACTTTCGACTACGGCGTATTTCGGCCCTCTCTTACTTCCTCTTTCTATACCTACGTAATCTCTCTTACCCCCGGTCGACTTTCTTTCTTTTTGGCAAACTGCGTGTCTCAAGAACTCTCCCTGTCGCCTTTATACTACACGCAGAACCCTTCTCGTCAAGGAAACTAAGCCTGGGTTCAGTACATACGCTCTGCACCATTATTCCGACTGTCTCATCGGCAGTGGAATCGACAAAATCCAGCAAGAGACGACGATTCAGTTGCAAAAAAATTTGCGTACGTACGTAGAAACTCAGAGATTTTAGCAATGAGCATTGATTGAACAACGACGCGAAGTTAATGTTAAAAGGTGCGAATCTACCATGTACGTAACTCGACACGTAATTTGTCGAACAAGGGCCGATATGCTATGGAACAGAACAAAACTAAGCTAACTGTAAAATTACTTTATGCAAAACTCAACTGCTGTTGGTCCTAGACTCTTTTCGCTGCGTTTTCTGAGTTCCTGGGCGTCCGACTAGTCAGGTGGGGGTCACACAAATCGAATCTGAGTCCAAAAATTTTTGGCCAAAAAATGAAAAAAAAAGTAAGGCTAACCCCTTCGCATTTTTGGCGAAAATTTTCGCGATTTTCAAAAGTGCTGGAATCCATTAATTGTAGCACTGATCGGACGTAATTTTGCGAGAGAAATCGATTGGGCGCAGTCCCAATACGCTGTGATCTACGCATCAAAAGTTACAGCCAAAAAACCAGAACCTAAATTTTCGACAATTTTCAGCAGGTGCTTTTTCGCTCGCCATTTCTCTCCTGTTGGTCCTACGCTCTTTTCGCTGCGATTTCTGAGTTCCTGGGGGTCCGATTGGTCAGAAAAGGGTCGTTTAAATCGAATCTGAGACCAAAAGTTTTTTGCCAAAAAAAAAAGTGAGGCTACCCCCTTTCCATTTTTGGCAAAAATTTTCGCGATTTTCAAAAGTGCTGGAATCATTTATTTGTAGCACTGATCGGACGTAATTTTGCGAGAGAAATCGATTGGGCGCCGTCCGAATACGCTGCGATCAACGCATCAAAAGTTACAGCCAAAAATCCAGAACCTGAATTTTCGACATTTTTTAGCAGGTGCTTTTTCGCTCGCCATTTCTCTCCTGTTGGTCCTACGTTCTTTTCGCTGCGATTTCTGAGTTCCTGGGGGTCCGATTGGTCAGATAAGGGTCGTTTAAATCGAATCTGAGACCAAAAGTTTTTTGCCAAAAAAAAAAGTAAGGCTAACCCCTTTCCATTTTTTGCGGAAATTTTCGCGATTTTCAAAAGTGCTGGAATCATTTATTTGTAGCTCTGATCGGACGTAATTTTGCGAGAGAAATCGATTGGGCGCAGTCCCAATACGCTGCGATCAACGCATCAAAAGTTACAGCCAAAAATCCAGAACCTGAATTTTCGACATTTTTCAGCAGGTGCTTTTTCGCTCGCCATTTCTCTCCTGTTGGTCCTACGCTCTTTTCGCTGCGATTTCTGAGTTCCTGGGGGTCCGATTGGTCAGAACAGGGTCGTTTAAATCGAATCTAAGACCCAAAGTTTATTGCCAAAAAAACAAGTAAGGCTAACCCCTTTCCATTTTTGGCGGAAATTTTCGCGATTTTGAAAAGTGCTGGAATCAATTATTTGTAGCACTGATCGGACGTAATTTTGCGAGAGAAATCGATTGGGCGCAGTCCCAATACGCTGCGATCAACGCATCAAAAGTTGCAGCCAAAAAACCAGAACCTGAATTTTCGACATTTTTCAGCAGGTGCTTTTTCGCTCGCCATTTCTCTCCTGTTGGTCCTACGCTCTTTTCGCTGCGATTTCTGAGTTCCTGGGGGTCCGATTGGTCAGAAAAGGGTCGTTTAAATCGAATCTAAGACCCAAAGTTTTTTGCCAAAAAAAAAAGTAAGGCTTACCCCTTTCCATTTTTGGCTGAAATTTTCGCGATTTTCGAAAGTGCTGGAATCAATTGTTTGTAGCACTGATCAGACGTAATTTTGCGAGAGAAATCGATTGGGCGCAGTCCCAATACGCTGTGATCAACGCATCAAAAGTCACAGCCAAAAAACCAGAACCTAAATTTTCGACATTTTTCAGCAGGTGCTTTTTCGCTCGCCATTTCTCTCCTGTTGGTCCTACGCTCTTTTCGCTGCGATTTCTGAGTTCCTGGGGGTCCGATTGGTCAGAAAAGGGTCGTTTAAATCGAATCTGAGACCAAAAGTTTTTTGCCAAAAAAAAAAGTAAGGCTAACCCCTTTCCATTTTTGGCGAAAATTTTCGCGATTTTCAAAAGTGCTTGAATCAATTGTTTGTAGCACTGATCGGACGTAATTTTGCGAGAGAAATCGATTGGGCGCAGTCCCAATACGCTGTGATCAACGCATCAAAAGTTACAGCCAAAAAACCAGAACCTGAATTTTCGACATTTTTCAGCAGGTGCTTTTTCGCTCGCCATTTCTCTCCTGTTGGTCCTACGCTCTTTTCGCTGCGATTTCTGAGTTCCTGGGGGTCCGATTGGTCAGAAAAGGGTCGTTTAAATCGAATCTAAGACCCAAAGTTTATTGCCAAAAAAACAAGTAAGGCTAACCCCTTTCCATTTTTGGCGGAAATTTTCGCGATTTTGAAAAGTGCTGGAATCAATTATTTGTAGCACTGATCGGACGTAATTTGGCGAGAGAAATCGATTGGGCGCAGTCCCAATACGCTGCGATCAACGCATCAAAAGTTGCAGCCAAAAAACCAGAACCTGAATTTTCGACATTTTTCAGCAGGTGCTTTTTCGCTCGCCATTTCTCTCCTGTTGGTCCTACGCTCTTTTCGCTGCGATTTCTGATTTCGTGGGGGTCCGATTGGTCAGAAAAGGGTCGTTTAAATCGAATCTGAGACCAAATGTTTTTTGCCAAAAAAAAAAAGTAAGGCTAACCCCTTTCCATTTTTGGCAAAAATTTTCGCGATTTTGAAAAGTGCTGGAATCAATTATTTGTAGCACTGATCGGACGTAATTTTGCGAGAGAAATCGATTGGGCGCAGTCCCAATACGCTGCGATCAACGCATCAAAAGTTACAGCCAAAAAACCAGAACCTGAATTTTCGACATTTTTCAGCAGGTGCTTTTTCGCTCGCCATTTCTCTCCTGTTGGTCCTACGCTCTTTTCGCTGCGATTTCTGAGTTCCTGGGGGTCCGATTGGTCAGAAAAGGGTCGTTTAAATCGAATCTAAGACCCGAAGTTTTTTGCCAAAAAAACAAGTAAGGCTAACCCCTTTCCATTTTTGGCAAAAATTTTCGCGATTTTGAAAAGTGCTGGAATCAATTATTTGTAGCACTGTTCGGACGTAATTTGGCGAGAGAAATCGATTGGGCGCAGTCCCAATACGCTGCGATCAACGCATCAAAAGTTACAGCCAAAAAACCAGAACCTGAATTTTCGACATTTTTCAGCAGGTGCTTTTTCGCTCGCCATTTCTCTCCTGTTGGTCCTACGCTCTTTTCGCTGCGATTTCTGATTTCGTGGGGGTCCGATTGGTCAGAAAAGGGTCGTTTAAATCGAATCTGAGACCAAATGTTTTTTGCCGAAAAAAAAAAGTAAGGCTAACCCCTTTCCATTTTTGGCAAAAATTTTCGCGATTTTGAAAAGTGCTGGAATCAATTATTTGTAGCACTGATCGGACGTAATTTTGCGAGAAAAATCGATTGGGCGCAGTCCCAATACGCTGCGATCAACGCATCAAAAGTTACAGCCAAAAAACCAGAACCTGAATTTTCGACATTTTTCAGCAGGTGCTTTTTTGCTCGCCATTTCTCTCCTGTTGGTCCTACGCTCTTTTCGCTGCGATTTCTGAGTTCCTGGGGGTCCGATTGGTCAGAAAAGGGTCGTTTGAATCGAATCTGAGACCAAAAGTTTTTTGCCAAAAAAAAAAGTAAGGCTAACCCCTTTCCATTTTTGGCAAAAATTTTCGCGATTTTGAAAAGTGCTGGAATCAATTATTTGTAGCACTGATCGGACGTAATTTGGCGAGAGAAATCGATTGGGCGCAGTCCCAATACGCTGCGATCAACGCATCAAAAGTTACAGCCAGAAAACCAGAACCTGAATTTTCGACATTTTTCAGCAGGTGCTTTTTCGCTCGCCATTTCTCTCCTGTTGGTCCTACGCTCTTTTCGCTGCGATTTCTGAGTTCCTGGGGGTCCGATTGGTCAGAAAAGGGTCGTGTGAATCGAATCTGAGACCAAAAGTTTTTTGCCAAAAAAAAAAGTAAGGCTAACCCCTTTCCATTTTTGGCAGAAATTTTCGCGATTTTCAAAAGTGCTGGAATCAATTGTTTGTAGCACTGATCAGACGTAATTTTGCGAGAGAAATCGATTGGGCGCAGTCCCAATACGCTGTGATCAACGCATCAAAAGTCACAGCCAAAAAACCAGAACCTAAATTTTCGACATTTTTCAGCAGGTGCTTTTTCGCTCGCCATTTCTCTCCTGTTGGTCCTACGCTCTTTTCGCTGCGATTTCTGAGTTCCTGGGGGTCCGATTGGTCAGAAAAGGGTCGTTTAAATCGAATCTGAGACCAAAAGTTTTTTGCCAAAAAAAAAAGTAAGGCTAACCCCTTTCCATTTTTGGCGAAAATTTTCGCGATTTTCAAAAGTGCTTGAATCAATTATTTGTAGCACTGATTGGACGTAATTTTGCGAGAGAAATCGATTGGGCGCAGTCCCAATACGCTGTGATCAACGCATCAAAAGTTACAGCCAAAAAACCAGAACCTGAATTTTCGACATTTTTCAGCAGGTGCTTTTTTGCTCGCCATTTCTCTCCTGTTGGTCCTACGCTCTTTTTGCTGCGATTTCTGAGTTCCTGGGGGTCCGATTGGTCAGAAAAGGGTCGTTTAAATCGAATCTGAGACCAAAAGTTTTTTGCCAAAAAAAAAAGTAAGTCTAACCCCTTTCCATTTTTGGCAAAAATTTTCGCGATTTTGAAAAGTGCTGGAATCAATTATTTGTAGCACTGATCGGACGTAATTTTGCGAGAGAAATCGATTGGGCGCAGTCCCAATACGCTGTGATCAACGCATCAAAAGTTACAGCCAAAAAACCAGAACCTGAATTTTCGACATTTTTCAGCAGGTGCTTTTTCGCTCGCCATTTCTCTCCTGTTGGTCCTACGCTCTTTTCGCTGCGATTTCTGAGTTCCTGGGGGTCCGATTGGTCAGAAAAGGGTCGTTTAAATCGAATCTGAGACCAAAAGTTTTTTGCCAAAAAAAAAGTAAGGCTAACCCCTTTCCATTTTTGGCGAAAATTTTCGCGATTTTCAAAAGTGCTTGAATCAATTATTTGTAGCACTGATCGGACGTAATTTTGCGAGAGAAATCGATTGGGCGCAGTCCCAATACGCTGTGATCAACGCATCAAAAGTTACAGCCAAAAAACCAGAACCTGAATTTTCGACATTTTTCAGCAGGTGCTTTTTTGCTCGCCATTTCTCTCCTGTTGGTCCTACGCTCTTTTTGCTGCGATTTCTGAGTTCCTGGGGGTCCGATTGGTCAGAAAAGGGTCGTTTAAATCGAATCTGAGACCAAAAGTTTTTTGCCAAAAAAAAAAGTAAGTCTAACCCCTTTCCATTTTTGGCAAAAATTTTCGCGATTTTGAAAAGTGCTGGAATCAATTATTTGTAGCACTGATCGGACGTAATTTTGCGAGAGAAATCGATTGGGCGCAGTCCCAATACGCTGTGATCAACGCATCAAAAGTTACAGCCAAAAAACCAGAACCTGAATTTTCGACATTTTTCAGCAGGTGCTTTTTCGCTCGCCATTTCTCTCCTGTTGGTCCTACGCTCTTTTCGCTGCGATTTCTGAGTTCCTGGGGGTCCGATTGGTCAGAAAAGGGTCGTTTAAATCGAATCTAAGACCCAAAGTTTATTGCCAAAAAAACAAGTAAGGCTAACCCCTTTCCATTTTTGGCGGAAATTTTCGCGATTTCGAAAAGTGCTGGAATCAATTATTTGTAGCACTGATCGGACGTAATTTGGCGAGAGAAATCGATTGGGCGCAGTCCCAATACGCTGCGATCAACGCATCAAAAGTTGCAGCCAAAAAACCAGGACCTGAATTTTCGACATTTTTCAGCAGGTGCTTTTTCGCTCGCCATTTCTCTCCTGTTGGTCCTACGCTCTTTTCGCTGCGATTTCTGAGTTCCTGGGGGTCCGATTGGTCAGAAAAGGGTCGTTTAAATCGAATCTGAGACCAAAAGTTTTTTGCCAAAAAAAAAAGTAAGGCTAACCCCTTTCCATTTTTGGCGAAAATTTTCGCGATTTTCAAAAGTGCTTGAATCAATTATTTGTAGCACTGATTGGACGTAATTTTGCGAGAGAAATCGATTGGGCGCAGTCCCAATACGCTGTGATCAACGCATCAAAAGTTACAGCCAAAAAACCAGAACCTGAATTTTCGACATTTTTCAGCAGGTGCTTTTTTGCTCGCCATTTCTCTCCTGTTGGTCCTACGCTCTTTTTGCTGCGATTTCTGAGTTCCTGGGGGTCCGATTGGTCAGAAAAGGGTCGTTTAAATCGAATCTGAGACCAAAAGTTTTTTGCCAAAAAAAAAAGTAAGTCTAACCCCTTTCCATTTTTGGCAAAAATTTTCGCGATTTTGAAAAGTGCTGGAATCAATTATTTGTAGCACTGATCGGACGTAATTTTGCGAGAGAAATCGATTGGGCGCAGTCCCAATACGCTGTGATCAACGCATCAAAAGTTACAGCCAAAAAACCAGAACCTGAATTTTCGACATTTTTCAGCAGGTGCTTTTTCGCTCGCCATTTCTCTCCTGTTGGTCCTACGCTCTTTTCGCTGCGATTTCTGAGTTCCTGGGGGTCCGATTGGTCAGAAAAGGGTCGTTTAAATCGAATCTGAGACCAAAAGTTTTTTGCCAAAAAAAAAGTAAGGCTAACCCCTTTCCATTTTTGGCGAAAATTTTCGCGATTTTCAAAAGTGCTTGAATCAATTATTTGTAGCACTGATCGGACGTAATTTTGCGAGAGAAATCGATTGGGCGCAGTCCCAATACGCTGTGATCAACGCATCAAAAGTTACAGCCAAAAAACCAGAACCTGAATTTTCGACATTTTTCAGCAGGTGCTTTTTTGCTCGCCATTTCTCTCCTGTTGGTCCTACGCTCTTTTTGCTGCGATTTCTGAGTTCCTGGGGGTCCGATTGGTCAGAAAAGGGTCGTTTAAATCGAATCTGAGACCAAAAGTTTTTTGCCAAAAAAAAAAGTAAGTCTAACCCCTTTCCATTTTTGGCAAAAATTTTCGCGATTTTGAAAAGTGCTGGAATCAATTATTTGTAGCACTGATCGGACGTAATTTTGCGAGAGAAATCGATTGGGCGCAGTCCCAATACGCTGTGATCAACGCATCAAAAGTTACAGCCAAAAAACCAGAACCTGAATTTTCGACATTTTTCAGCAGGTGCTTTTTCGCTCGCCATTTCTCTCCTGTTGGTCCTACGCTCTTTTCGCTGCGATTTCTGAGTTCCTGGGGGTCCGATTGGTCAGAAAAGGGTCGTTTAAATCGAATCTAAGACCCAAAGTTTATTGCCAAAAAAACAAGTAAGGCTAACCCCTTTCCATTTTTGGCGGAAATTTTCGCGATTTCGAAAAGTGCTGGAATCAATTATTTGTAGCACTGATCGGACGTAATTTGGCGAGAGAAATCGATTGGGCGCAGTCCCAATACGCTGCGATCAACGCATCAAAAGTTGCAGCCAAAAAACCAGGACCTGAATTTTCGACATTTTTCAGCAGGTGCTTTTTCGCTCGCCATTTCTCTCCTGTTGGTCCTACGCTCTTTTCGCTGCGATTTCTGAGTTCCTGGGGGTCCGATTGGTCAGAAAAGGGTCGTTTAGATCGAATCTAAGACCCAAAGTTTTTTGCCAAAAAAACAAGTAAGGCTAACCCCTTTCCATTTTTGGCAAAAATTTTCGCGATTTTGAAAAGTGCTGGAATCAATTATTTGTAGCACTGATCGGACGTAATTTGGCGAGAGAAATCGATTGGGCGCAGTCCCAATACGCTGCGATCAACGCATCAAAAGTTACAGCCAAAAAACCAGAACCTGAATTTTCGACATTTTTCAGCAGGTGCTTTTTCGCTCGCCATTTCTCTCCTGTTGGTCCTACGCTCTTTTCGCTGCGATTTCTGATTTCGTGGGGGTCCGATTGGTCAGAAAAGGGTCGTTTAAATCGAATCTGAGACCAAATGTTTTTTGCCAAAAAAAAAAAGTAAGGCTAACCCCTTTCCATTTTTGGCAAAAATTTTCGCGATTTTGAAAAGTGCTGGAATCAATTATTTGTAGCACTGATCGGACGTAATTTTGCGAGAGAAATCGATTGGGCGCAGTCCCAATACGCTGTGATCAACGCATCAAAAGTTACAGCCAAAAAACCAGAACCTGAATTTTCGACATTTTTCAGCAGGTGCTTTTTCGCTCGCCATTTCTCTCCTGTTGGTCCTACGCTCTTTTCGCTGCGATTTCTGAGTTCCTGGGGGTCCGATTGGTCAGAAAAGGGTCGTTTAAATCGAATCTAAGACCCAAAGTTTATTGCCAAAAAAACAAGTAAGGCTAACCCCTTTCCATTTTTGGCAAAAATTTTCGCGATTTTGAAAAGTGCTGGAATCAATTATTTGTAGCACTGATCGGACGTAATTTGGCGAGAGAAATCGATTGGGCGCAGTCCCAATACGCTGCGATCAACGCATCAAAAGTCGCAGCCAAAAAACCAGAACCTGAATTTTCGACATATTTCAGCAGGTGCTTTTTCGCTCGCCATTTCTCTCCTGTTGGTCCTACGCTCTTTTCGCTGCGATTTCTGAGTTCCTGGGGGTCCGATTGGTCAGAAAAGGGTCGTTTAAATCGAATCTAAGACCCAAAGTTTTTTGTCAAAAAAACAAGTAAGGCTAACCCCTTTCCATTTTTGGCAAAAATTTTTGCGATTTTGAAAAGTGCTGGAATCAATTATTTGTAGCACTGATCGGACGTAATTTGGCGAGAGAAATCGATTGGGCGCAGTCCCAATACGCTGCGATCAACGCATCAAAAGTTACAGCCAAAAAACCAGAACCTGAATTTTCGACATTTTTCAGCAGGTGCTTTTTCGCTCGCCATTTCTCTCCTGTTGGTCCTACGCTCTTTTCGCTGCGATTTCTGATTTCGTGGGGGTCCGATTGGTCAGAAAAGGGTCGTTTAAATCGAATCTGAGACCAAATGTTTTTTGCCAAAAAAAAAAAGTAAGGCTAACCCCTTTCCATTTTTGGCAAAAATTTTCGCGATTTTGAAAAGTGCTGGAATCAATTATTTGTAGCACTGATCGGACGTAATTTTGCGAGAGAAATCGATTGGGCGCAGTCCCAATACGCTGCGATCAACGCATCAAAAGTTACAGCCAAAAAACCAGAACCTGAATTTTCGACATTTTTCAGCAGGTGCTTTTTCGCTCGCCATTTCTCTCCTGTTGGTCCTACGCTCTTTTCGCTGCGATTTCTGATTTCCTGGGGGTCCGATTGGTCAGAAAAGGGTCGTTTAAATCGAATCTGAGACCAAAAGTTTTTTGCCAAATAAAAAAGTAAGGCTAACCCCTTTCCATTTTTGGCAAAAATTTTCGCGATTTTGAAAAGTGCTGGAATCAATTATTTGTAGCACTGATCGGACGTAATTTGGCGAGAGAAATCGATTGGGCGCAGTCCCAATACGCTGTGATCAACGCATCAAAAGTCACAGCCAAAAAACCAGAACCTAAATTTTCGACATTTTTCAGCAGGTGCTTTTTCGCTCGCCATTTCTCTCCTGTTGGTCCTACGCTCTTTTCGCTGCGATTTCTGAGTTCCTGGGGGTCCGATTGGTCAGAAAAGGGTCGTTTAAATCGAATCTGAGACCAAAAGTTTTTTACCAAAAAAAAAAGTAAGGCTAACCCCTTTCCATTTTTGGCGAAAATTTTCGCGATTTTCAAAAGTGCTTGAATCAATTATTTGTAGCACTGATCGGACGTAATTTTGCGAGAGAAATCGATTGTGCGCAGTCCCAATACGCTGTGATCAACGCATCAAAAGTTACAGCCAAAAAACCAGAACCTGAATTTTCGACATTTTTCAGCAGGTGCTTTTTTGCTCGCCATTTCTCTCCTGTTGGTTCTACGCTCTTTTTGCTGCGATTTCTGAGTTCCTGGGGGTCCGATTGGTCAGAAAAGGGTCGTTTAAATCGAATCTGAGACCAAAAGTTTTTTGCCAAAAAAAAAAGTAAGGCTAACCCCTTTCCATTTTTGGCAAAAATTTTCGCGATTTTGAAAAGTGCTGGAATCAATTATTTGTAGCACTGATCGGACGTAATTTTGCGAGAGAAATCGATTGGGCGCAGTCCCAATACGCTGTGATCAACGCATCAAAAGTTACAGCCAAAAAACCAGAACCTGAATTTTCGACATTTTTCAGCAGGTGCTTTTTCGCTCGCCATTTCTCTCCTGTTCGTCCTACGCTCTTTTCGCTGCGATTTCTGAGTTCCTGGGGGTCCGATTGGTCAGAAAAGGGTCGTTTAAATCGAATCTGAGACCAAAAGTTTTTTGCCAAAAAAAAAAGTAAGGCCAACCCCTTTCCATTTTTGGCAAAAATTTTCGCGATTTTGAAAAGTGCTGGAACCAATTATTTGTAGCACTGATCGGACTTAATTTTGCGAGAGAAATCGATTGGGCGCAGTCCCAATACGCTGCGATTGGCGCATCAAAAGTTACAGCCGAAAAACGAGAACCTGGATTTTCGACATTTTCCAGCAGGTGCTTTTTTCTCCGTAACTTCTATCCTGTTGATCCCACGCTCTTTTTGCTGCGTTTTCTGAGTTCCCGGAGGTTCCATTAGCCCAGCAACGGTCATGGAAATCAATTCTGAAACGAACAGTTTTCGGCGCTAAAAAAAGGAAGCTTTGTGCTATGCATAAATTTTTCAAGGATACGTGATACGGACCATAAGAAACACCGAAATCCTGTGAGTCAAAGTTTTACAGCTTGCATAAATAGCGACACTAATATCTCGTGTCATGGTGCGCTGATAATACGACATTAGCCGGCGCAACATATTGGAACCTGTACCCGAAATCCACAATACCAGTTGGAGGACATCGACCAACCCTTGTCCCGGTACTGCACGCCTATGGAAATAACGGGATACCGACGGCAGATACGCAATTTCGACTGTTTTTACTTGATGTCGATAAAACCCGCGCAAATTTATAACGGATATATATTGCATCACCTCGTTCGACCGTGCTTAAGGCGCGGGCGGGGGCGTATGACGTCAGAACCAGGAACACATCCACGGCGATGGAAAATCACCCCTGAGCTGAGCTTTCGTGTAGTTGTCTAGGCGGATAGGGGATAGGCGTAGGGAGTGGTAGTTTGTAGTCGAGAACCGGAATTTAGCAAAGTAAACGAATATTCATTACTAATTTTAATAGTCAGCCAAGAATTGACCCGACTTAAACGTATAATATACCGTAACATATTCCAGTAGAACAAGACCGATTGAAAAGCAGAGCAACACGTACCGTCATAATTATAATAACAACGTCAAAATTCTGCAACGTCACGGAGTTCTGTTTATCACCAAAACATGCTAGCCGTCACGATTAATTTGTGTGAGAGTAATTTACACAACGGTGTATTTAAGTACGGAGGGTTCGAAGTCCTGTTTACCGGCAGATACTACGAAAGCGCAATACTCGGTACTGTATACACAGGTACTTTACAGTTTGGACAATGAATGTTATATTTCCGTTGTATTAATCATTGTTCAAGACTGCTGATCGCTGGTATCATTTTAACGCGTTTTTTACTTTCTCAATTTTAACTCAATATAAATGCACATATTTTTTGTGCAATTGATAATATATTCATGACGCTGGCTTACATGCAGTTTTTTTGTTTTAGATATTCTTCAAATTGTATTGGAGAATGCTGGATGCCAATAGCTTCAAGATGCCGGACTGAATTTAAAAGAGGGTGAACAGAGGGAGTGAGAGAGGAATATAAAGAAGAAGGAAAATTCAATGAGAAATTAGCGACAGAGTAGTTTATTAGAAAAGCATATAATGAGCCACGCTCAGCAGCATGTATTGGCTAGTGCGATAGTACTGGCCCTGATAGTGGTCCTGGGAATTCACGTCTTCCTGTTTCCCATGTATTCGTCAAACCCTCGTATAAGGAGGATAAAGTTTTCTGAGTATGAGCAGCCTTTGTGCCACACAAATCTGAAGAACGTTCGTATTCCTGTTGAGTGGAAGAACCAATGCCCCAAGTATGGAATCGTATCGGCTGTACAAGCAGGAAGACTGGGAAATCAAATATGGGAATACGCCTCTGTCTGGGCCATAGCCAGAAGAACTGGCCTCGAAGCATTCATGCCAAGATGTATTCTCAAAACTCTTGAAGAACACTTTGAGCACCTCAGCATACCTCCGTTAAGCTACATTGGTCAATGCACTTTAGATGGCGGCCAAGTCGTGAATTCATTAGATCAGTGGAACAGTACCGAACAAAGTATTATATTACCAAAGTAAGCTCGAGTGTAAAACTAGTTCTTGGTGGAAAATCATCGTTTCATGTACTCCAAATGAATTTTCTAAACGTATTTCGAACTGAACTTCTTCTCATCTGTTAGAAGAAATGCTACTGACTTCTTTCAAAAAAAACTGTTCAAACTCACCTGAAATTTTTCTAGGTACGCTGCTCACTGGTCAATCGTGCTCGACTGGCTGGAAGATGTCCGCCGAGAATTTACTTTCAAACCCAAACTTCGTATGAATGCTGAGATGGTGCTGAAAGAAGCTGCGCAACAACATAATTTGTCTGATCCAACGTTTGTTGGTATCCATGTAAGGAGAACGGACTATATAGATTATTTATGGAAGACACGAAAGGTTCGTGCAGCACCGGTAAGTTTTTATCATGCTGCAATGGACCATTATGAGAGAAAGTATAGGAATGTTGTGTTTATTGTGGCCAGCGATAATATTGGCTGGTGCAAGTATAATCTGAAAAGAAAGAAAAGCAAGATCAATTTTATTTCTGAACCGGATGAGAAAGGACCCGGCAAAGATCTTGCCATTTTATCGTCATGTAATCACAGTATTATTGACTACGGTACTTACGGCTCCTGGGGTGCGATATTAGCTGCTGGTGAAACAGTAGTTTTTAACGTGACTGAATATTTTTCTACACTCATGGCTGAAGTGTTGCCAAATTGGAGAGTTATGGGATAGAACAAAATCAAAACTTTTCACATCCCTGTACCATAAGATTTATTGAAGCTGTACATCAAGCCATGGTAATTAAGACTTGGAAATATTCATATATTTTTTTAATAAACTATCAGGTAAAAATAAATTACTTATCTGGTATATAAAATGAAACAATTTTTTCACTAATCAAATAAGCTTTTTTAAATATTTTAATATTTTGCAAACGAAAATACTGACAGTTGGTAATCGACTGTGTATGCAGTTTCAGGGATGTGAAATAATCTATTCAATTGAAATGGCCAAATAAACCTTTTAAATATCGTTTTGTTTCCATGTAATAACATCTCGGTAAAATACTAGTCATTATGTCACTTAATTCAATATAGATCTCAGAACTTTTGTCCTTTCAACTTTTCAGTATGATGACGTTTTTGAATATTTTTAATATCAATTTATCAATATTTAGATGCAATAGCAGATTCGGATGTTGGGTTCTGATAAGATATTACTTAGCTCAACAATAGTAAATCCCTATACTATTAGTTTTTCTACAAGCCTTTTCAATAACAGACCAATATAGCATTTAATGTCCTCTCTGTACAACAATCATGGAAGTATATTCATTGGCGTAGTACAGTCAATAGGTAGCTAAATTTTTAGTGAAGGTAATTCATGTTCAAAAATATATAAATATACATATATATGTATATACACACATATTAATACACATAAAATAGATGTAAGGGGTATGCATAAACAGGGCTTAATTTTAAAAAATGGTACCCTGATGACACAATTTTGTGAACCAGTTAACAAAATTTCGAACCTTTCTACGAAAACAAAGAAATTATTTGATTTTTTTTTATTCCTCCTGTTAAAAATCAAAGTAACCTGAATTTAAAATATTTTTTGTTAGAAAAAAAAATTGAAAGCAAAATATATAACAAAGGATCAATGGACCATAATATATTTAATATTAAACATATAATTATTTTTTCTACATTAGGATTTACGTGAAAATAGTTGAACAAAAAATATGGAAGCCCTGTGAGTAAAAACTTTTTATTCTTTTTCCAGTAAAGTACCAAATGATTAGGATATTAATACCAAGATCCATGTAATTTGTACCCTGTAAGTTTGTTTTTAGCTTTTGCGTAGCTATTTTGAAGTTGTAATGTAGAACAAAATCCATAGCATTTCTATGTAGCTTTAGTATCGTAACATGTTGTACAAAACGAGTTGTTGGAAGCAGGCGTGAGGAATGAGACTATTATATATATTATATCTTATATATATTATATACACAGATAATTACTATGTATTTGCTACATGAAAGTATAAAAAGTGCGGGAAAAGAAAATCTATCACTCTATATTATCTTCTATTAAATATTATGGCATTTGTGATAGGTTGAAAAACGTATTTGCCAAAGTAAGTCAAATTATTATGGATAACATTCTGTAACGTACTGTGGTGCTTTAATTTAATCTTTTCTGCATGAAGGAGTTTCTTAGTTTTTAAGTCATGTTGTTTTCTTAGAGAAAGAAATTTTCAACCGTGAATCTTAATATTATAATCCCTATGATACGGAAAGTATGAAAGTCTGGAATTGGCATGGAGTATTGAAAACTATATTACATTTATAGGCAATTATTACTGGACTATGTCTGCTTTCAACATTCGGTACAATTCTATTCATCTACCACTCTCATGATGTACAATGATTTCATCTGTGATTCTATTTCTTATTGTGCCAAAATTATTACTATATATTATTATATAAAATTATATCTTTACAAATATAAAATAACAAAAATACGATATTTATGAAGAAATATATATATGTATATATATATATATATATATATTCGTAATGCAGGAAAACTATAAAACACATCTTTATTTTGAGATTTATCTGAAATCTGTAATATGTACCCTCATTAGTACATACATAAAATTGTAAAAGAGCTTGATAATTGTTTATTGTAACCATTGAGGCCTGTGAGAAAAAATATCGTACATACATTCAAATTTCAGAAAAGGAAGATCCAATTCTCAACTTATATACGCAGAGAAGTGTTTTATCTGTGTCCTGCCTTGATAAATGTTTCAAATTTAATAAACTGTGACCTGACGTATTTGACTTAAAATAATATTAAACTTAGAATAGTAAATGTCTAATACACAAACAAGACACACACACACACACACGCGCGCGCAAAAATATCTATACTAAAATTCAGCAAAAACCTAAACTACCATCCATGTACACGTCTATAGTGTATATTTGAAAGCGCATATATTGCCGTATTTGTACTCATACACGAATAGGTATGTATATGTATGGTAAAACCTTATAAAATTTGTGGTGCATGTTTGTTCCGACGAATCATAAGGCTTTAGTAATTCAAATCTTTCAATGTTATTGTTTATTTCTACCGACAACATCAATTAAAAAAAACTCTTCTCGTTTTGCAGACATGAGGAAAACAATGGAAAATATATTGACAAAAATATGATTTTTTAAAAATGTAATGTATGCCTCATCATTTCAGGGGACATGTCACGTTAATCTTTATGACGCATACACACACGCATATACCTATATAAATATACATAAATATATATATATACATATTGTACATCCTCTGTGATAAATTTATCTAATATTTGAGGATAATAGATGTATCTGTTTCTGACGATCGTTTACCGTATTCTGGAATAAAAGTATTGTATGTGCATCGAAGGAAATTCAATTTTTCAACCCACATTTACAAAAATTTTTGTTCACATAGCCATTGATGGCAAATACATACTTATGCTCAGGGTAGTACTGATCGATATTTCAAGAAGGTTAATAGTATGGACGTTGACAACTGCGTGTTTTATGTACGCTGATGTTTTATTTATACGACCTTATACGAAAGTTTATATTATATACAGTCTAATGTCTCATCTATTATTAGACACAACTGAGGTAGAAACAAGACTCATTTTTGCACCTAAGACTTTGGTTCTGATGGGTTGAAAGCTGATCCCAGATTCTGGTATTCCATATTCCTGTAATTTGCTTTGGCACGTCACTAAAAGATCGTCGTGTGCTTTGCAAACTCTTGCTAATTCCACTTGAAGATCTTGAATGGCTGTGTTTTTACGATTTAACAATTCCTGGTAGAATAAAATAGTTATTAAGTGATAATTGAAGTATTCAAATAACAGGGCAGAATAGTCACACTTACTTCCAGTTTCTGATTGACGCTCAAAATAGTCGCTGGATCTAACTGAGCAGCAGCTAACACTTCACTTATTTGGACCTCTCGCTGTTCCAGCAAGTCAGAAAGTTTCTGTAACTTTTTCTCAAGGAGGACGTTTTTCAGCCCAGTCTTTTGCTGAAGTTCTAAAATCGCTGAGACGAACCTGGAATGAAGTTCATCACGCTCACCTTGACACTACAAAAAACGAAAAATGTGCACAGTTAGTAAAATCCTATGAGATAGTTTCAGGTGATGCACTCGGATGCATATTTTGCTAGTCACCTTTTCGAATCGCAGCTCAAGTACTTCGTTCTCCCATTTCAGGTTTTCTAGTGACTTCACAGCTTCAGTCAATCGTTTCTTGGTGTTCTAATACAAACAAAAATACATAAATAAGTGAAAACAGGAAACTGTCATTGGATAATTGGCATTAATGAATAAACCCCAACACCCACTGCCAAACACGTTTTATCCTTGGTGTAATTCAGAAGTTGTCGACTATATTCTGATACTTGTTCCTGAGCAATTTTCAGATCTGCCTGGAGTTTTTTGTTATCGATCGACAATTCTCGTACCTGCTTTTTCATTCGCTCTTCGTGATTTTTCATCACTTCCATTTGTTCCTAATAGATTAAAATATAAGGATCAATTGACTTTCTCAAGAGTAAATGATGGGTGTATCACAGTACCGAATAAATCTAACTTCAGGTCATATCCCATTCACCTTCATGCTTCGAATTAGAGACAAGTTATTTAGTGTGATATCATTATAGTAATTCTTCATTTCAGCAAATGATCTTTCATGATTTTTTATCAAATCCGCAATTTGTTTGTTTTTCCTTTCCTCTACTTCAGTTATTTCCATTCGATGTTTCAATGTCAGCGATTCGTATTGATCGGCTAATTTATGCTCATACTTTTGCTCCAGTTCGATTGCTTCTGCCTCAAACTTCTTCATCATGTTACTCATTTCCTCTGCATTTGCCTATTAAGTGAGGGAAAGAACATAATCATATAATCTTATATTAATATGGGTGAAAGGTAAATTCTAATTTATAAAAGACTACGTTACTACGCACCAGTTTCAGTTCGCGTATTTCATCTACTTGTGCCATTTCTTGCTCTTTGCGCATTCTTTTGAGCTCCTTTTTATCTTTGATAAGTTCATTTTCTTGCAAAATGTGATCATCTTGAGCCATTTTGAGCGCCACCATATGCTCAGCCTTGGTTTCGGACAAATTACTTTGATGCTCATACATCAAGTGTTTCACTTTTTGCTTATACAACTTTAGTTCAGCTTCGTGCTTTTCAATTAATTCTTCTTTTTCACGTTCCTTATTTCTACGTAAATATCATTGCATAAGATTCTTGACAAAGAATTAGTAAGTATTATTCCGTTTTTACACTACCTAATAGTTGCACGAGCTTCATCTAGTTGGTGTCGTGTAATTTCCCAAAATGTTCTCAGCTTGTCACGCTCTAGCTGAAAGAAATTTCTTTCTTCGCGTTCCCTTTCCATTTCTTCCAAAATTTTATGCGAATAGACTTCCAGCTGCTCTCTATTCATTTTCGATGTATCTACACCTTCGACAGATTCCATTTTTTTCCCTCTTCCTTTCTTAGGACCCTATAAGAAAAAGTGATATTTTTTACTAATAAAATTGGCATTGACAGAAAACATATAAGTTGATGGATCATTTTTAAACCTTACCATTGTGCTAGTGAATTTTTACAAAGACGTTGACAATACTTTCTTTAGTTGTACTCCAATGTATAGTTTGCGATAAATTTTTCTTTAATGAGATAGTGTAGTACGTACACCTATTCAATTATTCAATCATTGAATACTGATGTAAAGTTATTCGAAAATTCAAAACTTTTGAAAGCAATGAAAATACCAAACTTCAGAATGTTGCCATACTGTTTGTCTATGGTTACCAAGCAACGTCAAGTATAGAAAGAATATATAGATAAAAACACCTGTTGCCTCCACTGGTTGCTTTTAAAATTGGAATCGACAATTTAGTATTAGCAAAGAATATCATTTGAATAAAGATGAACAAATTTGGAATAGATAGACAATAACTATACATGTTTTACAAATTGTCTATTAAAATTCTATAGGGTTTACTTGTAAATAAGATTACAGATTACAGGTATACTCAATAATTTTTTTTCAATCAATTTGACTAATAACATAAATGAAACAGTTTCACAAATCATAACTCACAACAATGTCCATCTTATTGGCAGAACATGTAGTGACAACTGAAAATGATTTGAATAATGAACGATAATAGCGCGAACGGAGGATGCGAGATCTTTTACTTAATTTCCAAATGTACCAGCTGCAGCCCATAGTTATAGTTAAATAGATAAAATATGCTGTAATCCCTTTTCACATGATATCAGAAACTAAACGATCGTTTAAAAAAGAAGTAAGTAATTTATATCTATTTTAATAACTCGAAATTCGTTATGGTTGGTACTGACAATAATTTAATAAATTTCTCCGGTTCATTGATCAAAAAAGGTAAACAATCGATTCGTGACACTCGTATAAACATACAATTTATCTAAAGTCTTTCTCTGAGAAAGCGTAACACAATTTTGCTAATCTTATAGTTTGTTAGGCTTATTACTATCACGCATACATAGTGAAAATAAAATACAATAACGCGTCGAGATTTATCAACGACGTACATACGATACGTTCATATTTCAACAGTATAACAGATAATTAAGGCAGAGCAAGTATATCCCAGCTAGAGCCTCAAGCAATTCAATTCGCGTTACCTAAATATTGTCTTATATGGTGTAATGTAGGTTTAATGTAATGCATATTAAAATTCACCAACACGTATCCCGTTATATAAAACTATCAAAATGAAAAGAAAACAGTATTGAACTACTTTTGTATATAATATTATGCAAGAACGACTATTCCCAGACCTAATAAAATACGAGTTAGTATAAGATTGAATTTTTTAAAAATGTTCTACATAATCTGTACAATATCTTACGTATCAGTATTACGATAAAATTCATTATCAGTAAGTTACGATTTTTTGCAAGAATTATCAGTTCATAATTCAAGCTATATTTCCGATTCTTCAAATATTGTACGAGAAACTCAGATATAGCATCGACGGCTTGCAAATATCATTCAACAACTTAAAAATAATATTAAGTAAGTTATTTTGTAAAATATTGTGATAAATAATTCTTCACTTTTCACGTACAGTTTGGTCCAACAACTGATTTTGTATTACTAAAACATTTGTGCCCTGAGCCTTGGACGTTCTATGATGGTTTTTTTTTTTTTTTTTTTATCTCTTTTATGAATACATGTTGAAAATTTTATCCAATACGATTGTATAATATAAACTTGATACGTGTACAGAATGAACAAAGGAAAGCGCAGCCATTGATTCGAAACCACAGACTGTATTATTAATAATTATATGAAATCTGCTAGTTTTGTGATAAGTCAACAATGAGCTGTGACTGCGAATCGAATAGCGTGGCACGTTTTTCTTTACTCAATTTGCGCATATATTATACATATATACATATTCGTGAACGTGTAGAGAGCCCTAAAATAAAGTAAGAACGATAACAAAAATAAATAATAGTAAAATACTGATTTCTGCTTACGGACTTTAGATTATTATTAAAAGGCTAAATTCGATAAATAGAAATCATCTACAAATCTTCGTTAACATGCGACCAGACGCGACAGTTATCAAGATTCGATCTTCACGGGAATGCTTTACGTAACGGCACGGACCGGAGGACATGATTAACTTGTATTGCCATTAAATTGTAATAAACAACCAACTGCTCCGAAGTATCCCTGCAATGACAATATATTCATATAAAATGTGCATTACATGCTGGAATGGTTCCGTCTAAACTTCAATGTGCTCACCTCATGTTCTAAAAACAACGCCTTCATGGTATCCTTTGACCAATAATCCATAGCAGATGCTAACAGTTTCATCGAGATTGGGTTTACCCTCAAAAAATTACCAACAAATACAACCTGTTGGAATGATAGTAATGCAATTATTTCAGCTTCGATATGCAGACAAATCGGGCCTTCACATGGATTATAGGGTTAAAACGAAATTTAACCAAATCAGCCATAAAAGATATAATGGTCGCTGTGGCGACAAACACACTCGAAAAATACTGAAATAGTTATAATTAATAATTTCCTGCCTTCTGATTTCTTTAGGATAACTGTTTTTAATAATTAGTCGAATAAAACGTACACCTAGGTTAGATGGCAGTTAGTGAAAAAAAGTTGTTCTTCGACATGTTTTATTCTACCCAATGGTAGAAAACTGGTAACAAACGATTGATATCAAAATCCGCGATTGTAAAGTAAAGAATAATGACCAGTACAACATAAATTACCCTATCAATTTTTTCATTGACAGCACACATGCGGGCGATCGAGCCGATGTTGTTGGTAATTGTTACAAGCGTGGCGCGCGCAAGATCTTCTTTGGAGACAGCATTTCGTCGTTCCTTGGAATTCATCTGCCCGAAACTGTACACACCGAGAAAACTTGACATACAGTCTACAGTTAGATAAATAGAAGATTGAAAGGTCATTAAGCGAGACATAAATTATTCAGCATACTATTAGAGAAAGTATGATAATATTGCAGTCTATATACATGATGATTGTTTGATATCAAAAGCGATACATGAAGAACGAGGTTTTATAATTTATTTTCTCCTTAATTAACAACAAACTGACCTGCTGGCAACTAAATCTCCCGGGAGTCCAAAACGGTCGTAATCTCCACCATAGATGTCTTTAATTAATTTGTCTACTCTCGTGTTATCTCCTCCAGTTGCAAGATCGATAGCCTCTTCAAACGTGTTACATCCAGTGAGTAAACAGCACAGACCCAAAAACGTGCCACCACCTAAGCTGGGACACAAAAGAAGAATTATACTAGAACCAAGTTTTTATTTTCTTTTTAATAATTGCGTTGAAGTGAAAAATCTTTGTATAATAATGTTCATTGATGCCCTCCCCTTCCGGCTACCTTGTTTTCAATCCAAAGCAAAATACAGATTCGTATCTATACGAATTATGTGGCAATGTCTCCCATTCTCTCACGTCAACTTCATTGCTAGTCATTTTCACATCATTCGTGTACTGAATTTGCATTTTGTTTCGGACCAAGAACAAGTTAGCCGAAATGGACAGGCCTTAATGAACATTACTGTACTATTACTGTAACGTTCACCATTTGAAAACATAGTTTAATTGGTAATACCTTGTTCCTGATATCCTTTTATAACTATTGGGACCATAAACTGCTAATACACTCACACCAGATCCAACGTTAACAACCTGGAAAGGAAATAGAATGCATGTGAAAGATCCTGTTCTTGAGGTACATACATTTTTTTTTGTTGTTATTGTTGCTGGAACGAAATGAATAAAATAAAAATTACGCACATATTTTCATTGTGCTTAGACTTACCAAAAATGGATAAGGTTCAGAAAAGTCGAAAGGTACTTTTCGACACCTAATGTCACATGTCGGATGTAACCAGTAGTAGCATTCATGGGGATTTGTTGTTTCGATGTACAACATACCCCTTATCAGACTATCTAGCTCATCAAACTTGGCTAAACTCATATTAACTTCCTGAAATATGTTGAAAACATCGTTAAATATTGGAGGTCATTAGTATTTTTGGCGGACTAATTTTAATCTTACCCGTTTAAAATTTTCTTCAAATTTGAAAGCACCTCCGCCAGTAGCACAGACTGTCGTAACCAGATTAGCCATTCCTTTTGATTTGGCTAGTGCTAGAAAGTTTCCCATTTCACTAGTGGGAAATCTTATGAAATGTAAAGTACCCCGTCTACCCCTTATGCTGACATTATCCATCTGAAATAAAACACGTAATTGAGATACTTAAAGTATGCCTAAGAAATTGAG
Organism: Neodiprion virginianus; assembly: GCF_021901495.1. NCBI lineage: Eukaryota > Metazoa > Arthropoda > Insecta > Hymenoptera > Diprionidae > Neodiprion > Neodiprion virginianus. The sequence continues at coordinate 26,372,194 of NC_060882.1, forward strand.
AATTGTGAAAGCCAAAAATTTAAACAATTAGTACATTCCATTTTGAGAAATCTAAGACATTTAGTCAAAACATAAGTCGTATAATAAGAGACTAATTTTTACTTACCTGCAAGTGGGTATCTCGATGGCCAGTTTTTCCATAAGATGAATTTTTAACAAGATATCGTCGAATATTTTTCAAGGTTTCTACTTCAGCATCAGCTTCGTCCCTGGTTCTATCCTTAGGTTCAAAGTACACTAATTTAGACAAGGTTCCACCAATATCCATCCCAAACCACGGCATTGCTGTAAATGACGTATAAAACAATAAGGTTGGACGTCCCCGGCTAAAGTCAGAACAAAGCAAATAGTTACTGAGCATGGTAATTTTGTATTTTAAATAATCACAAAGCTGTGGGATTATCTACTGACTTTATTCATTGATTAGCTACCGACACTTAAAAACTTACAGATTTCTAATTTAGTTTTCATTATATATGACTAGGCTTCTGAGTATAACATTTGCGTCATTCAAGTTTGAAAACAATATTAATTACTGCAACAAATTATAAACACGCACACTTTTTTGCTTATGCAATTACTCTATAAATTCAATTTTTATGTGACCAGTGAATGGTTTTTGAAGCAAAATAGTAGCAAAACGAATTATTCATTAGGAATTAATGACGATACTTTTTATACAAAAGTACAATTACTTTCAGAATAAAAAAAATAAAAACAAATAAAAAATAGGACTATGAACAAAGGAATCACGAACGCTGCATTGTATTACGTGAATAGATGAACACAGCAGTATCATTACGTACAAAATATATAAGCACCTAATCACTTTTTAATCTCACGTAATTACCTAATGCCAAATCATCTACAGGAGATTATTATTCTAAATGTGCTTTAATAAGACATTAGCTATCTTTAGCTAGAAAATAGCTTTACGCAGTGGTCATGCTTAGTATCGAACTACAAAATAAAAATCGAATTAAAAGGTGGCTAGTCTAGGCACACATACAATTCACTGACTCACAGGGTGGTGAGTGGTGTACCAGGGGCTTTGCAGCTGAACCAGCGGTAGGGTATCCATTGGACGCCATAATCCTAGCGTGTAAGCAATCTTTACAGCTGTGAGGTCCCATTTTTAATTGATAAACAGCTCACCCTGACCCTTCGAGAAGCTGTTCCTTCCGTTACTGAAACAAATGACAAATAAGATATCAATGGCTAAAAGTATTACTACATAACGAAATCAGGACAAATTCTAATGAATGCGAGAACGAGGTCCAAGGTTTCTACGACTATAGAATACAAAAATATGATGATTAGATTATTGACTGCTAATGTCAAGAGCATGGTATTTGCATGAGATGATTGTGAAATACAGATACTAAATAAATTGGTAGCTTCTATGTGGTCGTCGAAAAAATACAAGCCACTAAAAAATCAGTGAAAGTTCGTTATTTTGTTTCACAGATCAAATTAAGGTCATGGTTAGCGACAGTAGGTGTAGATAAACGTTATCATTAATTTGAAACAGTAATTATAGATAAACTAGTCACCAAGTTTTTATGATTAAAAGTACTTATTACCTTGAATGCACAATCTACGTCACAAAACAATTTCACGATATTTTATCAAAGTGAATTCGACTTTAGATAAGATACTGTAAGCTTGCGCAGATATATAGTACATAAATAAATCACTACTTAATCGGATCTGAACCTCCACATATAGAATATTAGCGGAAATGAAACTATAACTTTGGCGAGCCGAAAATGTGATCAACCAGCTTTTATTCAGCTGAAACTGATCAGTCCCGAGTATTGTGAACATTTTTATGCACGGAAGGCTCCTGGTGTCATATTCACTGAGCTCAGACGTGTACAACAGGTCAAAGATCAGACACGTTACGTAAAGTTTAATTATGCATACTGTACGCAAATACAAATGAGAATTCAAATACGCACGCTGTAAACAAAGTGCGCAGGGTTTAATGTCCAAAATAAATGTCCGAGGCTATAAGCATGAAAAATATTAGAAAAAAAAATTATATCTATCGTGAAAGCTACATCAAAATATTATCACACGTTATTTTCTAGTAGAGATTAATACATGGTGGTGACTAATCAGGTAACGTTTTAATTAGTCAGGCAATTTTATGATGGTGTGTTGGGAGAAGGAAGAATAAAGTTTTGTTTTCAGAAACAAATTCCAAGAACAATTATTTTTGTATGTGCTCGATACAGTGACTATTAAATAGATCATGAACGTGTTTTTGAATACCGTTTGATTCGGAGCATGATTGATTAGGTGTTCGCATTGACACTATTGGTTTGATTTTTAGTCAAGGAAAAATTGTAATTTGGTCAGCGAAAGTCAGGGGAAAGTCAGGGAATATTTTGAACTATATTTAGTGTTCACCATGTAATATCATTACACGAATTTATGTACTGAACGCAAAAATCATTTTGTAAAAAATCTTAATGATAGTTTCAATTAGTTTCAAATTTGAAAGTGAGTGCAAAGCTAATTTCGTACATGTGATAATTCAGATAAAATGGTACGTGACCGTACTTTGGGTCCACTTTTGAAAATACACTCAACTGTCTCATATATTGAATGTTTCTTACATATTGTCTGCTTGAATATTTTCGATGAATTTAAACTCAAGTTTGAATGGTACATTGAAAAATTCACTCACATTAACAAATTATTGATTAAAATAATGCCACCATTAAAATATACACTAAAATCACAGTGGAAAATGGAAATAATTTGAACAGTAATTGTGTGACACTCCAAAATTAGTCCTACTCGACTCAAAATCTAGGGAAGAAATGTTTCTGTCTTGTCAATCAACAACCATACTCCCATTCCCCGCAATTAACAACCGTTACATGAAAAGAAGTACTTTAAAAATAAGCAAGATGTTTAAAATTTAAATCAGATAGATTATATTTTTATACTTCGTTCGAAGTTAGACTGAGATATAACTGAGAAATATACGTTTCAAAGCAAACTGAAAGCCTTGATCCACTAGAACCAGTCCTACTTGACTATGAATGTAGATGCATATTATATTTGAAAGTTGACAGAAGTGTTCAACAGGCAACGAATCACCAGCTTCTGATAACAGATAAGGTATCATTTTACAAGAAATTCTATTTTGAATTGTTGGTTCAATGACTTGGGATTTTGAGCGGTCTGATTATCGCTCATTTACAAATTTCGGCTTTGAACTTTCCAATTCTAATCTGAAGTAATTATATGATAATGTGAGTGTCGCTTAATGTATGTTATTATTAAACGTTTTGATTGAAAATAAAATCGTATATGGATTGAAAATTTCATTCATTAAAGCTAAACTTTGGAAGATAACTGTTTAATTTTGGAAGTAACTGTAGGAATAGAAAAAAGAAAGGACTATACTAGTAATAAGTATCAATTATTTATTCGATAACGCGAGAATTAATTAGAAAGGAATAACGATTAACGCATGTCGATTATAAATAAGTAAACAATAATGATCCGTCCAAGCATGTTCCGAGCGACGTGATATACATATGTTGGATTATTTACTTGTTAACACGTAGACGCGTTGATCTGTATAGTGCTAGTAGTCAGGGATTGCACTGATAACCGTAAAAGTTTCGTGGGTATCGGGGTGCTAAGCTTGTCGTAATGCAAATGTAATTGAAACTGGAGTTTCTCTTACCGGAATACATTTTGTGAAACGGGGGGATATATCGTAGAACTGTAGTACGGCATGCGACAAGGAGAGTTTCCTTATGAGTAGGTATTGTGTCGTCGTATTCCAACTTCGTAAATTTCATCATCTGTTCCGCAAATTTGACCGATTTCATTTATCGAAACTCGACATGTGCGTACGTGTCTCGCACGAATGTGTGTGCGTCGTATAACGTATCACATACTCGCACCTGACGTCGTGCCAAAGGTCGTAACAGCACTGCATATGATACTATACACATACGACGTGTCAATCAACGCTGTGCAATTCACAAACGTATTTTGATAGAGGATTCAGTTTGATCATGATTGGTTGACGGCCAGTCACCAGATCACCGGATCGCTAGCTGCCAATAGCGAATTGATTGAGAATACTTAACGCGACGGACGCGATGTGCCTGCTCCGGCGCCCATTAAAACCCACACGAATACACGAGGCGTGCGTAAGTTACGTGAGATACGAGTGCCGAAATCAGCTGCGTGCGCATCACTAGCTCACCGCGTGATTTACGAGGCATGCGCACTCCCCGGCACCTTGTTTAAACTTTAGAACTGCGGGTCGTATTTTTTTTTTGTTATGATATAAACAAAAATCCCGCACTACACCACTCGTAACCACTTCTCATTATTCTACATCATTGCAAGATATTTCGTCGCTCGTCTCGTTATGTTATCATTAACTTAGCAGTCTACGTTTACAATTGTTAATTATATTAACAAAATCCTGATAAAATAAAAGTAATTTAACAAATTCTTAGAGCAACTAAAAATTTGTTTGTTAATCCGAGTTAATTTTTTACGTTTTTTTCGACCCCTACACTTCTGTTTTCGTCAAGTTATCGAATTTTGTCAAAGCCTTGAAAGTTTGTTTTCTTTTTTGTTTTAAATGTTGGAAACTGCTTAATTTTTTACAAGCATGTTACAATTACGAAACAATAATTGACAAAACACAAAAACAAGGATTGTCTTATTTTATAATCTATTCCATCTTCTAATCTTGTATCATTACTATAATTTATGATAGGTAAGCTATACTTTATTACAGATATGTATACACAACAAAGCGTTCATGCCTTGAGAGTATATATAAGTATACAAATGTCAAAATATCGGTTATAATTGGGTGACATGGAAATGAAAAAAATTATAAGATTGTGTAAGACACATAATCCACGAGTGATCTTTCCGAATGTCAATGTAGACATCGATGTCAATAGTTCAATAAGCAGTGCACCAGTTGAGAAATTAAGAAGCACTCTTATCCATGAACTTGGACGTGCAAAGATCATTAGACCACGTGTAAGATTAGATGAATTGTAATCCAAGACAGCAATACTGACGATTTGAATTTTTTTGTTCACTTTTTAGTTTAAGCCTGCTTCACAATTTATTAGCTCGAAAGGATATTTTGATATCTTTTCATAACATGTTTGAATGCCATTTAATGACCGTACAAATTGACTTGTAGGTAACTGGAAAATATTTGACTATTCAATTAGTATACCTATATGTACACATATCCTTACAAGTACCCATGAAACACAAGTTACGATCAGTACAAGTATTTATTTGAATTCATGAGGAGTAAATTTGATTCTATGATGGGACGATATAGTGTCCTCATTCGAACTGCATACGCCCGGAAATTTTCAAACTAGTCATATTCTTATGACAAGAATTTATGCAGCATTACACTGTGCTCTAGCCATCATAGAGATTTTTTGAGCTTTTTGAATAATTTCTGGACATCGTCTACGACGCACTAATTTGCAATCTTGAAAAAAGCCTTCGTTTCTTGGAAAGCCATGTGAACCATCGGCATAAGTTACCAAACCTAGTAAAAAACGAAAAGCAAGTTAGAACCATGCATTTGAATAATAAGCTAATAAATCGCTGTCAGCATTAGCAATAAAGCTTTTATTTTATCAGCAATCAACCCATCATTCACTGTTATGATCTATGAATACTGGAAAATAATCCAGTCTGAAGATTTCTATAAATAAGACGAGTACCTAGTCCCCATACTCTGCCACCTCGAAACTCTCCCTCAAACTTCATACCATCAGCGCGCCAGAATACTCCGTGTCCATGAAACCAGCCCTGCATGAATTCTCCTTCATACCTACACATTGATAAACGATGATGATAATTTTGAGTACCTAATTGGTACGCTAATTTTTAACAACTTAAACTTTTAGCAATTTTTTACATCAAAGCAAAACTTACTTTGCTCCATCTGGAAATACAATAACACCGAGCCCAGAACACAAGCCATTTTGAAAGGCACCGTCATAGCGAGTTCCATCAACCAATGCCAATGATCCAGCTCCATGCTTCAAACCCCTGCCATTCCAATCACCAACGTACCTTGTACCATCATCATACTTGTAAGCACCGTTCTTGGCCACACCACCTGCTGGATACATTTTGCTATCATATTCAGATTAGGTTTCTAAATTTGTGAAAAATTTTGTTGATAGGGCAATGATGAATAGTTTAAATATAAATATTTTTTTTTTACAGTTCTACTTTGTAGACGGGGAATAATTTTTTTTTAAATATAACAGACGAAATATCGGGCACCTCTTACCGTCAACCATTGTATCGGTACACTAAACACATTAAATGTGGCTTCCACAAGTAATCCAATTACTCCAGATCAATGCCTGATTCAATTAGGTATAGTTGGAGCAGATTGTTATTTTATAGATTCTGTACCTATGAAGTTTTATTGAAAATTGTAAAGAAATATAATGGAAACACAAATCTATCGTTTAACCATGCCAACTGATTTCAACCGTAAGAAATAGTTACTTTATTAACTGACATAATAAACACTTACTTGAGAACAATCTCAAATTTTCAGAAATCACATAATTTATTTACATACCTACACTTAATAGGACATTTGTAAAATCGACATGTGCACATATTCCATATCTTTAGCAAGTACCTACTTCTCTTCAACAAACTGTACAACCTTTATGTTAAAACATGAGACAGTATCAATATTTTTTTATTCTTAAAAACTTTTGGGTGTTTTAGCAATACTTCAAATGCAAAGTACTCCAGTTAAATATGCAACAGGAAATCACTTTGATTTGCGGTTGTTAGAATGAATAAAAATTGTGAAATACTTCAAAGAAGCAATAGGTCGTTATTCTATGATTTCACGCAATAAATCATATTATTACGTGATAAGTCTTTCGCCTGTACCTTACGGACGATTGAAGGTAACATTGGATACTATAGTACAGATCAATATCTATAGAATTTCCCAAAAATAAAAAACAGTAACGGCAGAAACTGTCTGAAATCACACATTGGCATCAGCTACCACGATAAAGGTCTTCAGGGAAGACTCGCCTGAGAAAGCAATTTTCATTGCATTCTATCTAGACTGTTCAGGCTAAGTTCAATTTTCCTTTCTTAAATTCATTTGTGTAAATGAAACTATAATAATGAATTGAACAATCGGCTATTCCGTCTGAGTTAAGATTGTTTCGGTTCTCCTGGTGCCCCAACAAGATACCAGCGAGTTCTTGCTTTCACAGCGATTGACCTGACCAAACGTTTTCGATCGTCGATCGCCACAGCTAATCGCTCCAAGACATCCGTTTTAAAAGGTAGAATCAAGACAGTCGGGTAATTTGCATAATGCAACAAACATTCCAATGCAGCAGTTCTGACTTTCTGAAAAATAAAACAATAGTCGAAGTTTGAAAACTAGCATGGATTTTAGGTAAAACTGTATACTTGTACTCAGGGTAAGGTACTCTGATGAAACCCATTGGAATAAGATCAAATTTTTTTCAAGTTAAAACTTAAGCACAATTATGAAAATTTTCTGCGAATCATTATTACCATTTCCCTACATGTCGTCAGACTCAGTAATTTGGGAATAAAGTGTTGTGCTTGCTCATGGAAGATCTTGTGCCCTGTGTCAAGCAAAACTTTCAGGGTCACTAGTGTCGACAGAATTAACTCTGAGCTGTCCAGTGCCATGGATTCAATTAGGAGTGGGATGAGCTTCAAAAAAAAAAGATTCAAACACATTGAAATAACAGTATGAGGTATCGCAGTGTAAATTCATTAATTATCACGTGTGTGATAAATTGGTAAACTCTATAATCATTATTGTTATATTAAAATTAAATAAAATATATATTACCGGCTCTAAATGCATGAGCAATAGTTCCATTGGAACTTCCTCGATTAAATGTGTTAGAGCCATTAGGTAGTTTTCTCTTGATTGTGCATCAAAGTCGTTGTTTTTTTGAATGACATTCTGAAATATCCTCTGTTTGTAGAATAATTTAACATTGCAGAAGTTTTCTTCAGTCACAGTATCCTCAAACCTATCAGATAGAGTTTTAAAACCATTTGCAACATTGTGACCCATTTCCATGTCCTTCAGCAAATTTATGTGCTATAAGAAACATAAAATCTTGATTAGTACATATTTTTCATTCTCCGATGTAGAAAATATGCAATATATCATGTGACATAAAATGGTACAAAGTAAAGCTGAATTACGTCTTCTTATACTTACGAAATCAAGATACTCTTGAGAATTTTGGCTTCCTCTGACAACCAAAGCTTTCGTCAGCCACGTATTCAATAAGATGGCTGACTCTTTGAGCTCGGTATTCGAATCGTGTTCCAAAATGTTTTTGATACGGTCCCTCAGCATATTTAAAACTATTAGGAAATTTTTGTCTTCGGTTTGTTTATTTATCAATACTGATATCAATTTACTTGATACTTCTTTAGAACTCGAACTGACGCTGTTGATTGCAAGGTGTAATAGACTTTTTAACAAGTTTACCTTATTAGCAATATCAACATTTCTTTGCAATGGTGTTAAAAGTCCTTCCAATACAATCACATTGCTCTCGGAAAGTTTTTCACTAAGAATTGAAACATATTTATTTACAATTTGTTGTTGGTCCTTCACATCCAACTTTCTAACTATAGATCGACAAATCGATGCAATTAAATTTAATTTTTGAGTGGAGCAGCCACTTGTATCTGCTGATACCAATAACTCAACAATGTTACAATTTTTATACAAAAAATGTTGTATACTGAATGTATCGCTTCTCCCAGCTACAAGTTTTCGCAAACAACACAGTGCTGCGATACTCTTTTCCAATCTATTAGACATAGCTACCACTACTACATTAGGTAGGATTTGTGGACCTAATTCTGGTATTTTTGCTACAGCACATAAGGCTTGCAATCGGTGAGTAAATACCGTATTATCAGTGTTTGCTGGAAATAATTTTAATTCATTAGTCTTATCCAACTGAAGAAATTAATTATAAGAAAAGTGGTGTACGTTAATTTGCTAATGAATATCTCAAGCTTACAGTCATTGATAGCTAGTTGGTTCATAACGGTACCCAGAATTTCGTTTGGATAAATTTTAGCAAAAGTTGACAGACATATGTGGCATGTGTTCTTTAGTTGATTATTTCCATCATCTACTGCCATACAAATTTTTTCATACAGAAGTTTTCTGGCCACGTCACTCAACGACGATTTCAGTATTGCCAATCCAGAGAAAGTCTTCAATTTTAGCTCAATATTATCAGTATTTAAGGCATTCAAGTACAATGTTGGTATATCTGTCCAAGCAAGTTCGGGCACACCTGTAAAATTTGGTAACGTAACAGATTAAAAATTGTGCATTGTTTTACTAAGTTTGATGTGAGCTGAATGCATTGACATACTATTTATTACAAATCTCTGCTCTTCGCATATTGCCATCAAACTATTCAAACTTTCTGTTAAGGTAACTCTATCTGAGTAAGAAGTCTTTGTTGAATATTGACCAAGGCACAATGGTATAAAGGTTTTCAAAACTTGGGCACAAGCTAATTTATTTGCCTTAGCGACTGCTTCCAACAATTTTTCAGCCGGCCAATAAAGGCTCAATTGAACGTCACACAGTGATGATTTTGTATCTGTGATAACTTTTTCGATGAAACTGTCTCGTATTACATCATCTGTGGACAACACTTTAACTAATTCAGTTATAGTTTCTAATCCAGCATTTCTCATCTCAATATCCCCGCCTGGGAAGACTTCTTTTCGTATAATTGGCCATAATTCAGCAAGGTGTGGTTGCAATCTTGAGGCTCCATAGGTAGAAGCACCTTTGCGTAAAAGATACAATGAATCTAGTTTTGCTAGTCTTAAGCTCGAGTCTAATCTCTCGATTATGAGAGGTATGCAAAATTCGGCAAATTCTGGAGAGGCGTAAAGGCAAGGTGCTAGGGCGTACGCCAAATCATCACGAGTAACTGTTTGAGCCTCTGATGCAGACTGTAAAATTGATTGAAAAATTTACAAGACGAAAAAATGTCGAATAATTATAAAACAGGAATTAAAATTTCATACTAACCAAAAATTGAAAATTTCATGATTAGGGCTACTTACGGAATTGAAATCAACTGGGAAATAACAAGCAATAACTTCAAACATTTCCTCTGTCAAATGGCCCAATGGAAATTCTTGAATAAAATTTGGAAGCATGTCAAATAACAGCATCAAATTTCTTGGATCTCGTTCGCCGTCTATAGATGAAATTACTCCGTATATAAAATCAGGCCCCATGGAACGTAAGGCATCTTTTCTATTTTGTAGGAGTGTTTGGAATATCAAATATATCAACTTTCGAATAGGCTGCAGCTGTGACTGACAATGTACATGCTGAAACATGAGGTTCAACAATCTAGCAGGCGAATCTTGAGGTAAACGGCTCATCTGTACCTGTAACATTTTGAAAGTAGTGAAAATTAGTCATCACTGGTTCATATTGTGAATTATAGAGGAAAATTGATGACTGAGAATTGATATTTATTTTAAACCATAATATTGAATATAAGAGCTCACGATAGTCAGGACACCCTGTAAAACGGATGGAATAACTTCATGCTGATCCTTCATCCGATCACAGTAAAAATTTGTGATAAAATTTAGCTCATTTTCATTTAGAAAATCTTTCGACAAGTGCTTCAGGGTTGTTGACAACGCAAGCGTTCCCTGAGCTCTCGAAGTAACATTTTTGTCAGTGAGAAACGGAGCGAGTTCCTCAACGAAAATCACAAGCTTCAATTTTCCATATTCTATATCTGAAAATATGAAATGAAAGATGTATCGATCGCAGAGTAGATACTTCGCAGGTGAAAACATGAGGTTTGATCGACGGATAATTATTTACTGAACAAAATATATGGGACCAACGAAAAATTGAATATTCTTCATGTCAGCTGATCATTTTGAAAATTTTGATGGAATGCATTTTCCGAAATGAAGACAGAGCGATAGAGACAGAAGATAACCTCAGTCCCAACAAGTTTGTTTTGCCTGATATTTCAAGGTCAGCAGGCGCGTCATTAGTCAAGTAATTATGATAATGCATACCTGAGGCTATATCTTGACATTCCTTAATCAAGTCGTTATCGTTCTTTAAAGATGCCGATAACTTCTCGGTGAGTGAGGAGCTCGCTGAAACCTCCATATTTCACCCTCAATTTTTCAATACCGTGAGTGATCAGTGTGTAGAGTTACCAACACAAACGGCGATCGCCGAATAATTACGCACTATTCGACATCGCGGCATGGCCCTGTAAAATATCGTGCACAGTTGATGAGTTTTAGAATGCGTACATGAATACGAAAACATCTACAAATTCTTAAATATGACGTCTAATTTATCAAAGTTCTTGACGATTCAAGTTTCTATTGATATCTTATGAATTCTAATAATAACATTACATGCGAAAAATCGCCGCAGGTTATTATCTCTGACTTCCAGCATATACATATGCGTATAAGGAAACCTTCGTGAAGATAAAATAGAAAGAGAGAAAAAAAGAAACGTCTGAAGTTGAAAAACAATTAATTACTTCGTGATTTCAATATAATAATACAGTCACCCCCTAACCACGATTTATTTTGTCATTCTTTAAATTATCGTGCTTTCTTTTTACATCCACATATATAATTTTCTTTTGATAACTGTTAAATCTTAACGGGTTAAATTTAATAAACAGAAAGCAGTAATTGTAGCCTATTAAATTTAACGACACGGCCAGTCGAAGGTCCGCGTTTCTACGAAGTAATTTACAACCGTGTTTTAAAAAAAAAATATTCTTTTCGCTTATTTTTATTATTATTTATTACTATCATCTTGTGCAACCCTCTCGTCACGTCGTCGTCTCTCTTCATAGACCATATACGTCATTCACTGGAAACAACCCAGGCAGGCGTCCTAGGAGTTCGAGCTAGCAAGAGATTTTTTAACAAGGTTTTGTGTGATGGCAGCGCGCGTTGTGGCGGAATGATAAAATAGGTAAAGATGGACGAAAATGGCATGTAAGGTGTTGGTAAATTCCAGTGAAATGTTTGGTTATTTTCGCCGCCTAGGATGGGAGGCTGCATAGGCATAACAAGGGCTAGGAACGGCTCTGTTGACGACACGTCGGGCAACTCTACGAGGACAAATTCAGGTGAGAAACAATATTTTCAACAAACACCAACTAACCTTGGAAATCACGTACACCTAATATGGGTCACCGCATGAAAACTGTAATTTATTCAAAATGCAATTTAGGACTCGATCGCGGTCTCTTACGTTCACATTTTTTTTTTTTTTTTAAAATTATTTCTTAATTTTTTTTCCCAATCCAGAATACCGACTTGTAACATTATGTATATTGCGCGCGATGAAATCACGAAGGAACAAAAAAAGAAGCAGAAAGAAAGTTTGAAAATAAAAAAAAATTTCGATACTCCTCATTTACGATGTAGCTTTCGTTTTTAGTCACTTCTACCTGTGATTTTAATTTCTATTCGCTGATGTAGGTACATGTTCGAACCTTGTCAAGCTATGACCTAAATAGTAAAACAAATGTCAGACCTCGATCCACGCTACCAAACATAGCCTCAATGGCTCAATAGATTTTCTTTCAATAAAAAGACTAAGTGTTGAACTATTTTTTATGCCAGATTGAAACCTATTCACAAAGCTGCAAGTTTTTTTATTTTTTATTGTTGTATTAGTTATTCCAATCAATAGATCGAGCTATTTGAACGATATCTGTTAAAAAATACAGGTATATAATCATTATTTTAGGATGTTTTTCAGCCTATCTGTATTCACCTCAGATAAAATTGTAAAGCAAATGTCAAACCTCGTGCTTTGCGTAATTTAAAAAAAGTTTTGCGTGGTATTTGTAATCCTTCTTTCTGTCACAGATGAAGTTAAAAATATTAACTATGCCATTTATTTTTACAATTTCATGCAGGTAATTCAAGAAAAAACCATCCACTTTGTCACGAAGTGATCAGATGGAAGTCGGACGTTCCTTTGACCGAGGGTCAACTCAGAAGCAAGAGAGATGAATTTTGGGATACCGCGCCAGCTTTTGACGGGCGCAAAGAAATATGGGACGCCTTAAGGGCTGGCGCGACCGCGGCTGAGGCCCAAGACTATCAGTTGGCACAGGCCATTTTGGACGGAGCTAATGTCTCGGTGCCTAATGGATATTTAACTGAGTGTTACGATGAATTGGGAACTAGATATCAGGTTCCGATTTACTGCTTGTCATATCCAATAAATATTGTTAAAGAAGACAGCGGTAGAGATTCGCCAGCTGACTGTTCTGGTAAGATTTACTGAAATATCAAGTATATCTCTAGTTTATAGTGAAAACTGGTATGCTCTGTATCTTCTTAAACTAACTATTTGTTTCTTTTTTCTCTGCCACAGAGCCCGTCGACGGAGGCACAGAAATGACTTTGAAACTTAGGCTGTCTACAACCCTAGGAGATGTTAAATTACCCGTTTATAGTAAAGACACGATAGGAGCTGCCAAGAAAAAGTTGCAGGTTTGATTATTATTATGTGCACTGTTTTTGCAATTTACGATACAATCACATTGCTGTCATTGATTAACAGAATATACAATAATTGCTAATTCTCAATTCACTCTGTCAAATCAGCTTTTCAATTTCGCTTAACGTTCAGGCTTGTCTTTGCGTTAATTTAATTTTTTTTCACCACGATTGTATTTAATTATTCTTTCACTGCACAGAGTCAAGAAGGTCTGGAACCATCGAGGCAAAGGTGGTTTTTTGGCGGAAAACTACTTGGAGACAAAATGCACATAGAAGAAGCTAAGATTCAACAAAGTTACGTAATACAAGTAATTGTAAATCCGGAAAAAATTGACACAAGCCCTACAAAAACTAGTTGAACTCAACAAATTGTATATGGAAGTTAAGTGACGCTAACTTTTACTGCAAAAAAGATCTTTAAAGGATATTCCTTAACACAGACTACTAAAGTTCAACGTGTCTATTCAGTGATGATTTCTGTACTACTCTTATCATTTCCTTATGTTTTTATATTATTTTTCGATTAGCGTACGGTGCCACAGTTGGTAACATTCCAGGTTTTTTATAAGGAAGTTTCTACTACCTTTACAATCAAAAATCAGAATAGAAAATAAACATCTTTGTAGAATGCAAAAATGTCATATGTATAATAATGAGATATGCCTACATGCTTGGATAATTTTGAAATTTTACGCGCAGGTCAGGGGACTATTTAGATTGAACTAGAAACAGTATAGCGTAAACTTGTACTGTTTGGTAACTGAATTGTTTAGTTCTGCGACATAATTATGTGCTTGATGATAATCGAGTTTGTAGATCGACTGAAATGTAACCAAGTATTTCACCAGTACAGAACACATTTAAGCAGGCTGTGTTTACTTTTTATGGCAGAGCTTTGGAATTTTTTCTTAACATTTTATTCTTCAAGTATTGAATCGATATAGTGATATAAAATAGTATCTCATTTCCAGCTCAAATCACCACAACAAACTTTATCTTTGATACCATGGCCTAGTGAGAATTCTAGTTAAGACTTGGTCAAAAGACTTACGTTTAAAAATAGACCGTTTGCTCCTTCTTACAAGCATATTAATGTATATTATTGTACTATTTTTTAAACTAAATTCGAAGGCACAGAGTGAAAGTTTTTTGAGAATCGCACAATGAATGTGAGGAAACGTTTTTATGTTGCTGAATTAGTATTGAGGTAGAAATCGAACTAGTCGACAAAGTTTTGATACACGCGTGAATGTATGTATATTTTTGTTCAAGTAGTAAAGTACTTCTGATCAAAAGATTTTGAAGCGCATACACACACGTCACACGTTTGCCATAAAGATCTTTGCACACATTAACCAGGTGAATAGCGAGCTAGAAGCCTAATTTTTCACTTGCAATTTTTTAAAACCCTTTAAATTTAGCTACATGGTGTCTCAGTCAAAACGTCACGGCTGGAAATTTTTGGAAAAGACCAGCTTTAATGCTGACTTAGTTGAAGCAAATACTCTGTCCATCTCTCTGTAAACGAATGAAGCTAGACAATGTTGGACAGGACTCGATGCTTCAATTTCTTTGTTTTCAGTCGTTATTCAGCCTGATTTCGTTTCTTCTTTCGCAACTTACATCCCGAATACACCAATATAGAGTAATGACGCTTTTCCTGATCGATGATTTCGCGACGATCAATTCAACTAATATACATATACATAATATGACCATCCTTCACAAACTGGGCGTTTATATAATATATTTAGGCGTATGTATTTTAATTTATAAATTACCAGCAACAACTATATATTATATTATTATATAAATACGGTAATTAGAAGACAGTTTAATATAACTCAGTTTGCGAAAGATTTTTCAATACCTAATTAACTACGACTATAATATATGCGTGTACATATTTCATATTTTATGCATTTCCTTAATGTAACTACCTGCCAGTTTAAATTATTTTGGTATCGAACGAGGTATTTACCAAGATTAAAATTTGGTAATATGCAAAGTATTGTGGTTTGTCTGGCTTCTTGGGTCAGTATCGCCAAGTATCAATATCATTTTCAAATAGAGTAGACAAATTGTATGAAAAACATTTAAGTGAAAGAGAAACGCACTCTTTCAACTTCTACAAATCTCGTATAGTGGTGAAAATTATGCATAATATTGGACATTTTACTTGACAAGGTCTTTGTAAAGTAATGACTTCATTGCTGATCCAACATTACAAATCTAACTGAACGATTACGCAAGAAATTTTTGACTAGCAATCAACAAAGAGCGTTGTAAATCTTGAAAATTTTTAGTGCCTCGAATTACCCTGCAGACAATAGAAGAATAGACTTGAAGAAAAAAAAAAAAAAATTTCCGTTCACCTTAGTTTTGTGATAAACTAAGTGCTCTTTGAAAGTCTGCGTAGTTCAGTAATAAAAAAATCAATTCTCTTTGTAATGAAAATAAAGGTAGTTTCGCATTTATGTACTGTAATATATTTCATAACTATCAATTAATAACTTTTTCATAGTTCAACTTGTAAATGCGTAAACAAATTTTGTCAGACTGATGCAACTATAATGATGAAAAAAAATCGAAAAAAATAAACAATATATTTATCACAGAAGTCTCATACAAAGAAAATTAGTCCTTGGATTATAAAATTTTCTTGTTAAGGAGTCTTTTATAATGTTTTTATAACTCATTACAAGATGAATGCTATTCATTCAAAATAGAATCTGCATTCAA
Source organism: Neodiprion virginianus (assembly GCF_021901495.1). Lineage (NCBI taxonomy): Eukaryota > Metazoa > Arthropoda > Insecta > Hymenoptera > Diprionidae > Neodiprion > Neodiprion virginianus. The sequence goes on from NC_060882.1 coordinate 26,388,586, forward strand.
ATTTTTTCAAGCAATTTGCAAACTTTATGTGACAGTTATAGCGTATGTAAAAGGAGGGAACCTTGCAATCATTACACAGCCATGTTACAAAAATACTCTTAGATATGTTGCGTTTTGTAAGGAAGCAACGACCACGCAACAAGAGACACGTTGAGAATGTAAATATAAAAAGTGTAACAATTTAAAAGTGCAATTTCTATAGCATGTGGTGATTTCATCACGCAAATGATGTTGCCACATTGGACCAATGTGTATAAGAAAACAATTACAAGAAAAAAAATTGATTAAAATAAATTACAAAAGGAACAAAAACTCTATGATGAAGTAATTTAGCGACCGATTGGAAATGACGAACTTAGTGTAACTGCTGATGAAATTGAGTGATTTCGACATCGAAATTGGGGTTACAAGTCTAGTAATCGAAACCTCTGAAGGAAAAGAACGTTTTTTGAAAGAGTCAAACGGCATATACATATATGACGCAGCGATAAATTCTAATTAATTAGATAGCAAATAAATCTTGAAAATTTTCATTTTCTTAATGAAAATTAACGTCATTCACACACATATGTGTTAAATATCTTATCAAGTCCATTCAGTGAAAAATTTATTCTGAAAACAAAATTAAATAAATAACAAATGTTAAAAATAAATATCAAACTAACTCGGTTTATACTATGTAAGGCAATATTTTAATGTTTGACAAAATTATATAGAATTCAAATGTTGTATTATTTAAGAACAAAAAATAAAAATAAAAGAATTAAATACGTAAGCTTCGATATTATTGTCATAGGTTTAATGTGATAGTATATATAATTAAAATTAATTTTTACAATTAACTATAATATGACTGCACACTAAGTTGACAAATAAATTAGCATAATGTTGTAAACTCATCATCATTTTCTCTTCAACATCTTTTCCTACTTTTCAGTTTGAACGTGCTTAATTTGATTGTGGTTTCATGATTCGTATTCAAAGTAAAAACAGAACAAGTTCATCCTTGGCAAAATACTACAGGCAATTTCTGAGATTTTTCATAATACAGAATAACAATAAAATCTAACAATTGTGAATCTTGAATTGTAAATTGTATTTTTTATTACTGTCATATCATCGCAGCACTCTATTTTACATTTCTATAATTATTCGCAAAGCAATACTATATTGTACAAACCTGGAGCTAACTGGTGGAAACATTCATTTGGGTAGACGTTTAACGTATTTTAATTCATGGCAAAGCCACGTCGCTGCAGAGAGTAGTGCCAAACTTCCAGACTGATGGGAAGCTGCTAGTGGGACGGGAACATAATGTAAAAGTGTCGTAATGCCCAGAAGAACCTGCAGGTACCCTAAACACAAAACAGCCATTGCAGCCTTAGCCCCCCGTCCAGGCAAGGTGTACTTCCGTGAAATCCACCAAGTTGCTGTTATCATGGAAAGTGTTGTAATACCCTGAAATAAGATAATATTACAGAGAAATCAATTTGCGGCTTGAAATTACAAAAAGTATTTAAATATTAATGAGATAACTCACTAATATTCTATGATCAAATTGTACGGTTGTTGGATTTTCAGTGAAATTTCTAAGTGTAGGTGAAATGGCGAGTATGTCGTCAGGTATCCATTTGTCTCCCATTTTCGGAAATGAGTTATAGACAAGTCCAGCATCCATTCCGGCAACAAAGGCGCCAGATATGGCCGTGAGGAAGATAAGGCCCTTTGTTGAATGGGTCATCATTCGAAGCTTTCGCAGACCCTTTGTAATATTGGTATCAAATTTTCGCGTACCAAAATAATCAACAGCCACTTTCTGTGCTGGAATTAATTTGTCCAAAGCGTTATAGAGAAAGCCAGTGTAGATAATAAATGCTAACCCAAGGTGTGAGGCTAGGCGGTATTGAGAAACTCTCGGTACATCAGAAGGACCGTTGAATCTGTCCTCTAGCCCAGATTTGACCATGTACCAGCCCATTAATCCTTGCATGCCAATCAAGGTTCCAAGAGCAGTAACTCTAAGCTTTGTTTTCTTATCAAACCAACCCTTTGTCCAGAAAAATGTTGCCGGAATTATGAAAGCAGCACCTATCAGGCGACCCCATGTTCTATGCAAGTATTCCATCCACCAGATGCGCTTGAATTCTTCCAGTGTTATGTTTTTGTTCGTTCTGTGAAACACAGAAATGTTTAGCTCATTGGAAGTCGGAAATAACCAAGTTTTGAATACAAGTAAATATGTGGTATCGTGAAATTGTAAGTAATCAAATGATAAAGGTTGCACAAATAATGTGTAGGATTTCTTACATTTTGAATTCTGGAAACTCTTTGTACTTCTCAAACTCTTCAATCCAGTCATGTTCCGTTAAGGGCATTCTTTCTCCGAGTAATTTCCACGTCACCATAGATAATCCGGATTCTGTGAGTCTGGTTATGCCTCCTGAACGTGGAGGCAAGGTGAAGTAATTATGAAAACAGTGATCAGAATAAGATACTTTATTGCGTTATCACGGAAAATTTTCAGTCTTGTAAGCAGGTAACTGGTAATACAATAATTTATAACGACTCGGAGCTCGGATAGGTTTGTATGTGAGATAAATAGAAATTCAATGGTTTGAATTACAAACCAGATTAGGAATAGGTAAAGCATCAACTCTTAATGGCACGTTGACAAATGCATAGTGCACACGCCCCGATCATTTTCCATAAGTCTGATCTGTTACTACTTTAACAATGTAGCGAACGCAATAGTAAAAAATTATATAACCCACAATACCTAAAGCTACTGCAATGAAAACCATTCCACTACATGTCAGCATCCAGGTGCCGACAATCTTCTTTGAATTTGGAGTTGCTTTGGATGCATAATTCAGTGCTATGGTACCAGTCTGTCTTAGTAGGCTCTGAAACTGTGATGTTGAATCAATTTACTAATAGTATAACACAGTACTACAACGAAATGATTCAAATGTTTCACTGTAATTTACCCTTCCTGCTTGAACGGGAATCCTTCGAAAAATGGACAGCCCATTTGTGCGTGACGCTTTTCTTGGCAGCGAGGCGATGAATGTTCGTCTGACATAACACGAACCTGTCAGATTAGCTCGACCAAGAATTTTGGTAGAGTGACGAGCAACGCTCAACATCGTGTTTCTGTATAATAACGCAATGTGATGAAATATTTTGCGTGATGTAATACTGTAGGTAACTGAGGTAAATATTTGAGGTTAGGTTAGGTTAGATTGACTTACGTGATTGTAAAACAGTTTCTTGAATTATTATATTTTTGAAAATTAAATGCGCCGGAAGGAATGAATCTAATTTTTAACCGTTAATGTTTCCTTTTATATCACTTCAACTAAAAGCTAGGCGAAACTCACAACTGATACGCAATACATGCTCAATACTACTGACACTTTAACAGCAGACGACTCGAGACTACATCGCGAATAGCGATAGATCTATAGGTCTAATCTTCGATTAATTTCAAACGTGTAGAAATCACTGACACATACGTAACTGATACATTTCACAGTTGAAAAGCTGACGAGACTTTCCATATTTCGTCCATGTTATCTTATTATGTATTAGGTGAAGAAGAAGATTTCATGTTATGTGCAATTCTCGCGTTCTTAACGGTGGCGATTAGAAAATCATCGATGCCACAGTTTTAATAGTAAGATTTCGCCTGTGTGTAGGCAATCGCTTCAGTTATTCGTTATGTCTTAGGGGCCGTACTTAAATTACGTAAAGGAATTTGAAGAACTTTTCAACCCCTACCCCCCCTGTGTAACAGATCATAACAAAATGTCAACCCCCCCCCCCCCCCCCCCCCCCGTCCCAAATTGTACGTAATTTTTCGGAATCAAATAACGAAATAGCATAAAATTTTATTAAAATCATTTGTATTTTTCATTATTCTTCTATTTATTAATTATTAATTAATTATTAAGTGTTTTAATTACTGTAAGTTGAGTGATATAATGCCAAGAGCTACCGCAGCGCGCTAGTTTCAAAATGTTAAAGGTTTGGCTATAACAGAATCTGGCGCGGGAATTCAGTTTGAATTTTTTTATTAATTATCAAAAAATTTTACATTCAATTCAAAAAATTACGTACAAGCATCAAAAGACCCCCTCCCCCGTATCGTAACAAAGTGTAACAATCGAGTCTGACCCCCCCCCCTCCCTTACGTTTGTTACGTAATTTAAGTATGGCCCCTTACATTTAGTTGTTTGTCAGATGTAATGATAGTTGCCTGACGACAGGCGGATTCAAGCTTATTTCTACTCCCTGACTTCATCTTGTATTCCTGATAAATAACAATGCGACCACGGTCGATACGCAAAACGGACCGAAGTATTATACGAGAAAAACTGCAAACGTTTCACATGACTTCGCATGATAATCAGCAAATTCCGCAACTTCGTAAAGTTGGGAATCACGCGCAATGGTCTCAAACGATTTACGCATGATACTGAGAGCGAATATCACCTTGCATTAGAATGATTTTATCGCTTACGGTAACAAATTTACCATTTCTTTAAACTGGTCAACTAAAAATGCAGAAATATAATCTGTATGGGTAATAAAATAAGCCCAACAGTTGACGAGCTGAGACAAATGAATTCTTGAAACATAAAAAAAAAAAACGTTTCACCATCCGTCAGGATGACGTTTTAGAAATACATTATTTTCGGCCACCTAAAATGCGTTCAAAATTGAACTTTTCGGTAAAAATTAGAAAATAGTTTTCCAAAATCGTTGAGCACACTTAAAAAAATGATCGTTTAATTTTCGGCCGCATCAAAATTTTATTTTAAAATGGCAAAGGCCAAAGGACAAGCGGCGAGTAAGTCAGGAGAGGTTGTCACGATATTTGTAGGTCAAGCTGGAACCCAGATGGCAAATGCATGCTGGGAACTTTTTTGCTTGGAACATGGAATCAAGTCTGATGGATATCTTTACGACGGTTTCAAAGTAGTCGATAAGTCGTTTCAGAAATTCTTCGCTCCGTCTCAAGTAACTTTATTAAATGATACGCTCTCGTTACCGAGTTAATCAACGAGTTGTCATTTTTACTGTCTCACGCTTACTCTTTGCGAAGAGTAAGAATAAGTTCTATGTTTATTTATTTATTTATTTTTTTTTTTTTTTGAGAGGGATCATTGACACGTTTTTACATCGTCTCTCAGTTAGTGCTGTAAATCTTTTTCTGCGTTAAGGCTAGCAAAATGGTACCTCGCACAGTGATTGTAGATCTTGAGCCAACAGTGATCGACGAAATCCGAACCGGTGCCTACAGAGATCTATTTGATCCATCGTCATTGATATCTGGCAAGGAAGACGCAGCTAATTGTTACGCTAGAGGCTATTATTCGGTGGGATCTGAGGCAATAGATCTCGTCCTCGATCGCGTTCGAAAAGTATCAGAAGGATGTCCGAAATTGTCCGGATTCATCGTTTTCAGGTCTACAATAAAAATGTTATTATAAACGTATTTCCAATGAAAAGAAAAGTGAAAGTGTTCGGAAATTTACAAAATTATTCAACCCTTTCTAAATATACATACCTATATCATACGTCGTTCATGAATCGTGTCACGTGACAAGGAGGAAAAGGGTATCTTGTCAACAGCATTTACAATCAGTAATCAGATACTGCAGTTCTCGGTAAACGATCTTTTCTACCTGTTGTACGTAAACAAACAAAAAAACAGTATCATAGGCTCATGAGAAACGTATTTTGAATTGAATGTTACAAAGTTTATATGTGATATCACGACCTCATAAGAGAGATAGTAAAAATATGTAATTTAAAGGCACATAAAGTAGATGTCAGTTTTAAAGAAAAATTACGAATCATTAATCGCTGTTAAACCGTTCAAATGCGGAATGTTACCGGGGAGTATGAAAGATTATATGATTCCTATTACCCCTCCTTTATTACCCTACAGTAAGATTCCACTCTCATTGTCAAATGGTGACAAACGGCAAGCTCATCGTAACCTTTCGCTAAATTTGTTCAGTGTCACGCCCTCTCCACGATAACTATCGCTCTCAAACAAATATTGGTCATATAAACTAAATAAATTTCCAAATAGAAATGTAAACAATCACAATAAAATGGTTAATCTGGTTGAATTTGAGGGGTGTTCGAATTGAGATGATATTATCAAACAAAATTTACATTCGTTAGTCTTATTGCTTAAATAATTTGAGTACTGCTGGATTGAACGAACCCAAAATCTAATCAATTCTAAGTTAGGCAGAATCCCGTTTATTGAGACAAAAATCATAAAACTCCGTTAATTCATTTTCTCGAGATTTTCTCGAAGAATAAATTCTCTATACTTCGAAACGTTAAGATCTAGATCTAGCGAAAAATCGATTTTTTTTTATTTCTCAGAATAGTGGAAAGTTAAAGATATTTTATACACGCGCAATTAACAATATCTAACACAGGGGTCATATTTATACTAAAAAGATCAAACGCGCCGACCTGAAAGAGATAAACATAATGTAAATTCCTTTTGACAACTGTGCATGATCACGTAATATGTAAGCAGATCTTTCGGCGGTGGTACAGGAAGCGGCTTCACCGCTCTACTCCTCGAAAGCCTGTCCGCTGATTACAGCAAGAAGTCAAAATTGGACCTTGCGATTTATCCGGCACCCCACATTTCCACAGCAGTCGTCGAGCCCTACAATTCCGTACTGACAACGCACGGCACCCTAGATTTTGAAGACTGTTGCTTCATCGCGGACAACGAAGCTCTGTACGAAATATGCGACAGGTAGACATACCTGTACACAAGTGTATATCGCGTGCACGCGATTCCCGATAAAATTTTTTACCTTTTACCGAAAATCACCATCGAGAGATTAAAACTTTGCAGAGAACATTCCAATGTTTTATTTATATTTATTTATTTATTCATTTCTTTCTTTTTTTTCTTTGCAATCCGTGCAGTTACTCACGTAGTTTCCGAAGGTATAATTGGCATCACCCTTAGGAATCTCAACGTGCCACGACCGACTTATACAAATCTGAACCGGCTGTTGGCCCAAGTGGTTTCAAGCATTACGGCATCCTTGAGATTTGAAGGGGCGATAAACGTCAGCCTTGAAGAATTCCAGACGAACCTGGTTCCCTATCCTCGAATTCACTTCCCGCTGGTTACCTACTCGCCTATTACAAGTTGCTGCAAGGCCGTCTACGAGGAGTCGAGTGTCGCGCAAATAACGAACGAGTGTTTCGAGCCATCGAATCAGGTATGCACCTACCTATCTACGTGTGGGAAAAATAATTTCCGACGTCTATCGCGATCAGTCGACGCTAATTAATCGCCGTGATTCGCAGCTGGTCAAGTGCGATCCCCGTAAAGGGGCCTACTTGAGCTGCTGTCTGCTTTACAGAGGGGACGTCAGCCCGACGGACGTGAACCGGGCGATATCGTCGCTGAAGCAGCACAAGTCGATAAAGTTCGTCGATTGGTGCCCAACAGGATTCAAGGTTCTCCTTTTGCTCACTTATAATCAGTCCCATTTTTAACCGCAACGATTCGGCTGACAAAAAGAAATTTCAAGGCCCCCCTTTCAACGCGTTATAACGTTTCGTCGTCAATTTTCAGCTGGGCATCAATTATCAGCCGCCGTTTACGGTCCCGGGTGGCGATTTGTCGAAGACGTCCCGTTCCCTCGTCATGGTGAGCAACAACACGGCCGTAAGACACGCCTGGGCCCGAATCGGCAACAAGTATGATCTGATGTTCAAGAAGAGGGCATTCGTTCATCACTACATCGGCGAAGGGATGGAAGAGGAGGAGTTCCAGGATGCTCGTGACGACATAGCTGCTCTGATTGAAGATTACAAAGAAATAAACATGTGATGGATTGCTTGTTGTGGAAGAGTTTTCTAAGACGTTGAGGAGAAATTGACCATCGGGGAATTTACCTCGGGCTTATCGAATCGGATATGATTATGATAATTCTTGGATGCAGGAGAGTCTGTGAGCTCTTTGTGATTGAGTTGATTGCGCGCTAATTTCGGTGATCGATTAAACCGAATTCAATTAGCCCGTCAATTAACTTTTACGTCAACACCTGATGACGATTATATATGTAAATGTGCTTGCGGGACTTCACCTTCCAAGTATTACACGTGCGCCGATATTGTGTTTGGAAATTGACTCGATCGCAACGGATTCATTAGCGCGAATCTGCACGAATTGATTCTTCGACGAGTAGCGTTGAATGGGGACTTTAATTGGGTTGTAGTTATTTTCAGAAAAACTTGATGTCTCGAACAACGAAGGAACATCAATTACGCACATAAAGAACCGAGGCTTAGGCTTGTAACCGAAACTCCTTAATTGAATTAATTTATGATCATGTAATCGACTGTTTACCGGGAGATAATTAGAACTAATTACTGTTAGAAGTATTATTACACAAATATGCATATACGTACATCGTTAGACCTCCCACGACTTTTTGCTTGCACATGCACGAATGAAATCTGGCAAAAGTAACAATAAACAAATTTCAAAATCATATTTACGGTAAATTTATAATTTCAACGACAATACCGTGCGACATTGTAGCTACGTAAATATTGTCGTAGATTGATTTCGGGTACATTGCATAAAACACATACATATGCGAAATGTAGTGTAAACAAAAATAACCGGCGGGAGATGATATTATGCTCGAGCTGATAATTTGATTTGCTGGATCGAGGAAAATCCGCTATCATATTATAATCTTTCAACATAAGTATTATAAATCATGTGAATTATATACATTTCGGTTTGAAATAATTTAATTAAAGATAATTATACAAGTTGACAAAAATTCCAACTGCTACCGATATTACGACTTAAAATTAACGATGTAATCTAAACGATAATATTTGAATCACGTGCACGATACTAATATGTATCTGTATAGGCATACTTTTTCTGTTATTATTTTATTTTATTTTTTTTTCAATCCCTCACGCGGCGTACGCGACAATGTGGCGAACGCACTTGAAAGACCATTACTTATCATGTTTCAGAGTTTGAATTTAGAATTCGTTCAATTGGCGTTTCTAGACGTACAGTAATTGAACTGCGGGTAGAAGAGGTGACGCAGAACAATTACGCGTAACGTGACAAATTCTCGGTTATTGGTACAATGGAAACGTTGGACGGTACTGAAAGTAGAATTTTCAGTCGGTCCGTTGTCCGCTTCTCTCAACCGAGGTATACAGATTTGTGTGTATATTACACACACACACACACACACACACACACACACACACACACACACACACACACACACACACACACACACACGAGTTGCTTTCCACGATGGCAAAGCATGTAAAATTAACCACAAGAACAACGAACGCCGAGAGAAGGGAATGGCGGTCGAGTTTAAAGGTCCAACAACGCGATGTGTTGCGTCTGAGATTATGCGCGGTTCAATAGGTTAAATTGTAATTAATTAAACCTCTTGATGAAAAAAACAAAGAACTTGGCGTAACGTATCGAATAACGGGCGGAAGAAAACGTGGGTCAAGTCTCACTAAGAGTTCCCGTGACTCAAACTGCTCTCAAGATTGGAATATTTCAGGATTCCTTACTCGATGCTACACGTGTATAAACACAAATATTTGAAGACGCAATCGCGATGTGGACTTTATGCCTATATGTAATTGAACGGGTCACGCACAACGTCGCGGAAATTTTTCGAAATACGGATGGGACAGTGGACATGATAATTAATGAATTATCTTTCGTTGACAGAGGGATGTTATAATACATGCTCGGCATGTTCTACACGCGTGCAAGCTCCATGGGAGGCACAAGGAGTGTGATTTACGAAGGCGATGACTTATCGCCGTATTTCTTTTACTTTCATATCCATACCACCATTATCAAATATAGTTACATGCATACGGTACTCGGTGCAATAACACGTGTTATAACGATAATGGGGTATTAATAATTGTTGTAACTACGGTCGTTGTCGCTATTTTTTTTTATCTTTATTATTATGGTTACTTTTGGCATTGTTTGAAATGATTACGAAACTTTGAACGTCAGTACACATCGCATATGACGTGGGGAATAACGTCAGACGATTAACTTCGATCCCGTTTTGTTCACTGGCCTACTTTTGTTACGGATTCTGAAACTGAAAGTGACGTTAAAGTCACTTGTTTTAGCTGATAACTTATCGATGTTTTTGTTTTTTTATTTATTTTTTTTCATTTCGGATGATTCAAACCCGACCCGGAATGTGATGCATAGTAAAATACACGCTGCAATGGGTATCTCGTGTCGATCACGTGCCAAGTTTTTCATAGCAATTTCTATTCACAAGCCGCGAAGACTTTTCAATTTCATGTTATTACAGAAAATTTAAAAATACAGTATCGACGAGTCGTGCAATCTCTTTTCGGTTTAAATGATGACATGCGAAAAGAACACGACCTGTACGATTTTTTTGTTAAAATTTTTCTTACGAATGTGTAAATTACTCACATATAATCACTGAACGTAATAACACATTATTTGTGAAGGATCATAAATGCGTCAATGCGTAATGAAAATGTCAGCGCGTCTTTGCGTACGATAATACGACTTACGTCAAGTTTATAAAGTTGCGTTATTCGACCGAGTGGAGGGAAAAATGATGGGGAATAAAAAAGAAGAACGACAAAACCGAGGAAGATGCAAGGAGTAACTGTTTTTCCGGAATAAACATTTGTCTATCCGGGAGGGGATAGAAACTAGTGTAACCGACTCGCGATTTCATTTATCAAAGAAGTGACGTGGGTCCGATCGGTATAAATAAGCAGTGCTGACCGCGGCTGGACATTAGTTTCCAAGTAGCTGTCAGTGAGTGCGAATGAATAACTGAACGCCGATTCTAAACGCTGCGCAACAGCTTCTTCGATATAACTGCAAAGTTATATTATCACCAATTCTAGTCATTTTTTACCTGGTACCAAACAACCAACACTACCAAGCAAAGTAAGTTGTACAATATTTCTTAAACTTCATCAAGTTCGATTATCCGGTTCGACAATTCACATAATTGTTTTGTTTCGAATTTTCTCAAGGGTAGAAGAATTATGGTAAAATTAAAAAATGACTGAACAATACTGGAGTTTCTATTTAAATGAATAATTCTGATTCTATAGATAGAGTAATAACGAAAATCTTGATTTATTACTTACAACATTTGTCTTTTTTACGTTGATAAATAAGTTTTGAAGTGTCTGGTTGTTAGTATAAGCAGCAAATAGCATCACGTTTAAATAAAAAGCAAACTTTATTTAACGAAAATATTTTTTCTTTTATTACTTACGTGGTAGAAATCAAAATTTGACATCTAGAACCCAGGCTCAAAATTCGTGACGTTGATCGGTGTTATTTGATGCATGCACTATTTTGAGTAGTTTTAAACGTCTCGTTCGCTGCGCAAATCTTTAACAGTTGATAAAAACAATATTTCAATTTGCAGATGTTGATCGGTGGACAAATATCTTACATTGCCGGTAAGCAGGCGGTGAGAACGGTTTATTGGCGTACCGGAAACAACGGCCGAATGCTCAAGACTGCCAAAACCTGCATGTTCCAAGGGCCTCCAAAGCCAGCTCCGTCCTCAACTTCCGCGGCGGCTGCCTACGCGAGGGATGCCCCGATAAGTAAACGAAAAGTTATCCTCAAGACAAGAGTTTGAAGATAAGATGCAGAGAATCCCCGAAGCGGAAGATGTACATAATTATTAATTTAATAAGTCATTTTTTGTATTACCACAAAGTGTGGAGAAAATAATATCGCGACATTTATTTATTCAACTATCAATATCACTGTGGCATAATTATTACCTTACCCCAATTTGATCGTCCTCGTTATTTCCTGTAGCGTAATGATGTGCAATCATCCAAACGCAGTTCGTAGAATCACAAGATAATGTTTGTTCTCTCCTTATTATCTGTTTTTTGTTCCGACTATGAGTGAGACTCGCACAACGCACGAGCTCTGGTTGGTACATCTGTTGACCTCAAAGAGAACTTTATCCCAAAGTGCGAAACCTGTGTATCAATCCGTTCGATCTGAAATTAATATTCGTTTAAAAGGGTCATTTCGATGTTCAGCACCTCAACTTTATCCGTTATATTCTCAATTGTCGTAAACACTTCCGGTGGAATTAATCATCATGCAGAGTTGCGTCGGCTTCGTTTTTATGCACAGCATAATATGGGATCTATGGCTGACGGACTCGATCGGTTTGTTCTACTTAGAAATCGCAGTCGGAGATCTACGACTAGTACGTCACCTGATAGCGTTAAACATACAATACTACACGGTACAGGCATATCAATGCATCAGTTGCAGTCCTTGAATAAGGAAGAAAATATATACAATGCGTGATCTGATTACTCGTTTGTTGAACTTTTAATCTTCTAAAATTACATGCGGTCCAAAGTCAAGCCTGACAATCGATTACAGGTCAGAGAATGATTTGCAGGGAACCGACAGAAATTACCGAAAAGAACAATGAAACTCAAGACCTATTCACAAATTACAATATCGTGCAAAACCCTTTGAAGAACCTCGATTTAGCGTTGTTGGAAAATAACTTATCCGAGACAGAATGATTGCCGAATTCGGTGTCGCAATACAGCTGTTAGAAATACGGTAGAATATAAGCTGACCTAGCTAATGTGACTTAAAAAAATATGTCTGTTTCACGATATAATAACGCAGAGTATAAAAAAAAAAAAAAAAAATATGCAAGTAATCAGACGTTCCCGTCCAGCGTTACAGAGATAAAGTGTATAGTAGCAATGGCATTGATCTCGATAAAAGTAGGATGCAGCCACGAGTTCAAGTACGCGAGCAAAAATTTTACAACGCAGCCAGGTTAGCCGGCACGAATTCGAGGAGGCTAACAATTCCAGTTGATGAAAAAAAAGGGCGATCTGACGTGCCGTCGCTGCGGTTCAAAATCCCCTTTGATCAGTGTCGGGGACGAAGTTCGCGGGGGTTGGTAAAAAGCGTCTATAGCAAGATTAAAGGGGTGGTGTAGACAGGTGTTGGAAGGAAGGAAGGAAGGAGAAGGAAGGAAAGGAGGAAGGAGGGTCGGTCGCATACCGTCGCACGAATGGCGTCTGCGCGACTGACGTCACCATATTGATTTCCCTTTGGTACCGCGAGCGTAGAGTCGGAGCATCGATTTGGCACCTCTCGCTACCAGCTAAAGGGATTGACAGAGAGGAGAGTCCAGTGAGCGAAACAGAGGTGAGAGGTGAGCAAGGTGTCCAGCGAAGCGGCTGGTTGTCCTCAGGAACTGGGAAACAGTGTGGTTGTTCAGCGATGCAGAATTATGGCCACGAGGACTACGACTATGAGACTGGGACTGGACACGACGGCGTTGCCCGCTCCCTTCCGTCGGTTCCTGGCCAGCCTGGAGGACTCGGAGTCCCCGCGGCCCCGGGGATCAGACCCATAGTCGACCCTCAGGCCCAGGGTGAGGTGGACCCGACGGTATACCCCCAGCCGAAGGAGGCTACTCACAAGATTCGTGGGAAGAGCGACATCCTCGAGTACCTGTTCGGCTCCGTAGACCAGGAACTCCTCACCGTGAAAACGTTCTACTTCTTCTTCTACTCTGCGTTCGGTTCCCTGTTCCCGCTGATGGGTGTATACTTCAAGCAGATGGGAATGAACGCCGGTCAGTGTGGTCTTCTCATCGGATCCAGACCCTTCGTTGAGTTTCTCAGCGCTCCGTTTTGGGGCTCACTTGCCGACAGGTGAGCAGTCATGCGGTGACACTCATTTTCGCTTTATTAACACGCATTTCCTTCAATACCGCAACAGCTGACAGGCAGATCTTCCAGATTTTCTCCCAGGTTTTACACTGTTCGATAAGCGATTACCCTTCTTGGTTCTTCTCCGTGGTGGTAAGGGGCTGAGGCCTTGAATAGGTCGCTGCGTCTAATTGGATTTCAGTTCAACTTTAGGTACATACGTAAAGGGAATCAGGGCAGGGCAGCGACCTACTTTCTCAAGGACAAATAAACTCGCAGAACCCTTGTCTAAACAACGGTGCTGAACTGCGGGAGATGAGAGATTGATTAACCGGGATTAGTGCCGAAGCTGGTACTGATAGAAAGTCAATAAGCGTTCGATCGGCCATTCTCTCGCAGCGTTGGCGAATGTTTGGAATAAAATTAAGAGCTAACATTGATTAAATTTTGTCTCGGTTGTGCGAAGCAGGTTTGAAACAGAAGCTAGAATAACGGTACAACGAAATGTATTACCCGTGATTTGCACGTCTTTTCAGATGGCAGAAGGGGAAGATGATTCTTCTCGCATCGCTTTCCTGCTGGATAATCTTCACCCTTCCTCTGGGCTTCATTGAACCACCGGCTATATCGTGCATGGTTTTAGAAAACGATGTGCCGATGCTTAAGAACCCCGAGCGAGACACGCGGATCGGGAAGCGTTCGGTCAGTATGGAGAGCTACTACCGTCCCGACGACGACATGACGGATTTAGAGACGGCGGATAACGTGGTTTTCGAAAGGATTCGCCGAGATGTTGGGGGCGCCGAATACGACCATCGTAAGTCTTCGAAGCGGGTCCGAGCGTCGAGCGATCATGTCAACATGAGGCGAACCCTGAGTTACGATTTAGATAACAATGAAGTTGATGACGCTCGAAGTCCCTACGACCTGGAGGGTAACAGGGTGACGCGCGAGACACACCTCGACCCCGAAGACGGCGTTGCCGAGGATCTGGAGTACAAGCAATTCATGGAAAGTGAGGAGATCCCGGATCCATCCGTCCAATCCGTCGATTTGAAGAGCTTGGAACGGAGAAACAGACCAGCTGACGTTCTGGAATACAAAAGGTTTTTAAAGGTCAGTCAGTCAGTCGGTGAGTCTAGGAAATAACTACTCTTGACTGTCACTAAAGTAGAGCACAGAAACACACAGCCACTTTCTATCCGTGAATCGAATTTTCCAAGAAGTCGTAGACGAAGTGTTGTTCGATATGTAATTTTCACTTTACGGTGAAGACGTGCTTCCTTGACTTTTTCACATGTTCCAGAACGAGCCTTTGGACGAAAGCAGACCGCCGAAGAAGGCTTACACGAAGTCGAAGACGCACGTTAAACCTCCAAGAGAAAAGGTAATGGTGAAGAGAAACATAGTCAGTAGGGGTTCGGACATCCTGCGGCATCACAGGTATAAGAAGTTGGGTAAACGGGAAACGAATTCGAGACAAATTGTCGCTTCGAAAAATGACATTTACGGTATGAGCGTTAAGGGTCTGAGGAAATTGATGTTCGTCGAAGATGTAGAAACGGAAACGTCTGGGGTTAGGAGTCGTCGTTCGGTAAAGGGGTATCACGTCCCACAATCAAGTGGCCGAAGTCCGTTTCCGGTCACTTACGCCGCAAACTACAACAAAAAAGAGGACGAGGATTTGGTCAAGCCGATGTTCAGTTCAATCGTATACAAAATTTCGGTAAGCTTTCTCATTTTCCACTTCCGTATAACGCAAAAGGATTGATTATCACTGTGAAAAATGATCTTCGACTTTCCTTACAGGATATCCAAAAGACGTTCTTCCTTCTGCTCCTCCTCGTCATCGTCGGTGAGTTTTTCTCGGCACCTGCGATCACCTTGGCTGACTCTGCGGTCATCACTCTTCTCGGCGAGGACGCAGACAGGTGGGAATATTTAGAGGAATGCGGGACTCCAGAACTTGGCACCACCTCCATTCGTTTCAATGTTGAAGGTACGGACACCAGCGTATGTTCGGAAGTCTGGGATGGGGCTTGGCCATGTTCTTCGTCGGAATCGCCCTTGATCACAGCACCGCGTTTCCGGATCATCCCTGCGAGCCAGACGCCAGAGAAAAGAATTACACCATTTGCTTCGCCACGTTTAGCGTCCTTATGGGTGCAGCATTGATCACCGCGACGCAGATAAACTTCAAGTATGATTTTCCCGTTGCGGAACCGGTGAGTGGCACTGCAAAAATTGCATGATAAACGACGGTAAAAATTGTGGTCCCTGACTTTTGAGCTATGAACTCGATTCTGTTATTTAGGAAGTGTCAAAACCTGCGGCCGAACCAACCCGGGAAGAACAACTTCAGAGTCAATTGTCCCAGCAGCTGAATTTACCGGGCCTTCAAGATTCGTCGGGAAACCCTGACCCCAAGCCCCAACCACCGGAAGGCAAGGTACAAGCGTTTCGTCTGAACAATTGAAACGAGATCCAAAAAATTCTGCGATCTTCTGTCGATCCGTCGAGTTTAAATAAAATCTTGCTGTCTTCCAGACGAAAATGTTCGCGCAAACAACGCGGGAAATTCCCGAATGGGTCACAGTCCTGAACCAGTTCAAGGACCTGAAGTGCGCGTCCTTTCTCTTCGTCGCATGGTTCATGGGATTTGGAATAGGGCTGATATTCACTTTCCTCTTCTGGCACCTGCAGGACTACGGAGGAAGTCCGACGCTCTTCGGAGTAGCCTCGGTGATCAATCACATATCCGAGATCTTCGCCTACTTCTTCAGCTTCAAGTTAATCCGACAAATCGGGCACGTCAAGGTCGGCAAAACACTCCCTCAAATCGCGACCACAATAATCACGACCATTCGATCGGAATACCAATGACTCTTGTTCGAACAGGTCCTCTGTCTGGGACTAGTCGGCAACATACTGCGCTTCTTGTACATTTCGTGGCTGAAGAATCCTTGGTGGGTTCTCCCCTTCGAATTCATGCAGGGAATCACCCACGCCGCAGTTTGGGCAGCCTGCTGCAGCTACATCGCTCACAACACGCCACCCCAGCTGAGATCAAGCGCTCAAGGTGTTCTCCAGGGTCTTCATCACGGATTGGGTCGAGGATGCGGTGCCGTCATCGGTGGAATGTTTGTCGCCAGTTACGGTGAGCTCAGGATTGACGAATCGCTAATAAATCACGACGACAGGCTCGACTTTGAACACCGATCCGTTTCAGGCACCACAGCAACCTTCCGAGCCTATGGCCTGGTCTGCATAGGAGTCTTGGCCGCGTTTATATTCATAAACTTTTACCGAAAGGACACGGGATTCGTCTCGGAACTACCACAGACGGAAGACCCTCACCAAGTAGCCGAAGCAACGCATTTGGCCCCGCACGGAGTTCCCAGCAACGCAATTCCTCGGGCTTTGAGCTCGAGTCGACTTCACGAGCTGGCTAATCAGGAACCGGGATACGGTGCCACTTATCAGACGTCAGGTGGAAACCTGGATATTCCCGGTGGTAACGGAGGTAAGTTTCAGGGATGGTTTCTCACTCTTACGCGCTTCACAGAATTCGCGACGAAATTTTCTTTCTATCCTCTTTTCGCAGGGAACACTAATCCTACGAATCCATTCCTGAACGGCGGAGGAGGCGGTGGAGGTGGAGGTGGAGGTGGAGGCGGTGGTTATAATTACGGAGTGGCCGGCAAAGGGGAAGATGAATTTATTCGTAGGAGCTTCCAGGTCGAGCATGGAATATCCCGTTAATATCGATATTAGACGTTCATTATGTTGTTTGCCCGATAGTGTCGAATGATCAAATCTTCGCGTCTCGCAGTGTCGCGTCCAGTCAAATACGGTACATAACACGCACATAACATACCTTGACGCACAGTACTTGTACTATATTATTGTATGTGTATATTACATTTACATGCTTTCTTCGCCCAGCTACAGCGTTAAAAACCGCACATTTTACGTTAGCTCTTTATTATTTTACATCACCGTCGTTGTCCTGATTTTTTAACTGAGATACGCACTTGTTAGCTCGCTTCTTGGTCGACAAGAATTTTCTCCCGCATGCGTATACCTTTCTACGCCAATCACCGAGTGGATGTGAACGCAAGAAATGTACCAATACGATTCGTTTAACATATTATTCTGCTTGGCAGATCTACAGTGAAGTGGTCGGGAGGGAATACGACTTGGCAAAAATACCGGAGACCTATCTCCACGCCCAACAGCCCTGCACTAATCCGTTTCACCAGCACGACTACGAGTGGTAACCCAATTGATTATACCGATGAGACAGGACGCGTCGCAGAATTTAACCGTCTTGGTATTTCTCACTCGAGTCTTATATATGGTATTATACACATTACATTATTGCAATTTACGTTTAAAGATAATCGATTGGATCGCTTGTTTGGGAAACAACAAACGAACAACATATCTCGCTATTGATATTACGTTTAAGTAGGTACACACCTTTGCATGGCGTGAACAGAAAAAAAAAAAAACTTGCGTATTCCGCTGTGAAAATTATTATTTATGTATTACGTATCGTCAACTGGTTAACTGACGAATTAAATTTTCTGCCATTCATGTAAAAATAAGCAGGGATCAAATTCACGAATTGGGAATGGCTTAAGGGGATAGTAGATACCGCGAACGGGGTAATCAAGTTTCGATGTAATCGGCTACATCGAAGGGTTTTTCTATTTGCTCATTTTTAAAGACGATTCATAAAGTCGCGTCACGAACGTTACCCCAGATTTATGTCTAATGATATTCGGTTGTACATGAAAAATATTTCGCCATGTGAAAAAAAAATTACTCAACTAGTAATCGGAACGTTTATAATTTGGAGAGCAAAATTTTTACCAATATTTGACAAGATTACGCTTCTAAAGAAGCACCCCAGTTCCTCGGAGACGTTATACTCTTTTTCAAAGTGTAAAAATACGGAACCTGTAAAGATATCACACAAGGATCAGCGATTTAGTTTTCTTGTATTCTAATCTGTTAACTATCGAAGTTTATGCGTGAAGATTTTTTCACGACATCATCGAGCGTATTAAACACCTAAGATAGTCGGAATTAACGATTTATGATTCACGTACCATTTGTGCTAACAAAAAAAAAAAACACTTTTAATCCAACCTACACACATCGTGGGATTGTAATTTATATTATATAAATATATTTAACGATAAATATAACGCAGAATGATTTGGAATGCCGCACTGGGAAATTTATACCTGCGGGTATATATTATGCTCGTGAGTGATGAATGTATAAAAGTCGTACGGAAAAAATTACAAAGAAATTTAACCGATCATTTGGTTGGTAATAGATTCGAGACCGAAAGTTGTTCTTAAGGATTTTCATATCTTAAACATGAATATCACAATTTGAAAAAACATTATTATACAAAGTTTCCCAATATAGACGTATCCAATCATTATCGTATGCATAAGATATACATAAGTTATGGATTGAAAATCTGTAATAACGATAAAAACGAAGCTTAGCCATCCGTTGATTAAACAAGAACACATATTTTATAGAATGTAATGAGAAGTAAATAAATATATTAAATTATATTATATACAAGTATGGATGAAGAAAAAAGAAGAAAGATATATATATATGCATATATATATATACACACATATATATATATATGAAATTCATTTACCCGAATATCTGCGTCACTGTTCTATAGATGTACGTAAGATTCGTTTCGAACAATTCTATTATAAGAAATTTGTTATGTCGACGTGCAAGAATGTACAGCTTCAAAGAATAATACTTGACACAAATTGAGTTATTATCGATCACCATTCTGAAAAAAAATTCGTAGGTGAAACTAATATCTGACCGGTTAACCGCGATGCAGTTAGAAACCGCAAGATTAATTATTGGCACGTAACCAAATTATATGCGTATAAGTCCATCCGTTTGGAAATATCATGTAATTTGATGTGGTGATCATCGCGTGTCTCGTATTAATCTGATTGATATAAATTTTGACGTATAACATTGTTGTAAATACTCTCGTGAATTTCTTAGGATATTATTATTATTATTATTATTACAACGGAATACCAGTTCAAATTTTATGTTGACCGCAATTATATAAATACATGTTGTGAATAAAACTGTATAGATTTTATCCAAAAGTTATATACAATTACATTATATTTTACTATCATATAATAGAAGAGTTTGTCGACATACGTGTATTATATTGCCGATATCGTATGATTAGGATATAAAAAATTTCCTTATACCAGCAAAATCGAAATGAGTTTGTGTACGAAGATCTGAAATTAACTGTTTTTTCAATTGAAACAACTTTGCATACAATTACGCAATCGTGTCGTCAAAAGGTATTAACATTGGCAAAACGTTTGTTTCATTGTAATTCGAAGTACTGTATAGATATACCGTTGCGGCTTTCGTTATTTGAAAAAAGGGTTGAAAAAAAAGAAAGTTATTAATAAAATATTTAAAAGCAAGAGCAGTTTTTGCCGAAGGCATATATTTTGCCGCAAGTCACAATATGAATAAAATATTATTCAGAAGCTAGAGGTATATTAAGTTTACAAAATAATTAGAAAGTACATATTATACAGATAAATATAATGATATTAAATAATTATATATGTGTGTAAGGTTGAATATATGCCGCAATGTTACGTATATTATTACGGTTAAGTGCTCCTCGTCCAAACTATGATTTTCCTGGTAAAACGATTAAAATTTGCTGCTTGAATTTTAATTTCTATTTTCCACTATTTTCATCACTTGAAATCCAATTATTGCTTTTTTTCTGCGATGTTAACATTACTGTGCACTATAATTAGAGGTGCTCGAAACGTACGATTTTAAAATAAAAATATCCAACACGCATTGGTTGAAACATAAATAAAACGGCGTAGAGATGTTCAAGTGCAGATGTAAAGATTTTTTTAATTATCTTAGATATTACTTGTTGTCAAGTGTAAAAATAAAAAAAAAAAAAAAACTTCTATATTATGCTAAGCATATCTTGTTAAAGGAGAGGAAAAAATCAACCTCCGGCAAAAACACATACATATCATTAAAAAAAAAAAAAAGTTCAAACCTATAAAGCCTA
Source organism: Neodiprion virginianus (assembly GCF_021901495.1). Classification (NCBI taxonomy): domain Eukaryota; kingdom Metazoa; phylum Arthropoda; class Insecta; order Hymenoptera; family Diprionidae; genus Neodiprion; species Neodiprion virginianus. Next base: position 26,409,536 of record NC_060882.1, read on the forward strand.
TAAATTTACATGTAAGAGATAAAATTTACGAGAAAAAAAAAACAACAAAAATAATTGTCATACTTTACATGTTATTATAAGAATGTGAATATCATTTCATTGACATAAGTGAACCGTGCAAAAGTCCTTTGAAATAATTGTAAATGTTGCTACAATGTTATTTGCAGAATGATATTTCAGTAACGCAATATTTTTCCAATCATTTGAATCAATTATTATGAATAATGTACAACGCGTTTGAAATCATACCAATCTGAATTTCATTCAATCATTTACGGGATATTGCAAAGTATGACAATAATAACTGGGTAATAGATAATACCTTTTATAGGAAATGTATCAAGATAAATGTAATATAAGAGCTTGAAGTGTTAAAAAAAAAAAATGGCTTTGCTTTTCTATTTTCCTTTTATGTATTCGTTTTTTCGTTTCATTAAACTCTTTTGTTTGCCTGCTTCGACCTGCAAATTTACATTTCACGGTTAATATCACAGGGAGATATAAGATTCGCTGCGTTGCGTTTTTCTCGATTCTTTGCGGATATCGTGACCAGAACGCGGGGGAAAAAGAAGGTAAGATTTGAAACTTACATCAAATATAACTATTGAAGATGAAACGTTTAAACAAAAAAAAAGAAAGACATCTCAGCAGAAAAAGGTCTGCACAACATTATCACCAAAAAACAGGTGCAACATGGATATAAATTTACATTTGGTACGAACATGGTGTCTTTAATGAATTTTTTTTCTTTCCTTTTTCTTTAATCATATACATGTTTCAGAACTGTGTGGACATTTAAATTTTAGTTGGCATCTTACTTTCTGATATACAGTCATACTTATTAAATCGTAAACGCAATCATCAATATGATGCAAATACCTTGGTCAAAACATTTGAGAGATTTTCATCTTGTTTCTCAAGTCCCTTAAAATTCCTTTTCTTTTTTTGTCAATTTTTATATACATATATGTATGTGTGTATGTATAATGTTTCGTTATTTCTTGATAGCTTCGAGTGATTATACAGAAAAACGATGATAATAATAAGAAAATTCATTCGATAAAAATATACGTATGATCCAAAAAAAATAAAAATGAGGATAATCACAGAAGTTTGTGACCATATTACTCATTAAAAAAATATTATGTAACAAACATGTACGTATAATTTTTTGACGACTAGGACAGTATATAAGGTAACAATAAAAAGTAACGTGTAAAACCGGAATTCAATAGTGGCTGACTGAAAGAGATGGGAGAATTTATTGATATGAAACTAAAATAATATGAGATATATTACATTCAACATGTAACGAATGCAAATCTTTTTCTTCACAATATTATGTATTCGTTTCAGCGTATGCATAATGTAACTAACTATAATTGGATCGTCCCAAAAATTCTTCTTGCAATAGATATAATTTTATGGAATGCGATAAGTGATATGTGATTTTAATTGAGTCGTTTGACCTCATTTTACACCCCGCACATCAATTTGAAAAAGGGCGTAACTCGCAAAATAGATTTTAGCAATTTTTCAATCAAATGTTTAATTATTATACTGGATTAGATCCAGGTTCAAGCTACCGAAACGTTGAAAAAAGATAGCCGGAAAAAAGGACGACCCAATCCTTTGTCGCGTAACAATAATCGAAGAAATACTCAAACTAATTTGGCAAGTTTAATTGAATAATTATCTAATAATACTACGATTTAATAATTAATTATTAACTCGTCGAACATTGTTCTCGATATTCATCACTTTTTATAACTAGAGGCACTAGTTAAGCTTAAAATCTAACAGGCTGAAATGTTCGTCGATGATCGATACTTGTAATTTTTTTTTTTTTCTTTTCTTACCTCTTTTTTGTTGTTGTTAGGTTTCGTTTTCTTGTAATTTATTCGTTTCTTTTTTTTTAATAGGGTTTCTAACTGTTAATATGATCAACCTATGTATCTATAATTAGAGAGAGAATATTACTACGCATAATATGCATGTATGTGAATGTTTCTAATTAAGTATCAACTGTTGAAACTTTTATACGTATTTTAATTAACGCGAATCTACAATATTCGCCACAACGCTATATCCTGTATGGGCTACTTCTTTTTTTTATTTTTTAATTTTTTTTTTTTATTTTTGTTTTTGTGGTAATATTATGTAAGATACGAAGTGAAAGAAGACATAGTCTAAGACTTTGTTAACACGTGCGAAATTTTTGTCGGTTTATTTTTTACCATTTTACTTTATTTCAACGTTATTTGTTATTTGTATATTACTTGGTTCTTGAAACGTCGCGTAAAAAATCAAATTGGGCAGAATTCGAAAAGCGATGAACGAATCAACTTTTATGAACAAAACTGGTTTAATATTTCGAGTAACATTTTTCAATTGTCAAAAGTTTCTAATAATATTTTTGTCAAAAATAAAAACACAATGCAAATAGGATTGGGAGAAAAAAGAAAATTGTCTTGGCATCTGCATACCAGAAAACAGTAAAGCCTTGATCAAGGATTTCGGGTAAGAAAAATTGACATTCAATATTGAAGAAAACTTTGCAACGATCATGATATACTAATTTTGTTGAATGTAAGAAGTTTTGAGCTTTTTATCCTAAGTATTAAACACTCAGTTAAAATCGTTCTATTAAAATTTTAAGGAAGAGGATATATAACTTGTCGAGGAAATGACGTTCGATAGTCAATAATACTAATACTCGCTAGTGTATTTTTGGTACACTCGGATCTCGGTTTTGGAAGCAATTCGAGATAAAATATTCCAAGATCGAAGACGCGCGACGACCCCTCATGCAGCCTCGGTTGTAACCGTAAAGAGATATGTTTGTAACGTGAACCAAGATACAATGATAAAAATCGAGATCCGAGTATAGGTGGTACGATAATAATCATCTATTGAGGCTTTGGCTTGAACAAGAACTTTAACATTATAAATTACCTTCGCTCAATCAGAACAAACTATATAGTTCCTAAAAGTATACAGACTTTTGCGCAAAACTGGACCGTCTTCGAGCAGTGTGACACTACGGCAGAATTATCGTGAGTTTTGTTTTCGTCGTCTTATTTTTGTTCTGGTTTTCTTTGCTTTCATTTCAATTAGCTTCTTTCAATTTTTTGTCACTAATACTGGCACAGTGAGGCAATAATCATAGGACTTTCTAACGTCTCTTCTTAGAAATCACTACACACTAGTAATCCAGCTTTGTATTTATTTGAGCACATCTGATTTCGAGCTTGATTGAACAGTTTGATTGGTTAGCAAAAAACAACAAGAGGTTTGTTTGGCAATGATAAAAAAGAACGAGCACAATATTAATAATAACATTACATAATAAAGATTGTAAGGATCCAAAGGTAGTTGGATAAACAGGGTGACGACAATTTTGCACAAATAAGATTCCCTGAAATTTTCCGTCAAGAAATTTAGAATTCCCCGAAGATTTCCCACGCAACTTAGGTTGGGTAGCTTTCATGACCAAAAGCTCCAGAAGTTGTGCGCTTTGAATGTATTAATTTGTATCTAAAACCACATAGTATTGCTTCGTTTCGCACAAATAATTTGAAATTGAACAACACCACGTCTGAAAGTTAGGTCAACTGAATTTACGAAGCATAACTGATGTTTGACAACGATTTTTAAAAAAATACACTTTTCCCTATGATTTATTATAATTGCCTGACTTTTCCCGATGGACGAAATCCCCTGATTATTCCTGGTTTTCCCGGTTTGTCGCCACCCTGATATAGTATAGCAAGAAATTATGTCGTAACTTATTGAGATTGGTTTTAGTTCACAGCCATTAGGGATGCAGTATGTAAAACTATCTCCTCTTGTAAATTCAAAGCGATTATCAACGACCATTAAGGTGATGTCTGTGCAAGAAATAAGATTAAAGAACAAAAAATTCTACAGACCTCTATAATTCTCATCTTCGGTCAATGAGATAAAAAATGCATTTGACAAATGAAAATCATAGCCCACGTTGTCTTGCGATTAGCATAAGAGAAGAAAAAAAAAAAAAAAAAACTGACTTAGAGATATCTTAAAACCTTAATCCAAAACCGATATTTGGATTCATCTACGATAGATTTATTAGAAGTTACCTAATAAAATTGAGAGCAGTGGAGCGGTAAGAGAAATTTTTTAAATTACAAATTACTGACACTAGATATAAACTACATAATTGTCTTTTAATTCTACAAAAAAGAGTAGATATGTTTAACTGGTATTCTCATTGTCTTTATCGTTGAGGTTTTTTAAACATCAAAACAACGAAAAATCTAAGGCCACTACGCGTTTATTGTAAAACGTTCTACTACAGTGAAATAACGTACCTTATATTTTACTACCAGTCTATCGATCATTATTTCATTGTACTTCTAGGCAAGAGAATTATGATACTAGTCAAAGTCAATTGATCTATAAATGGACCATAACTGGGTTTAAGACTAAATCGATTAATCACTGCACTGGGAAGGGTGAAAGAAAATCGGTTTGAAATGGACCCCCACCTTTTCAAACTTACTCACTGGTACTTTTGAGTTTTCTAACTCAATTCAGAGTTATGGACTAGACGAATCATAATAAAAATATGAGACTAATCGTCTCAAACCACCTTGTACGAGGAATTCAATAATTCTGTTGACAAACATGGTCCAAGTTTAGTATGACTTTATACGAATGATAAAACCTAGTGATAATGTATATGATTTTCGAGGTTCGAGAAAACGATCTAAAAGAATGAATTCTCAAATACTTAGAATTCTATACCTCGTTCCCTTTAATAAAAGTCAGTGTATCCCTAAATAGTTGAAAGATTAAAATTTAGCTGAGATCCTATGATTTATGCTTTACTGGTGCCAAACTCTGCCGCGACATGACACGCCGAGCGAGCGATCTATTTTACGCTAGGAACTACATACTCCGAAATTCTGAATCCCGTTCTATCGAAAGGCTCAGAAATTACCGAGCCTAGTCAGATATCAACTTCAAACATATCTTGCTCTATTGGCTTTTTTACCCAGCTTCCAAGTTGTGCTCTCACAAAAGCATCCTTTAGTTGACGTTTGGCCAGCTGCATAGTAAAACAAACATGCTTTTACATAACTCCAAGGAGTCAATTCCACTTATTTGCTCGGTGTATTACTATAGCGATAATCGATAACTTTCCAGAACTAATAAGCATGCTTAGTCTGTTTAACATTAAAAATCAAGGTAGTGTTCCTCTGCAATTTATGGAATTACTAAACAAACTGAAACAAAAGTGCTCAAGTTGCTGCCCATCGGTTACTCGAAAGTAAAAAAAAAAAAAACTCCACTAGCGCTTTTGTGATTAGCTGTAAACTCATTCATTTTCGACCTCGGATATTTTTGTAACTATGGAACTGTAGTAAATTGAAATTTGATAAATTGACTTACCGAATAATCTTCGACGGACGATTTAGCGTCGAAATAATGACGACAGTTGTGAGAGTCCACATATTCAATCATGTTTATTCTTCCAACCAGGTTGAAGAACTTTCTAAACAAACCCTGCTTGGATATTCTCGACGGTTTTCCAACTTCGTCTTTTCCTGTAGTGCAATTGATAACTTCAGCATCCGTCTGACCTGTGAAAATATTGTTATCCGTCTGTCATTCAACAACTTGAAATGCCAACGATTCCTTCGATATTCGGATTTAATTTACACTCAACAATAATACTAAGATTATCAGAGTGACGCACCAATTGTCCAATTAACGCTGTAGTTGGGTGCTTTTCCCGGTTGTCTGACCTCCGAAGATGTGATTAAACTCATAAGCGGTTTGTTCAGTCGGTATGGTGGCGGCAAACCCTGAATTGTGTTTTCGATACGACCACAAACGGCACGGTACATGTGGCTGGGATTTAGCAGGCTGCCAAGAACGATGCTGTGTAAGTAAATTGGCTCGATGAAGTGACTCAGAAGAGCACCTTGTACTCCCAAAACGTTCCATCGAGCTATTTTGTCCGAGCACGACATCGTCAACAGCCTTTGACCCTAAAAATGGAATAGGGCCACACTATGTAGACAATTTTTAGATTTGTAACGATTATTACACTACTCATCAACCCCTCGCATCTATTCGCTGCGAAAATTTAACTCACCATAAGCACGCCGTCCCAAGTTTGGATGCCTTCGCTGCTTTTAACAGGAATAGTACCCTCTCCAGATTCGATTTTCGTTCTGAGTTGACCTCTTGCTCGTCTGTTGGGGTGTTTGTCGATCGCTTCATTTTCTTCGTGAGGTGAAAATATCCTGGCATCTCCGCACGGCGCAGTATTTATATAGAGATGGAATTGTATTCCGTCTTTTAGCTTGTAGCCTTTTTTCGTTGCCTCTAAAATCGATTCCTCGGCCCGATGTTCCAGATGTAGTTCTAGCTGGTTATATAAATACTCACACAAGCATCTTCGTGCTACTACCTCAGCGTGGCAATCATTCAGAGCACCCCCACTGACACTCAAGTGCTCACCAGACACGCATTTGGTACCTTTTAGTAAACCAAACGATTTCAGTAAAAAAATTCACCTCAATTACACAACAAATTTTGAAATTTTCAAAGCATAATAATACAAAGAAAAATCAAAAATCAGGTCGAACAGGGCATCCAGTTTAATCCCTATAAAAAATTTCAAAATGATTCAAGATTTTATGGACAAAAATTACAATTCATAGCTGGTATGTGATTTGTGATTAGCATTCCTAATATTTACAGGTTCCGCTAGATTCTGCAATCTTTGAACACAATTCAAGATCGATGCATTGAAAATAAAGGTAAGATTTACGAAAACGAACAACAAATGAAACCAAAAATAGTAGTAGAAAATGAGGTTTGTTATTACCAGTTGTAACACAAATAAGTTCTGCATCGGCTCCACGAGTTTGCACAATCCCAGCCAGAACCTTGCGTCTTGCGTGCTGAGGTTTATTCTGCATCAATTCAGTGAACTTCTGGCTGACCATTTTACCTATTTTATCAGCGAGCATTTGAGGCAGGGTCATCTGTTCTTGCCAGTGACCACCGCTAGAGAAATTAGAGATAACACGAGCTGGTAGAGGGCTTCTGAAAGAAGAACTGTGGACGTTCTTCAATTTAGCAAGGGCAGCTTTGCTAGCCGCCGCCTTGGCCAGTTTCTTACTAGGACCAGTGCCCTCGAATGTTTCACCATCTATGGTAACGGCGATCGTGAATTTAGCATAGCTTTCTCCACTGTCTGATATGCACTTATAAATAACACCGGGATACAGTTCGTTGATTAGAGCGACTGGTCCTTTGTCCAGAAATTTATTTGTATTTTTAGGCTCATGATTGAGAGTCTTAAACGTATTTACTAAGTGGTTATCTCTCTCGGTTACATCGCTCGTAAAATCTGGCTCTATAGGAATCACTGGATGGCATACCAAGTTGATGGCTTGGTGAACTTCTGGGGCATTTCTAAATTGAACGATATTTCTCAATGCCAATTCCGCCGCTGCATGTTTTGCCATTTTCTTTGTGCGCCCTTTTCCTTCGTAAATTTGATCATCTATCTGAACTGCTATAGTGAATATCGGGGCATGAGTCGGCCCAGTTTGACGAACAACTTTGTAAACAGCTCCAGTTTTCAGTTCGTTTAATGCGCAAACGGCGTTCTTTGGCTGGGGATTTTTATGCTTCTTTTTTGGGGGTGAACCACCTAAATAAATTGTGGTAAAACTTAGGAGCAGAATAATGGCCAAGGGTGCTATTTAATTAGAGTAAAAGTGAGACGGATCTTGAACGGCATGCTAGTTCTGATTTCTTCACGCTAAACGCAACGCAATTAGTGTACAGTAGGAATATCATTCAATTATCTCATGCTCTTAAAGGTTGTAACGGATTCGGTTACAGTGTCTCAGCAACGAAATAGCACCCTAAGGCTTATGGAAGGGAAATTGAACGAAGGGCTCTACGAAACTGTTTAAAATTGCTAGCGACAGGAGAGGCCGGCTGAGGTCTGCGAGGTGTAAAATCAATGTGGAAAGAAAGGATTGTGACATATCTTAGAATTAGGGGGAGGGATCAGAGAAGTAGTACGAGATTCAGCAGGGTGATTGAAAAAGCGAAGAGGTACTAACCTTCGTTATCGGAAACCGCGGGCCTCTTAAGGCTCGGATTACAGGGGTTAGGTTGGTCCATCTGAAAGGGTGAGGACGAATCAGTGTAGGCTTGTGAATAAGAGAGAGCAAGATCTAAAAATACCCCTAATTGGAAAGCCAGGGGTTGGCACTTACCTCCGTCGAGTGTTTCGCCTGCAGCCTCCCCAAACTACCCTCAGAATACCGTTGTTCTGAAAGATGAATTAGTTTGAAAGAAGAGAGTCGTGACGGCGTAAGGATTGTTTTCGAGCTGAGTTTTTTTATTAGAACCCGAACGTTACCTCGGGAGTTTTTCGCGGCGTCGTTGAGGCTCGACACGCCGTTCGACATGCTTGCTATTATTTTATTATTAATATTTAGTGTGTAAACGGTAAGACACGCCAAGTTGAAAGCAACCACCACACTATAAACCCTCGCAGGACTGCATTACATTGATTTTGATTACTACTCTGAAGGTGGCAACGCGGACAGCGGCATTGCGGCCGACTTCCGAATCTCGGACTCGCAGCCCCATCTTCATTCCGGCACCCGAACTATTTTACACCTTGGCAACTCCTCGGGTGAGGGAATCGGAATTCCATATTATCTTTTGTTATTGCGGTAAGCGTGTACGACGGTTAAATGCTGCTGCACCCCTTGTCAAACGAGTCACACCTAGCGTCTAGATGAACCCTGTTGCTTGACGACGTGTTCAATCATGGGAGAAAAGGGTAAGAAATCGCTCGACACGCTGCCTATCACCCGCCTCGGTCCTCGGACTAAAGTGCGCGAAATTCAACATATTAGTACGACTAGCGAGTGGCTCGATACCTAACCACGAGTTCGGCTCAGGGACGTACACGTCCTCAAGCTCGCCCCCCTCCCGCCATTTTTCACGTCATACTGTTTCACGTTGCAGGTGTAGAAATTTCGAACGCGTATCAACACTTTTTTCTATAGTGATTTTGAAACCTCATTTAGCTTCTTAAAATCTGCAACATTTTTTGAAAAATATGTGATGTTAAACAGCGGATAAGGGATAATGGGACTGGGAATATTTTTGAAAATTTTCAAATATTTTCACCTTAACTTAATTCTCACACTTTTGGGTCCCCTTTTCACATTCTGTAAAGAAAGTTTGGCAATCTTCGAACTTCGAGGGCAGACTGAAAAGGCAAGCGATAATTCTGACACAATGACGATGGTTTATGTTTTTTTTTAGAACACCACGTACATTTTGGAGGGGGTAGCGGAGTCGGCAAAGACAACAACATTATGATTTATCCTCAGCGGCATGGTCATCTGGATGTACACCTTGGTTTCCTGCAACTTTATCACAAGTACACATAAGTGTTATCCAGTTTTGTGCCAAATTGATCTGTTATTTGAATAACTAAAATTTTTATGTCATCACAGATACCACGTAGAGTTTTCCGTGCCATGGAATCTCTGTATACAAGACGAGGGGAAAACTCTGGCACCTGCAGTAATTGTTGATATTCCAAATACAAATTGCCGTGTCATCGACTTTGCACACGACAAAGATGGTCTGAGGTAAGAATATAGTTGCGGTTGTACGGTTGATTTACAACAAAGATACATAGTTTAGAGCAAGGTCTGATATGCTATCGCCTGATATAACGTTGGAATAAATAAACTTCAACAGGTTGAAAGTGGAGCTGCTGGCCTACAAAGAAAAACTGTTGAAGGAAGAAATTCAAGTAATGTGCTGCAAGTCTGGAAACCCTTTAAAAATTCTTCTCAACGCTAGAGTCTTGGGCAAAGGAAAAGGTACTCCTTTGTTGCGAAACGGGGTTCGGAGTATTGGCATTGAGGGGGATGACGACGACGAGGTATCGGACTGGACGGGCTTTAATTCGCAGGACTGAAATTTTGACAGGGGGTTTCTTTAATGGTTTTGGATTAAAGACAAGATCTGCCTACTGGAAAGCATGCGAAATCGGGACGGTCGCTGAACTCGCGCGAATTGCGCCGCGATATAAGAGCAAGGATTACACCAGGTAAAGTAAGTTGTTAAAAACCGTGATACAAAGAAAAATTGCATAATATATCACGGAGAATTTTTTGATACTTTTCTCTCTCCAACGAGCTATCAAATCGAAGTATTAAGGTTCTATATAGAGAACCGTGTATGAATTTTATAGTATTGATTCGGCCTAATAAACATTGCTGAGTAATTTATTGTATAAAGCTTTACGGAAAGTAAAGAATTTGTACCATGTGCGCCTTAACTTGTTATCGCGAATGACACACTAATGAATACTAACATTATATAAATAGTTTTTAAAATATGTTAAACCGCGCTATTATCTCTGATTATTAATTGCATATCACGCAGAGCTATAATATGCGAATTGTATAACATAAAGTACATCACTTACGTGTACAACGATTTCTATACATTGAAATTTATTTTACTACAACTATTTCCTAAATCATCGCTAATATATCTATATTATACTTACATAAAATATACATAATGTATCATATACAAAGTTTTATTATTAATCGTAAATTTGGTGCTTTGCTTATTGCTAGATATGCATTAGTAATAAATTATTGAAAAGCAATTACGAATTCCAATTATCATGTTAAACATGCACTATGCGTATACACTTGTCCTTCAATAAAATACATACATATCTACATATTATATACTCAACGTCGATTCAAATCCTATTTAATTGTGAGTTAGAGAAAAAAAAAGATTATATTCCTTAACCCATCCACTCATTACATCGTCGTTTAAATTTCCTATCATTTATCCTCAAAGACCGTTCAAGATAATCCTTCAATTTGTCTGAAAGATATTTTTACTATTATACAAGTATAGAGAAAGAACGTCTGATGACGAAAAACGGATTCATTCTTAGCAATGAAAGTTGAATTTTTTCAGCGGAATTCCGGTTGGACCGTCAACAAATTGGCAAAAATTAATACCTAGTTTAGCTAAGGGATGGCAGTTTGTTTTCGGATTTCCCCATCGCCCCTTGTAATTCATCCAGGAAGGTAACGCGTCCCGCCTCTCCCTAGGAAGCATCTCAACCTTCCTCCACGTCGGCCAGGGCGATCCGAATCCGCTTTCGTCGTACAATCGGGGCAACCGAACGAATTTATGCTTCCCAGGTGCCGTCCAAAGCCCGTGGGACCCTTTCGCGCTGAAGAGAACAGGATGCGAACCGCCCGCTGTGTAAACGTAATCGGGGAATATCGGCTTCTGGAATATCCCCTTCCTGGTCTCTTGTGCTTCGTATACGAAGTCCTTTTCCACCGGGTCGTAGCGATAAAATGCGCCGGCGTCGTGGGCTGAGACGTACATCGCCAGGGGATGATCGTCGCCCTGAATCCGAAGAAAGCTAAATTTTAATCCGAAGCCAAGCACCTTGGCAAACGAGTGAGAAAGACAAAATCGCGGTCCGGACCTTGAAAAACAGGCTCATGTGCTCCCAGTCCCCGACGTGGCTCCCGTACTCCTTGAACAGACCGAAGCATTTTCCACCGACGAGAGGAATCGGCCACGAGCCCAGGTACCCGAGGTCCAACACGCAAATGGTTTTCCCCTCGCTGAACGGATAAAACATCCAGTAAGTCACGTGGAAGTGAGGAAGCCGGGTCCTCTTCTCTTCGTAAATCAGGCTCTCTTCGACTTCCCGATCAACGCCGTTACCTTCGTCGTGTCCGGTCTTTGCGACGATCTCCTTAGTATTTATTTCAGACTTGCGGAATGCCTCCTTCTTCGTCTGTCGATGATCTCCGCTGGTGTTGTAAAGGAGAGCGCAGTTCTCGACCAGAGCGTAAACCGGCACCGAATCCATCCACGGTTTTTTTCCGTACAGAAACGAGGTCTTATTTCGTAGCAGCCTTTCTGTATCGCGGTTATTCGAATCCATGGAAAAATAAACACATTGCGATCGAGTTGGCAGTTTTTTTTTTTTTTTTTTTATATACGTACAGTTATTTATACCTGCATGGTGAAAAAGTTTCGTATAATCGAACGATCGAACAGTGAGCGAATGTCAGTGTGCAATAATTGTAACGCAACATGGCGGCAGAAAAAAGCACACATACAATACTGCAATATTCAACCAACCGCAAACATTTTAATACATATTCAAACGTCGAAGCAAGAAAGATTTCGTGCAAGCTTCGGTATACAGCCTTTATATTGTCGGAATACGTTAATACGGAGTCAGAAATACTATGTCCATATAATGTTATAATTCGCTTAATTTGAAGTTACGGTAAAGAGTTTTTTGCCGCCATACTGCGCCCAACTAATTTGATGTAACGATATGTTGAACGCCGATAGAAAACGAGTCTTATTGTCTGGAAAATTTCTGGCTTCGAAACGTTGCACAGTTATTAAATTGCGTAGGAATGGATTACCCACGTCAAGTCGGGTGCTAAGGAAGTCACCGTCGTTTACCGCCTCGACGTTATCCAGGAATTCCGGTACTCCGAGTGGCAGGAATTCCTCTCCAGGCGCGAGCCAAACGAGAGGAGCCCAGGAGCGAATCAGGCGTCTTACTGAAATCGAAAGACGACGACGACGTCGTTTTTATTCCCTCGTTTTTCGTTGATACCTAGACGTGTACACACATAGAAAGATCGATAGTAGGTCAGCGAGTGCGCAAAAAGATGTCAAAAAAATTGGGTAAATCTCACGGTTGTCCAAAATTGCGTACAGAGGCGAGATTCGTAATTTCTCGCTTGGGGAAGGGGTACGGCTTGGACGGTTTAAAATCATACCTATTTTTAGGAATGATTTCTAAAGACAGTGAAAACGCTTGGAGCAATTTGACTTTGAGGGTTTTATTATTTATAGTTTCGAAAACATATTAGATTGTTAGTTTCATAAAAATTCCTCTATCTGTTACAAACTTGCAAGCTGAACAGCGATGTTAGGAAATGCGCCACCGGAAAAGCTCTCGAGTTCGGAGTCGTTCGTTACTTATATGCGGCATGTCGCCCTTTTGTTGTTAATTTCAATGAAAAATTTCTAAAATGTTCCAGAAACTGTAAATAATAAAACCCTCAAACTGAAATTGCTCCAAGTGTTTTCATTTTCTTTAACAAAAAATCCTAAAAACAGGTATAATTTTACACCTTCCAAGCTGTCCCCCCTTCCCTTAAAATTTTACGCGCGGTGTGTGCTAGAAGTGCAGATCGTGACATTGAATATACGAATCAGGGTCCACGACGACGATGGGGTACACACGTGATACGATCGTAGGATTTGTACGAGGTTCGAGTGGTCAGTTCAGGAAGTAGAACGCGTACCTGCTGCAGGCCTGTTTGCGAGTAACTTGACCCCCAAGTCTATATAGTAATCCTCACTTGAACGAACTACTTTCGGTATGTAACCTTGTTAGAAAAAATAAAATTGCTGCAGCCGCGTCGATCGAGAACTTGAAACTGCAGAGATCAATGATCTTCGCGGTACAATTCGAGGGCAACCTGCACTACACCGTAGATCGGAGTGTATAATAATCGAATCACCTCAAAAGGATAGAAATAAAATTTTTTCTCGCGACAAAAAGACAATCGAAAGTCAACGAATCGTTACTGATTCGTCACCTGGTATAGATTTCCTACAAAAAATATTATCATCATTGCATAGAACTATTGTTCACGTGTGCTGATATACATCTGGCTAGATCCTCGCTATCTTTGATTGCAGGTCAAACTGCAGTACGCGCGATTCGTTTCCAAGATATAACTGCACTTATGTATCACACATATACGCGTCTCGTTTCCCTGTTCTCGATATTCTAGATCCCAGCTGCAAGATCGGCTAGATATATGTAGGATCACTGATCGAAGTGATCTATTGACATTTTGTACCGATTTACGGTACACGTTATAGCATCGCGCGATTTTTAATCAACAAAGTCTATTGATTCGCGTGTAATAAATATCATGCTTGTATAGTTGGGTTTTAAATATTGTCTAGGATTCTATTCAGCGGTTAATTTACGGTCAGCTTCGTAGTACATTTATAGTATTACTATGTACATATATACTGTTAAGAATTGATTAGTTCTGCAACAGCGTGACGCGAGTTCAAAAGGAAACAAATCTTCTTCAACTCTCGTGTAATGGTAACGGAATACTTTTCCCGCCAGCGCGTGACGATTTGAATTTATTATAACGCACCGTGCTTGTAATTAGTAAATATTTAAATAAGCGAGAAGACGTAAGAATTCGGATGTAATTTTTGAATGCCCAACTTGTATGTCGCGTCGTTTTTCGGCTCGGGTATAATTGTGTTATATGTATACCTTCACTGCGCGATGGGCATAATTATACCTTTCACCGGAGCGTGCAGGACGAAAGAAACGCGAGCTGACAATAAGAACTGCATCGGTGAGCACGATTTTCAAGAGTAGTAAACGATCTCTTCATTAGCGGAGCAGCGTTAAATTCTGGAGTGTAAGTCGGTGTACTGCAGACAAACAAACGAGTCAATAAAAATGCTTGACCGTTATAACTGGTCAGGTGTTCTCAACCGATTTATGGGTATAATCACGGCAACTATATCGTAACGCAGAGCTGCAATGGTACAGTGAATAAATATTTATAGTATCATTTATCCGAAACGCATCGTCACACGAAATAATCATATGAAAGTGAGATGAGGAATTTAGAAGCAAATATTTATTAGTGAGGAATATAATACGTTCTTCATATAGTGAAAGTCTTGCACGTTCGAATCACGATGATGATCATTACATCAAAATGTATGCAATTCAATGCAACGGACTTAATCGTATTCCGGAATCACGAAAGTTATGAACGTTTCTCTTGACAGTTTTCAACTGATTTTTTTTTCTTTCTTTCTCATTTATGGTATGGATTGTGACGTAACGAAATTTTATTACACGTTCTATCGGTTTAATTAATTACGTATTAATTATTATAGATGCGGCAAATCGATCCGTGGCACGAATTATTAGACGTAATTTTTATACGTACATGTTAACACTGATTCTGAGTATACAACACCAACTGTAAGATAATTCAACACATTCGATACGTTATCAAATTAACTGTTTCCTTTTCGTTATATTTCTATAACTTTATCTCTACGCACACACAATGATATTTCGAATTAGACTAATTTGCGGATATATTTGAAATTTTTACGCAGTCTCTACAAATGGAAATGAAAAATGACTCTTACCTCGGTTTTCGACGGAAGTTTTCGATCGTAGGGCGTGAGAAGATTCCTGAAGTGTGGAGATCAGTAAAACCGCGGTAATAACGCATCGTAACATGATATTTTACAGATACGATCATTTTTCAGAAAGATAAGATCACTGACAATTCTTTGTACCGAGGTAGAAATTGGCGCTGCACTGATCTGCAGACCATGAGCGTTGATGTTCTTCGGTTACAAATCTCTGCATCTTTTTTTAACGATCAAAGTTATTTACTTTCATTTTTAAAATTCTTCACCGAAATAAAATTCACTGTATTGCAAATTAAAGTTGTACAAATTTAGAAATTTTATTAATTCACTCACAGTCTCTATCGCACTTTTGACTGCACTTTAATGATAAAATGAGCAGCAAGATTGTCCGTTTAACAATAAGTGATCGTGTCAGCCGCGCGGCGTTTTAAATCGTCTTGCTGCAATGAGATCCTTGCGCTAACTGAGCGCATTGAAACAGTGTTCAGTGTCAGGAACGAGCATCGGTCTCCGCTCTGTCTAGCGGCGTTGGCTTTCCTGCTTATTTCATACCTCTTGCATAAAATGAATGAGGGAAGAAAAATTTAGGTGAGAGGTTTGCCGGTGATAAATTATTACACGGGATACGAACACGGTAACAGGATCGGATAATGCGGCGTAAGACTATACAAACGAAGATCACATCTGCGAACGTTTCCATATTTAAGAGACACGTTAGATCGATGATTTTTGCAATTTGGTATTCGAATAGAAAGTGCATCCTCGTCTTGTTTCGTAAGCATAATTTCATGATGATTCATATTCATCTCGATTCGTATATTACAGTAAAAAAAGAGGAAGATCGAATTGAAGTTTCTTTTTCATTTAAAACTTTTACTTCACAACTTTCAAGTTTCTCAGAATGCCGCAAGCATCACGTATTTTTGCATAAAGGGCGCCGTATCAAAGTAAATGAAAAAGAATACACCTGATAGAAGCAGAATATATGTGTATCTAATTGCTCCATGCGCAAGTGCAGAGGGGAAAGCTTAGGCCTTTTTCGACGCTAACATAAGTACAAGTATGAGTGCATACATGTTACGTTTTCGTTTTAAAAAGTCCGCCGGAAACGAAAGCGGATCGTGTTACGTAAAATAATATCAGTGCTATCCATTGTTGTCATATTGAGAAAATAGCCCGTGCTCAAACTCGGGTTACGAATAGTATATAAACGTCGACGGAAGACCTAACATATTTGCAACGAAAAATACGGTTTAGGTATACTTTGAAAGACTTTATTCGTTGATTACTTTTAAAACGATGCTTACAATTAAACGTATTAGACGTCGTTAAATATTAGTAAGGGCACTTATTCTAACGTAACAATTTTTTTTCATCTATCGCTGCGCGACTTCGTCGACTGGTTATTTGAGAGAAAAAAAAAAAAAAAACCACAACAGAAATCAAAATCCCAAACAAAATCCCCATAATAAAACTTTATTGAAAGCTCTGCGGTTTCACCGATTTCCAACAATTTGTTTTTATGACCGAAACATAAATAACGAAAGAAGCGACTCATATAAACTAGCCTTGGCAAATAGAGAACATTTGATGCAAGGATTCAGTCTCACAAGAGAAAAAAAAACAACTAAAAGGAATTGGTATTAAAAATAGCTACTTAGTTATTACAAACAACGATATCACTAGTTGCCTTAATATTGTTTGATTACTTTGTTGTTTTTGTGTTATTCTGAAACATTTCTAGTCAACAATAGTTTAGCGAAAGTTTAACCGAAAAAAATTCAGGGCAAAATATAAAAATATTCAACAGAACATTGAAGGTATTTGTATAATATTGTATAGTATATAATTGCTTATAGCACAGCTGACTACACTTATCAGCTACCTACGTTTCATCGACATAAGAGTTACTTTGATTAAACAAAGTGTATAAAAATTTTTTTTTCGATCCCTCAATTTTATGTATAATTTAATAATTATTGCCATGGACAGGCACCGGTGCTAAAATCATTCAGTCAATCAATAATTCATATTGAATGGCGCTGAATTGATGAAATTCAGTGATCACATTTCATCTCATTTCGCAACAAACAGCTCCCCAATATCCAAGTTCAGAGGCTCAGATATGTTGCCGACAAAGTGGGCAGGTGTTCTGGGCTCCCGTGTTACGTGCGACCTGTAGTTAAAATTTGGCTTGCACAAAAACAGGTTACATGTATGTATTATTGAAAGAAACATATGGCACTATCCCAAGTTCTGCTACATCATCATCCTGGCAGTACGAAAAAATTCAAATAAGCTCATTCTTTTCTCTGACAAACATAGGTACGCCACATGCCTAATGTGAATATTTTGTGATCAATTTTCTTTTTGTTTCTCTTCTCTGGAGATATGACGAATTAGCTTTACCTATTTCTGTAGAAAAACTTACCTCACGCCACTTGGTAATGCAGGGGACATGAAATTCATGTCCGCAGTTAACAGTAATTAGGTTATGTTCAAGTTCCTCTGAACAGATCGAGCAATCCTCCTTTGTCCCACCAGTGTTTCTCCAGCGTCGCCTGCGCCTGACAAACAAATAATCGATAAACAGATTGCTCTACCATCTACTCGCATAATTCGGTAGGTATCGTTGTCACTAATTTTGTGATCTACAAGGTGCGCTATGCAAGAAAATGAAAATGGAAAAAAGAAAAGTTTCCCTGAAGTAGCGACGTCACTTGTCTTGAGAATAAGAAACAGAAAGAGCGGTTCCAGACGATAGAAAATTCTGAAAGTTGGCGAAGAACACAACGACATAGGAAAGGCTCGAGGCGAGGGGTCTCTACCTGGAGTCATTCGGTGGCGCCCGCGAGTTGTTGGACGGCGTTACTCCCCTGGGAGGCGGTGGTGGTCCGGAACCATAGGGACCCTGGGATTGGGGGGTGTCTGCCAGAAAATACCAGAGTGCAAAACCGAGGCCGACACCGATCATGGCAACAAAAGCTATGCCAGGGTACGCCATCTTTGAGTGTGTAGCTCTGCGAGGGAAATTACTGACGCCTAATTTATCGCGACGCTCCGAGTTTGATCAACAGTCCCGTTCGAGAGCCTTTCCGAAGCCTCGTTCCTCATTCGCATCACACTTTTCATGCGACACTTGACCGTCCACTGCGCAACACAGCCACGGGAGCGACGAACTCTGCAAAACGAGCGTCTCGAGCACCGCGAAGATTAAGATCACCGTTCATTAATGCTCGTCCATTCTCTCCGCCGTCTGTCTTTTGTCTGCGAGGAACGGCGCGTATTTTATTTTACTTTTTCTCACAGTTCGCACAAGCTCAGACCACTACAGTGACAGGAGTGACAGCAGCTGCTCATCTGTCTAGGATCACGTCTCGAAGCCATAACAAACCACCGTGGCGCCCTCTGTGATTTTTTTGACAGACGAAATTACGGACGTAGCTAGTTTTCGCGTATAACGTATTTTACTACTTTTATCGATGCCGCGGAAAAATTTTGACAGTAAATAGCGGAGATTTTTACACATTCGGCATCGGATATCTATCGGATAAAGACTCATCTCTTGGCGCATGGTTCTCGTTTTTTTTTTTCGAACAATCATGGAAATATTTCTTTGGGAGATTTGACGTGTACTTCACTGAAAGTTGGCACCTGTTCTCGGCGATATCGGGTCTATTCCTACTTTCACGCGTCTCTCAGCTGGGGTTCCCCGAATTCTCAATCTCTAAACAATCTTTCTCCACAACTAGTCGGTTTTTTATTTTTCGAATAAAACTTCGTATTACAAAATAGATAAAGTTAAGATTAATATACTGGTGTTTCTTAAATTGCTTTTTCTGATAAAATTGAATGTCGATACACTTAAGTAATAACGACAATGTTCTATAAGACTGCATCAATTTTAGAATTAGCTCGATCAGCAACTGAGGCAAAGTTTCGCTTGTGGTTGAAACTGCATCTGTGGACATGGATAAATTTTATATCATTATAAGAATATTATTTAGAATTGTAGGAACTAACGAACGACGTTAGATTAATAAAAATGGAGCTAGCTTGCATCCTCCGAGATCGTTACTTACAATCAATTTCTCCCTGAGGGTGTAACATTTCCTATCAAAAGAATGTCCACAATTTAATTTGATTGGGTCATCCATTGGATGTTGGCAAATTTTGCACATTTCTGCATTTGGAAGCTGGCGTTGTATCCTGCATCAATAAGATAATATGTGCATGCTAACTAATTACCTACTACTCACAAACGGTAACTAGAGATTCTTTTTGAATGCAAAATTTTATAATTTCACATAGTTCATCAACCATTGGCGACCATCCGGTCTCACAGAAAATTTCAGGTTCTCACAACTCCTGTTTACCTCTTTTTTGTCGATGGGTTGGCTGATCGAGACGACATTATGCTGCTTTGGCAACACTTGTATGGAGGTGTCGATATTTCAGGAGACGGAGACCAGTGATCATATACTAACTTATGCTTCTTTTCATCCGTTTTCTTATCGTGTTTGAAGAACCAATAACACAACATGCAAACAATTACAAGCACAATGATCTCAGTTAATGCCATTTTCGGATAAAATTGGGAGAACTTTGGTACGTCGATTGTTGATTGAGGTAGATCGATGGATTTTGGCGAGTTGGTTATTACTGGCACGTATATCTAGCAAACCGGATGACCGTGTAAGTGACGTACAATTAAGGTGTTAAAAACGTAAAGAGTGGGTTCCCAAACTAACTAGAAGCTACTAGAAGTGCTAAACACTCCGTAGAACAGAGGCAGAGCTATGGTGCGTTCCGAAATTACGAACCAGTGCTAAAACTCCCTAGGATAGAAGCAGAGCTATTCGCAAGCTCGGCACCGCAAAAAAGATCAAATATTGTTGGCAGCACTGGGGGCTAATATCGGAACACGCCTAATCACGAACTGGGATTCGTAGAATAAATAAAAAAATTGCTAACAACGTGACGCTGCTGTAGCGGTAAAGAATTGGGGAATCCCCGAGAATTAGAATTCGAATATGCCCGCACTCAGCTGGATTTGAAATTGACAATTTCCTATGAAATCTTACTTTCGATATCAACTCCGTCATAATACAGATATGTATTTATGTTAGATTCGATACACGCTTGATTGTATAACCGTTGTGTATAAATCCGAATTTATTAAATAAATTTGATATATTTACGTATTTAACATTGTACAATTTTATATAATTTCCAATAACTTTTGTATCCACGAATGGATATGATATTCACAATCGTAATACATGATTTTGAGAAATTATTGGCCCTGTATTAATTATACACTGTCGCCTCGTTCGACGTTTCGAACAAATATTTTACGTTTTAAAATGCAAGACAAAGTTCATTCTTCAGAGATTCGACACTGCCAGCCCGGTATTTTGACGGTAGAACATTGATGACTATAATTTTTTAAATATAATTTTTCGTTATTTGAATATTTTTAGAATACAGTCCAATAGATGGGTGATGAAAAAATTGAATCATCACGTTCCAAAATTTATGAAAAAATACACACTACAAGGTGCAAATGAGGCAGCGAATTTTCATGACCGTCCAGATTTTTTCAAGATCTAACTTCAGCTGAAGACTGTCGTAAATACTTGATCATATTTTCATAACATTGATTTCCATCGTCAGAGTCCTTGAGCTCAATATTGGTTTTCTTTAGAGAAAAATAAAAATTGGCCACACACCCTGTGTACCATACAAGTTTATACACACGCCATTATTTCCACGTTATTTTTCCACTTCGAAAAGCGGGAAACCCTTGCGAGACCACAAGGGGTTTGTTTGCGTCGAGCTTCGAGTGTAAATAACACATCTGTTTCGCCTCAGCTTCAGCCGAACCGCGGTCGACCCTAAAGTTCATACTTGGAAGCGTAGAAAAAAATCAGTCTCGTGGGTTGGTCGACACGCCTTGCCGCTTGTTCGAGTTCCCCACAGCTGTTGCATACATGGCGGCTGAAGAACGCTGAGTCCTTCCTCGAAGCAGAAACGCCCTCCGCAATATACTTTGGAAAGCTCGCCTGAGCTCTCTGCTACTGCAAGCGTATATCAGGGGGTTGATACAGCTGTTGAAATACCCGAGCCAGAAAGCAAAGGCGAAAACCGAGCTTTCGGAAAGGTTGCACGACTCGCAAGCCGCATCTGCAATACATATTGTAAATGAATCAGATTTTTTATTGTGCTAAACGGTTTATATGAAAAGTCATATGAATTCTGCAGACATTTGTTCTTTTTTTTTTTTTTTTTGCCATTAAAACACAACGCCTTTCGCTTTGCCGTATATTCAACAGACAATTGAACCTGGTGAAATGATTTCTATGACAAACTAGGGAAAAAAACGAATCGTAAAAATTCATCAAGAATTGTAGTTTTTTCATAGAAAAATACGATTCTTTACAAACGTCTATGAAACTTAACGATGTTTAACGTAAATTCACGAAAATATACAACTTCCGTAAAACGTAATAGTTTTGCGTAGATTTTGGTGAAAGTGTGTGAATATCTGTGAAGATCTACAATTGAAATCACGAGAAATAGTTCGACACACATTTCGAGAAAATGAAACAGAAAATCTATGAAAAAACCGAGTATTTTCTTTCGATTGAGCAGACCAAAACTACGAATCGGTCCAAATTCTAGACCGCTGCATTGAAATTCTCATAGAAATTCATAGAATTATTTTAACCAGCATAGCTATTAAATTGGTATAAATTTGTTTAGCTCAGTTTTTCCCATTGAACTGACCACCTGTACAGATATACATTATGATATTAATGCCTTAGAAATGCTATACTAATAGGCATAATGTTACGAAAGTACGTATATCTACTTGGCATTCGTCTAGTTTCGGTCACAATAACACTTTTTGGCTTAGAGCTCTCTTTGTATCGGCACTTAATTATATTCGGTTCAGGTTTACCGTCGAACGCGATGAGGTAACAACGTTCTTCGAATACACGTACATTACGGGTCACAATATTCTTCTCCAAGTGTTAGAAACGTCGAGTTAACAAACTCCGGATAAAGGTTAATTGGAGTTATCTGTCAGCGTGTTTCTTTTCCCATTTGACTCCCGAGGCGCTAGATCATGATTAAAAAGTAAAAAATGCACCACGCGATTGAAGCACCTTCGGCATAACACAGCAAAGCGTGGGTATAACATGAACCTTTTTCATCCGGTAGATGCGAATTGAGAAGCTGAATTACTTTTTCAATTTTACCTCCCACGTCGCGCATCGTCGAAATTGCTGTCTCAGAAAACACGGGGGGAAAATAAATATCGAAATCAATCGCGGAACCGCCCTCATATTCTGGATGCTTTTGCAGACCCCCAGCCTTCCGCCCTTTCCATCAAAACGTGAAATACGCTGTATGTAGGAACGAAATGCAGCTTAATATCCGGTCTGCTTTATAAATCGCTCTCTCTCATGGTTTGGCAATTTGCCAAATTGATTGGGTGAAAAAAAAGAGAAAATATGCCTACAATCATGCAGAGAGAGAGAGAGAGAGAGATAAAGAGAGAGGGAAAGAGAGATAAGAACCTTCCTACCTATGGGTAAAATAATGAAGAATGGAAACCAGCAGAGTAAAAAACCTCCGACTACTATCCCCAGCGTTTTTGCCGCACGTTTTTGCCGCCGGAATTTCGCCGCAGGTCCTCTATAAAGAGCGCCGCGACGTCCTTGCGACGCCCAACGTGCCGGGGGCCCGGGGCCCGACACAAGCCTCGTACTGGATTCACTGCTGCCGCAATTCTCCGAGAGCTGAACAAACAATGATCATCTTTAATTATCATCTCCTTCGGCGATGCACCTGGGAGAAGGTCGCGTTCGTAAAAATTGGCACATGTCTGTCTGTCACTCGCAAAGAGGGGGGAAATACCTTGATCCAGAGTAAAATTGACCTTTTAAATACCATGTAACACCGGCCATGAAACAAAATTTTTATTCCAATCATTATTTGTGCCTTTATTTTTTCACTTCCATTATAAGGTTGCCGCTGTTTAACACTCGGTTTCAAATTGACCCAGACTGTACTATTCTTAGAGCTCTAGTTCTCAATCGCTGTTGCACAATTTCTACAACGTTTTGCGACTGGTTGCGTCATGCAATTTACCGTACTTGACCCTGAGTTGGCTTTGGAGTTCATCTAACTTCGGGTGAAACTGATGTAATAGTTTTTGCGAATAATTAAACGGAATACACGATAGTCGTATCAATGATTTCATAAAAGAAGACGGATATACGAAAGTATTTGAAATTCTAATAAGCATAGCGATTTATAGTTTTAGGAGAACGTAAGATGGTGGCTGGATATTTTGTTTGTGCAATTTAACTACCAAAGAAGCCATACGTGGTAGCTATTGATGTAAGTTTTTACCAGAAAATAAATTAGGCACACGCTGGATTAGAAGATTTTTATATTCTCGTCTAGGCTTGATTCACAGACTGCGAAGTTAGTCGTGTAATTGCCTAATTTATGGACCCACAGGGAATGTCTGACAGCAAACCTGTTCTATCGACAAAAAGACACGCGTCCTTGTAAAACGTGAGTTATATATTGATCAATCCATCATGTAAGTGCGGTCAAGTGCAATACGTTGCGATGAAAAGGAACGCGACGACTTGTTCGATTCCACCGTAATGCCATATATATTATACGATTGCAAGGCACGGTGTTTGTCTATTCTCAACTTGTTTCATGGGAATTGGTAAATCCCAGAGCGTCTGCTCACGCAAGTTTTCAATGATGCTAATTCAGCGATCGTGCAGCGAATGTCGAACAATCGTAAGACCTGTAACGAAGCGTTTCGAATTTTAGTCATGGAAGCTTCATTCATCCCGTATAGAAAATACATGTGGCGACCGATGCTTTGTTATCTCTTAATGTTCTTTCAGTTCCAAACAAACCGTACGAAGCATCGGGATCCAAACGTACTTAAGACTTCTTTTTCGAGCTTTCCAAAGCTAAGTGGTAACCGCTTACGCAACTTCGATTTTAAACAGAGTATACATATAAGCTGAAGCGTACCATCAATTATACAGTGTCTGCAGAGGTTTGCGCAACTGCATGTTTAACACAGCTCGGCTCTGGTGATGACGCCACATCTCTGTATAATGGTCCAATTTCGACCTCCAACAGCCATAATTTTTCGTAAAAATATTTTCCCGCGATCAGGTTTAAGATTAATTAGAGCGACGAATGAGGCAACGCGAGTAACTACGCAAATAATTAGGACGAAGGTGCGTGAATGGCTGGAGATTTATAACACGCGTACAATGACACAATGCGTCGACGTTGGGATCCGAACGGCGTTAAAACCCCGGGAAAATCACAGGAGGTAAGAGTTAAAAAGTATTGATCGAATCGTTGATCAAGTACGACGCGTGGAAAGTGAAGCACGTCACTCGCTCGGTCCAACGACGACATCGTGGCTGTATCCTCATTATGGAAAAAGGTTGGTAAACGGAGGGTGCATCGATTACGCGTGTCCAAATATCGCATTGAAAAGTTGAACGATAAAATTGTCAAGGCGTGCCAAAACGGAGGACAAACATATTAAAGGTGTTATTGCGGCGTGGCAATCAAACGCGATTTCTGTGTACCTGTTGTAATTGATGATGGTGATCGATTGTCGTCGATCATCGATCAACGTCCCTTCCAATAACTCCACGCGGCTTCGGTTTAATCATTCGTCATTCACTTTTGCCTAACGAAATGCGGGAGAGAATGTATAAGGCAATTGTTGCTTACGGTGACGGTAAAATCTGCGTTTAGCCTTGTTGTTGTTAAACTTATCACATTACTCGGAGAGCTGCTGATCGCAGAGTTGGCGGGCAATCAGCCTTGACTGTACGGTTGGTCCGATCTGACTTCAGTCTCCAACTGACAAGCAGGCTGTAACGATCCTTCATCGATCATCGAAGGAGTTTCACTCACGCCCGAAGCTTTTTTTCTACCAAATTTTCTCAATATTTTTAGTTTCGGTCGACTCAAAAATCTTACAATTTTAACACACGTGTTTGCGATGTCGAGGAGGAGCCAATTTTTTGCGGTATTGAAGATTCTGTGATAAATTTAGGTAAACCGTAGAACAAATGTGACCGGATACTTGTGGACTTGAATTATTTATTGACTCCTGCAGCAACGTGTGCATATAAATATCAATCAGTTAGAAAATGTTCCCAGTGCCAAGACAAGAGCGGATTGATCAGGTATTGTTTAAACAAATCGTCACATTTAATTGTTACGATTTTACATTCATTCTTTACGATCAGTTACCCGAAGTAAGAATTGTGCAAACTTTGTGGTCAGTACTATTGATTCGTGATAATTACACAAGAATGTTCCAATATAATTATATGAGTAACGATTAGAAATTATCCTGTCGTTTGGTTGTTCAGACTGGAACCATTTTTTTTTTTTTTTTTTTTTATACACCTATACTTTTTCTACCTAGAATTTTGCAAAAAACATATTTTTACTTTTCCATTTCAGTTCCCGAGACACCGAGTGCAGTATTTAAAGCACATCACGAGTCAATAATTAAGAGTGTTTCATCAAATTGCGCTTGCAACAAATTACGGAAGGCATTGACGTTAGATCCTAGTGCGCGTTTTGAAGCAACTGCCATGCCTTGTCCGTTAACAATAAATTATGCATCTCACGCAATTTCCGCCCGATACGTTGGTCTGCTAATCCAGCAGTAAATCTCCATCCTGCAAAGTTTGCCAACGTTTAACGTGGTCACAATAAATATACAGTAAATACATATAAGGATTACAGACAATATTCGCGAATCACACGTTGACTCGTCGTATATATCTATACGTATACTTGTACTTGAACCTGGTACGAAAAATTTGAAAATGTCCTTGAAAATTTTCGCAATCCTTTGGCTGCCCCTGAGGTTGGGCTGCTGTATGGATTCTTTGGGATTGTTCGAGAACGTCATGAGGCGATTCTACCAGTTCCCTGCACCAACCTCGGAGGGTTTGCTCGAGGACGAGAGTCACGTACCGCCGGAGTACGACTTCGTAATAATCGGTGCGGGTTCGGGAGGATCAGTCCTGGCGAATCGTCTGACGGAAATTCCAGGATGGAACGTGCTGGTGTTGGAGGCAGGCGGGGAGGAGATATTCCTGACCGAAATACCTCTGCTGGCTCCAGTACTGGACGTGACATCCTTCAATTGGGGCTACAAGACGGAGCCGGGGTTAGCGGACGACAAGGGCAAGGGTGGTTTCTGTTTGGCGATGGAAGGCGGCAGGTGCAATTGGCCTCGCGGCAAAGCAGTCGGCGGGACTTCGGTGATAAACTACATGATGTACACGCGGGGTTCCCGGGGTGATTACGACGCGTGGGAGTCGATGGGAAACCCGGGATGGAGCTTCCGTGAAGTCCTGCCGTACTTCATGCGCTCGGAGAACATCCGGATCCCGAAATTGGACCGACGGTATCACGGAACTGACGGCTTCCTGGACGTTGCTCACTCACCGTACGCCTCGAAATTGCGGGATGCTTTCCTCGGGGCAGCGGATGAGATGGGCTACCAGGTTAACGACTACAACGCCGAGCGTCTCCTGGGCTTCTCGGTGGCACAGGCGAACCTGAGAAACGGTCGTCGAGTCAGCGCTAGCAAGGCCTTTCTAAAGCCCGTAAGGGACCGGCCGAATCTCCGTATCTCGAAGGCCTCCAGGGTGACCAGAATCGCTCTTGACTCTCAACGACGACGCGCCATCGGCGTCGAGTTTGTCAGGAATCGGCGACGCCACTTCGTCAGGGTCTCGAAGGAGGTCCTCCTATGCGCCGGTACTCTCAACTCGCCCCAGCTTCTCATGCTCTCTGGGATCGGACCCAGCGAGCATCTCCGATCTATCGGCATTCCCGTTGTCCAGGACCTTCCGGTCGGCCTGAACCTGCAGGACCACGTCAGCATGTCCGCCCTAACGTTCCTCGTCAACGAGAGCGTGACTGTCGTTGAGGCCAGGATGGCGTCCAACCCCGCCAACGCCCTAGACTTTTTCCTCAGGGGTACCGGGCCCCTAACCATCCCTGGAGGCGCCGAAGGACTCGCTTTTCTCAACACCAACCGTCCCGCCAGATCTTTGGGCTCCAAAGACCGAAGACCGGGAAATTCGCTCTTCGGTGACGACGACGAGCCAAACGTTTTAGCCGAAAACGACTCGGACCACTCGGACATAGAGATTGTCATGGGACTAGGCGCGCTGACCGGAGATACTTCCGGCAGTGTCAGGAGGATCCTCGGACTGAGAGAGGACTTCGTCAAGGAAGTCTTCGGTCGCTACGAGGGACACGACGCGTTCACTTTGGTCCCGATCCTGCAGCATCCAAAGAGCAGAGGTAGAGTGACGCTGAAGAGTGCCGATCCTTTTCACTGGCCGAAACTCGAGGCGAATTATTACGAGGAACAGGACGACTTGGACACCATGGTTAGGGGCATAAAAAAGGTTCGCATATCCCACACCACGGTGGCTTAATTTCGTGTACTTAGGACCAACCACGGAGAATTTTGAGAGGTCGTGCGAATGTACGGCCCGAGGGTTGTACCTCTGCCTCTTTGGTGATGCAAATATATGCGCGGGTTGCCGTCTGGCATTCGGTTTCTACAACCTATCTTTTCTCTCCGACCTTATCCAACATGTACGAGTGTAGATTCTCGACGTCTTAGGTCCTTTCGGCTTCTACCTTGCGTGGGATTCGTTTCAGCCTGAGTTTCTTTCGTTTTAACGAGGATACAGTTACGGAATTGTTGACCAATCCGTCTCGGTTCGATGCAGGGTGCAATTGTGAGACTGCGTGCCTTTGAATCGGTGTTAAGGCCGATGATACTCGACAGCTAGTCGGTCCAGTTACAACCGCACCAGTCGTCCTTGAGAAATCGAATGAGTATAATGAGATGCCAACGACAGCGCGATGAAAATCGGAATTACATAAATCTCCGGGCTGGTCAGTAACCCAAATTCCACAAAACCTGTAGTGCATGATGTTCGGTAGACGCTTACGATTATCCCTGACTCTGGGACTTGAATAATCGTTGGGTCTGTAAAACCGGTTCCATCGTACGTGAGAAAGTGCTACCGAAATGCATGTCTACATATAATATACGCGTACACACCACGTACACGATGCTTCGTACGCCTTGTGCTTTAAGGTCAATGTTACAACTTGTCCGCGATCACATGCAGCACACGATTCGATCGTTTTAACGACACGCTCGTAAAAACCTTTCCGATCAATTCATTACAGCCTTACATATCAGAAACACGCGATCGAAACTTTTATTGGTCAGAAAATTGAACCGGAGTAAACAGGCGTACAGGATTCCAAATTTATCGTTATTCGTTTCGCGGACTCGCGATTCCCATGATTGAAAGAAGCTGTCGTCTTGCATAAAATTTCAAATGATCCTCCTTCCTCCATTTTTGATTTTCAGGCAATCGAGCTGGCCGGAACCAAATCCTTCAAGCGCTACAACGCCACTCTACTTCCGGTCGCCTTTCCCGGATGTCGCGACGTCCGATTCAACTCTGACCCTTACTGGGCTTGCGTCTCTCGCCAAGTGAGCACGACCCTCGGGCACTTTGTTGGTACCTGCAAAATGGCACCGAGGGAAGATTTCGGCGTGGTCGATGCTCGCCTCAGAGTTTACGGGATCAAGGGTCTCAGGGTCGTCGACGCCAGCGTCATGCCGACGATAATATCCGGGCATACAAACGCCCCGACTTTCATGATCGGGGAAAAGGCCAGTGACATGATTAAGCAGGATTGGGGGGAGATCGTACGACCGTCGAGACTGTAAATCGTTGTAATTTCCTTTCCGAAATGAGCGCGAAATCAAAATATAATATTGTCCAGTGTATATAACGATAGCTTGTAAGAATTAAGCGAATAGTTAATGAACTTGCGGATTATTTGTTTAAGTTTATCCCTTTGCCAATCAACTATGAATGAGACCACTGTTTGAAATGAAAATTAGGTAAAGAGAGAGAGAGAGAGAGACGGAGAGAGAACAAAGACGATGGTGAACACGAATTAAACTGTATACATAAGATATAACAGAAATGAATATTATAGGTGCAAATTCGAATAATAAAAGCTAGTTAGTTATCAACAATTTGAGAAAAGATTTCATAATTAGGAAAAAAAACTGATGTTTTTGATTCGGTTCTCAAGTTTTTTGACTCATTATTTATAGCCGATTATTGACATGATGTCAGTTTTTCATCATCGTTCACGCGAATAAAATGACTGGAGATTTTTCTAACAGTTATTTCTCTTACCCATTAGCTTTTGATTTACACTCTGGATCCCATTCCCTCTTATTCCCCCCCTCCGATCCGTTTGGTACGTACGTATATGATAATTTGTTCATAATAATTGTCGGTGTTTCGAATTACCTTGTTGCCCCGATGGATGCGAAGGGTTACGTGACTCCTGGTGACCGATCCAGCGGCGAGAAAACGGGATCTCTTTACGGCAGCCTTGTAAACAAGGCCATAAAGTACGAGGATAACAAGAGCCGGTAGATAAAATGACCCACAGGCAGAAAATATGACGTATCTACGGCAGAGAATTGGAACAGGGTGTGTATGTACATAATATATATATTTGGCTGCCTGAAAAAAAATGTTTATTCCGTTTTTCGATATCCCACTTTTATTTACTTAACCATAGTTTATGACGTAGTTTTGATAAATACTATTTTTACGTCGAACACTTTCATGCGTCAGATGTTAATGTTTAAAAATGTTATTCGTTCAAGAAAATATAGAAGTTGTCAAATGATAGCGTACAGATTTCCGTCCGTTGTATAAAAAAATTATTACCTTCCTTCAACCGTCAGAATTTGATTTCTTACGTGTTAATTAAATGACGAAGACACAACCTCGATGTTGCACCGCTTAAAGAAATTGCATGGTGATTTCCTTTGACGAAGTTCAATATTGTGTTAAGAACTATGATTTCATGAAGCGGGATATCGAAAAAAATAAAGTTTTTCATTGAGGCAGTTTAATATACGTAATAGGGTGTATTAAGGTGGTCCTTAGTAGGGTTGTTTTCGAACTGTTATGCTCCCAGGAACTTGATTGCTTCCAAATTGATTTTTAAAAAATTCCTGAAAATTTGAGCTGTCTGCATCAACTCTATGGAAATATCATGGGAAATACTTTTTTTGCTCTTCGAAATTTTACAAGTCGTTGTCGAATATATCGAAAATAATGGAAAATACATATTTTCGTAGAGAATTTAACGTTCTAAAAAAAACTTCGATCCATAAAATTCGTAGATGAAAGCGTTCATTTGTTAAATAACGTTCAAATTTTAATTTACATAAAATTATCATTCCGTCAAGTACAGCTATGAAACAAACAACTGTAACACAAAATATATCACAATCCAAATCTTGGTTCTCATCCATGTTAAATGTAATGAATAATAAATTTTCTCGGGAACTTGGACAGAATTGATCAGATTCAATTTATCAAAATTTGCAACGTTTCGTTGGTTTTATTTATTTTCCAACTTCATCAGGCAAGCTGTAACAGATGTACATAAACTTTAAAATTAAGTTGCATAAAACAATAGACATGATACATGTAAGTTACAAATTCAGAAATAATAAACTAAACAAAATTGCAAAATATTTACTTTTGAGGTTAAATCGTCGTTAAAATCCTCTGGTCCATAACATCCAGTCAAAATTATGTTAAAATAAGACTAGACAGATATATACATTTTTGTTTTTTTGATAAAATTATAAACTCATTGTGCCAATAAATTAATTTGAATAAAATAAAATATCATCATATTTGTCCATTTTATTTTATTTTATTCAAATTAATTTATTGGCACAATGAGTTTATAATTTTATCAAAAAAACAAAAATGTATATATCTGTCTAGTCTTATTTTAACATAATTTTGACTGGATGTTATGGACCAGAGGATTTTAACGACGATTTAACCTCAAAAGTAAATATTTTGCAATTTTGTTTAGTTTATTATTTCTGAATTTGTAACTTACATGTATCATGTCTATTGTTTTATGCAACTTAATTTTAAAGTTTATGTACATCTGTTACAGCTTGCCTGATGAAGTTGGAAAATAAATAAAACCAACGAAACGTTGCAAATTTTGATAAATTGAATCTGATCAATTCTGTCCAAGTTCCCGAGAAAATTTATTATTCATATATCACAATGTTCGTCGACAACATTTCATTGAAATTTTAATTAACGAATTTTGTGTATCAGAGTTTTTTCGTACAGCGTTCAATTCTCTACAAAAATATATATTTTCCATTAATTTCGGCGATAAGATACTTCGATCACGAAGCGGACTGTCTTAGAGTCGATACAGAGAGCTCAAGTTTTCAGAGAATTTTTTTTTTCAACAGTTTGTAAGCGTTCAATCCCCTGAGAGCATAAAATTAAAAAACAACCCTATCAAGGACCACCCTAGTGGATATACCATACATATATGATGCATTAACGTTAATTGTTACAGCAAAAGAAATTCCTGCCAGCGTCAACACGTTGAAAAATATATTTTCCAGCCGCGTCGTCGTCTTGGGGGTGGAAATTAATACCCTCGTACAAGACTCACCCCAACTGCTTGTTGACGTTACACTCCCCGGTTTCTGGAACGTAGACGCTGTCCTCGGCCCAGCCTAGCGGGGGTCCAGCGCTGATGGCCAGGGCCAGGAGCCAGATAGTTGCTATCATTAATCTCGCCCTTCTTGTCGTGACAACCCTCGAGTAAGTTAGCGGTCTGGACACTCCGATGTACCTGCGCGAGGCTCGTGAAAGCTTTTTCCCCTTTCGAGAGTTTCATCTAATTCGCACCCCACTTTTTACGTCACACCTCACATCCATCCATCCGTCCATCCGTCCAGTCATACTTCATTTGCCTGACAATTTCTTAGCATATTTCCCCTCTCCTTCCGACATTGCGTTTCGCAGAGACTCAATCACGAAGGTATCGAAAGCTTTCGCGACGTCCGTCGGATCTCCGAAAGAATTAGAAATGTACATTTGCGTTGCTACTTTCACAGCAATTCGTAAACCGAATATTATTATATCCTCGACACGACTCGCCGGGTGAAATCTACCGAGTAGCGTAAGAAAAATTTTCGACTACTTTTTCCCTCAACGCGTTGAGCGCTTTTTCGGAATGATAAACGGCGATGGTTTCGCCTTCGCGAAACGGGGTAAAAAGCTGTGCAAAGAGAACCGTCGTCAAAGCTGCGGTATGGCAATTTCTTTGACAGAGGTTCTGAATAATCGTTAAAGTGTCAATAAGCCTCGGTACTTTTTTCGGCAAAAGTAGCTGTCGCAGCACTTTGGTAAGATAAATTTCCCGTGCTATTTACCGAGGATTTGTTTTTCTTTTTTTCTTTTTTTTTTTCATTCAATTTTTTGTCCGGTTTTTGGATACCCTCGAAAAGGGGGGCTGCTGAAACCCCAACAAATTTTCCTCTACTTCCAAATTCTCTTACCTGTCCACCGAGATTCCACACAGCGACAATATGCTCGCTGTACAGCAAAGAACGTCCAGTGCCGCCCAGAGGGAACAAGTGACGGGACCAAGGCCCCATCCGCCCCTGAGTTCCCTGCTCGCGGAGAGCGGGAGGACCGTCAACCCTAAAAAATTGTGGTGAAAAAATACTTGAGTTCCAGGGTCTATCCCCGAATTTCGAATCCCAGGTCCATCGGTCATCGCCTTTTATCGCGTCTTGTGTAACGTCGAGAGAACGAAGGAGAAGAGAGGGGGGGAAAAAAAGGAAAAAAAAACACACACATGTATTACATATCTCGGATTCTAATACGCCACGCCGTGTGGGCTGAGAGAATCTCTGAGCAGAAAATGTATGTACCGGGTGTAGAAAAGGCTGGGTCGACACGTGTGGATTTACAGGGGTTTCCGTCATGTTGCTTCGACCCTTTAGGTCGCGATTAATGGATTTCCAGTTAGCAAAGTAGCCCTTCGTTATACGTCGGGACTCGACGCCACCGGCTACCTTTTTTTCCTCCTTAGCTTTGCACAGGCTGGTATCATTTCTGATTTATATACGGGTAAAACGACGGTCAACGTTTCAGGACTTACAGACTTTTCGAGTTTCCAATTTTTTTTCACACGTTTATCAGGGTGTTTACGAAGAAAATAATTTGCGATTTTCAATCGTGGCATCCCCGATAAAGTTATGTCGAGGATCGCGGTCAGTCGATTTTTCATGGTTATACATTTTTTCTGAATTCATGAATAACGAAATTTTTTTTATTGATTACACCCATCCTGATATCGATTCACGTCACAAATGAGATCCACACTTGTAATATTAAGCCTCAATTTGATGTTTAAAAAGTCTATCTGACGGCTTTTGCATCGCTGATTCAATCTCATAAAATAGTTATAATTTAATTTATGAACTTTTAATTTAGAAGAATAAGATTCCCGGTTGATATATCTTTGTGTTACGGATCGTGATCTTCGGGTTGATTATTAATGTCAGGGTAAAAATTAATAATGGAAGTGCCCCGCCGTGTTTCTTCAAAAATTCAAAAAGATGTGTTTAAAAAAAAAAAGTGAAAACTTAATCGAGCCCGATTTTTCAAATTTAACGTAGAACGCTCAGCTTTTTTTTTCATTTTTTTTTTAAACACCCTAATGTTTATATTAGCCGATGTAAAATAGGTACCTAATATCAAGTCCGCGCAGGCCAAATTCACTATCAGAGAATGCGTCGGTGCTCGCAGACTTGGACTCGACGCGATCGCAGCTATGACCAAGGTGTTTCCACCCACCGTCAGAAGGATCACGCACAGCAGTGCCAAGGCCTCAAGGGCGAGTAAAGGATCCTGCGAAAGTTTGAAAGAAGAAAGATAAGACGGAGAGATTAAGCGAGCGTATAATTATTCTAGGTGACGGTTGAAAAAGTGGGGAAATTTTGGGAATTTATAACTCGACAGCGGACAATTCGATTTGATCGAGGATCATTTTTTCCGAAGTGTGAAGATCGAGCTTCGTTTGAATGTTTTGTATCATTACAATCAATTATCAGGAAGCCATGTTATGTCGACAATAGCTTCAGCCAATTTGTATTGTCGTGGTTTTAACGATGCTTCAATAACACTACGAATAATTTATTTCCCATTTGAATAAAGTATTTCTGGATGGTTTATATTTTACATTATTTCAACAACAAAATAACAACCCGTTAAAATTCGATTTTTCGATTTTTATATATCAAGCCTTCTTTTCTTACTCACGAG
This sequence comes from Neodiprion virginianus, assembly GCF_021901495.1. Lineage (NCBI taxonomy): Eukaryota > Metazoa > Arthropoda > Insecta > Hymenoptera > Diprionidae > Neodiprion > Neodiprion virginianus. Next base: position 26,444,227 of record NC_060882.1, read on the forward strand.
AATACCGTCTCCAAATTCGAAGTAAATAATTTGAGTCATTGTTCAAAAGTCGTGGAATCAACTGAAAAAAATACAACGAAAATGGGTCTGTTAAAATTAAATATGGGCCGATTAGAGTAACGAATTTTTGATCCACTAGATTTCACAGTGACTGGTTTTTATTTCCATTACAACAAATCCCAGTGGAGTTTTCTTCTTTTCTTTCCTTGTTTTCCACCTAACGCAAGAAAGACGATGACGAATTGGGAAATTTTATCGCTAATATTCTCCCGAGTAGGAGCCGGCTTTGCAGGAACAAGTATTATTGGTATGCATGAAACGAGGGTGAAGATATACGGTACAACTTATTCTCGTAATGCCCGGTTATTCGCTGGCTATCTGCAGCTCTGTCCATAGAGGTTAAAGTACCCCATCACCATTGCATAGATGAATCTCTCCGGTATGGAATTCGTCCGTTAGCTTTGCCGGCGATTCGATGACCAGCGAAGCCTGCAAGATTGATAGTCTCGGAACCGAATAGCCATTTTGAGGATCGATTTTCGTAGGTGTCGGAAAAGATCCTTCCGCCGCATCTTTTGTCGTTTACGATCAGGGGCGAACCCTTCAAACTTCACCGTCCGATTCCGCGAAGCAGCGTGCTTTTTTCGAATGCGTGTAAATATATTAAAAAAATGTTTACACAGCATCGTCTTTTCACGCGTTTCCTTTGTGCCCTTCGCGAGCTTTCACCTTACGGAAAATCTCTTTGCTCCGCGTCACAGTGTTTTTATTTTTTCTTTTTCCTTCGTTTTCTTTTTCATCACTTTTATTTCTATTTCCTTCTATTCGGTGTCGCGAGTGAAAATGTGTACGGTCTAAGGAAAATTGCGTCGGTACGCGGACCGAAAGTTTTTTTTTCAACGGTCTATCTTTAACGTTAATGGATGGGAAAATGGGAGCAGAAATGGGCTTTTAGCCGGGCTTCAAAAGCGAGGATTTGAAACTAACGGGGCTAGTTCATCTCACTACAGATTCGACTCGATTAAATCGCGTTGGTAATTTCCGCCGTTGCGTTTTCCGCGCGTGCATTATTCGCGGTTTTTGCTCGGTACGTACACGGCGTCGTTTTTCATTTTTGCATAAATCGATATTGTCAGTATTATTGTTACACTCGCGACACTGACATGACGTATTATTATGAATACACATTCGGCCAAATGTGACAAGCGAATGTAAAATTGTGCTCCCTCACGTGTGTCTCGATGTCGGCTGAATAGTCGCTGATTTCTCCTTGTATATTACATGTACATATATGTATATATGTATGTACATATACAAGTCGCCCTTCCGTCGACAGAAATGAAGAGAAAAAATAACTAAATAAATCAGATTCCACGCTATTATACTTACAAGGAATCAAAAGCTTCTGCAACGGTTCGGGAGTCGCGGCAGCTGCGTATCATACATTTTAATTTACCCTCAGATCGAGGATGCCGCGGAGCATCTGGCACCGGAGTATTTCACCCTCGCTTCGTTTTGTTGTGACTTTCTTGAAGGAATAAACCAGCCCACTCGGGAGATTTATTTCCTCGGAAAGAAGAAAATTCACCGGGCCGATGCTTTTCGCACACAGGCGCGCAAGAATTTCATTATAAAAAGCAGACTGGATGCCTGTAAACTGAACGTGGAGTCGAATACAAGCTTAAGATATATTCTTTTCGCTTTTCATCCCTCATCGAATATCGAACTTATAGTTTCGTCAAATGCAGATAATTGAGACACAGCTTTTTTCGATCTTAAAGAGAAAAATAAATCCCGAGATGTGTGATTTTTCTTGGTCTTATCACGTTCAATATTTGATCTCGCTTTCAAATTTGCCTAATAAGACGAGATTCAGAGCAAACAGGGAGAAAGTATGTTAAGCGGGAAATAAAGGGAGAGAAATTTTTCCGATAATTTTTACCTTCACAACTAGGAGCCAAAAGCTCTCGTTCCGTACGACGGTGGTGCAGTTGAAGTTGAATGTGTCCTCGGTGTAAACGACGGCTGTTGATACAGCGAGTGGATTGTATTCGGAGAGACTGTTGTTCGTCAGATTTACCACGTCGTCGATGAAAATTTCCCCGACTTTTCTCCCCTGAAAGCTACCACATCTGGTCATGTCGACCTTTTGCAGGACGATTCGAGTCCCGTTTCAGAGTCCGGAAATTGCGAGCCTCTCCATCGATTTCGTGAGCATAATTGCGAAAGTTTAGTACGCCGCGGTTATTTCTTTCTTCTTGTTTTTCCTTATCACGCCCGTCTTAAACGGACGTACCAACGTCGTATGGTAATTTCCTTTCATACCTTCATCCTTCCCTGTGATAATAAAGGTTATATTTTATGCCGGAGCTACTCGAGCTTCTCCGCGTATATATCAAGCCTTCTTTTCTTACTCACGAAAACCTTTCGGGGAATATCGATAATTCTTTTTCTCTCTACCCTTGTTTTCTTTTTTCGGTTTCAAGGGATTAATTATTCTTCGTCACGCCGTCTGGCTGATTGCTAATCGCGATAACCGTGGTTTCGAATAGATTTTACGTACAGTAGCTGCGAAGGTATGAAAGTCGTGAGTCCCCGATACGATTATACAAATATGAATGGAAAAGATGAAAAAAAAAAAAATGTTCTAAAATCCTTTTCATCAACGATATGTATGCCCTTTCATGAAGTACCGTGCATAAAGCTCGTCAAAAGGTAATTAACGCTATGGTCTGTACACAGGCTTGAGCAAAAAATCGTATCTTTAGCAGACCTTTAAGGCGTCTTCAGTCCTGTCGCATAAGAAAGTTTGACGGGTCGTTTGGCGAATGGAAATGTAATCGCAGGTCCAGACACAACCTGAAACAGATATATGTATATACAGATAGAGAGAAAGAGAGAGGGTGAAGGGGATAAAGGATAAAAAAGAAGAAATTACTAGAAAAATTTACCAACGAATATTGTTCCGAAGACGATTGATTAATTTGATCTAAGCAATTAATTAAAATGTATAGTATACAGCGTTACTTTTCAGTCCGGGTGTAACCATTAATTACAAAACCAATTAAGCGTGTTTACGTAGTGTTAGTATAATATCAGAGAACCTAGGAACTACGCACTTTTCCATGGGAACTTAGGCGTTGTATTATTTTATTATACAAGCGAGATGAGACAAGCAAAGAATTCGACGGGTTAGTTTCGATAAAAGGTTAACGCTGGATGGCCACCAAGATTATTAGTCACCCACGTTATAAATTACAAGCCTCGCATCGTTAAACATTGTATAATGAAATTTGCAAGCCTTCTCGGCTATTCGTCGTGCTGGGAACACGAAATTCGTGCTTTATAATACCGGCTGACGAGTAATGCTCCTGACGTTGCAGGAAAGGATGATGAATTGTACCGGCCCTGCAACGATGTGGTTAAATTCGAATTTTCCCGCTAGAAGTCGAACCCCGAAAATATTCGATCACAAATTTATACGGGTTGCAGAAAACGCGTGTTTGAATTGGATTAAGTGGATTTAGAACCTTGGTTCGATTCCGTGCACGTTTCCATACGTTCGAGGCAACACCTCCAGGAGCAATAAATTAGAACCGACTTGAGAATCGGCGAGAAAGTCCTTCTCGATCCGTTTATCCTTTCGGCTAATCCCGCGTTATTTGTATCCCCGAAATATCGCGAGTAAATACCGACCAGAAAACTTTTCCGCAAGGGTGGCGGAGCTTTCCAATTCACCGTATGAAAAAGCCCCGCTTTCCCCAAAGCTCCGTGCATTTTCGATCGCGTTATAGGTATAATGCAAAACTGCGGCGACTGTGTCTCCTGTTTGCTTTTGATGGATTACATTGAAGCACGTTGATTCGCATTCAAAGAGAAATGGGGATTGTGTATTTGGAGCTGCAGAACTTCTGCGAAAGGGGTTGTTATACCGCCGCTCTGAGTAATTGTGTAATAATTTAACCCGACATCAAAATCGCGTTAAAGTTTTCCCGTATATATCAAGCAGATGTCGAACTTTAACTTTCTCCATTCGTTTGTGTAACTCAATCCTCTCCTGAGCTACCATCGAGGTTTCATCGAATTAGCACAGGATCCGGACTCTGAACGGTAAGTGAAACCGTTTTGTTTTTATGGTTATTTTTTACTCCACTCCGTGACATCGCAACCCCCGATACTCGATGATCTTGTCGAGAACTGAGGATGAATTGGCCAACTTTCTTTACCAGCCTAATCTTATGTGACATATTGGGTGAAACGAGAAGCTCAAGCTCTCACGGTGAACTCTTTACAAGCAGAGCTTAAATACTCCCGCAATTGAATATCTCGATTATAGATATATGCGGGCAGTCTGAGTAGATGTATAAGACCGGTTTTGCCTACAGATTCCGATACCGACATCTTACCGACATTTTTAACCACTTGAGACCTCAGACACAAACCCCTCACATTGGTCAACTTTACCGATCATCGATAAGGTTGACGATTTTCGGGATAATCCGAAAAAAGGGTTTGTGTCTGAGCTGTAAAGCGGCTAAAAATGATGGTAAAATGTCGGTATCGGAATTTGTACGCAGAACCTGCCTTATATATCTAACGGTGTGTATAATAATGAAAGAAGACGCGGTGATTAGTACACGAGAAATTCGTTTTATTCATCAGAATACATAAACTGGCTGAAATTACCGTCGAATCAGCATAAAATGTACTCGCGAATTTTAGCAAAGAAAAAAAAAACACAATAAAATATAATTTAATGCAAAGCAAATAAACGGGGCTTGCAGAATCGCCGTAGAATTTGTTGCATGCATTTTGTCGAGTCGAGACGCATGAGCTGGAATAAATTTCGAGGTAAAAGCTGGTGCAGCTGGTTCGAGGTGAGCGTGAAAACCGAAAATCGTCGCAGCCGAATTTTCCATAATCCATTATTCATCGTCTGGTGTTGTCGTCGGCTGCTAACGCAGCTGTGCGATTGGATTGTCACTTTGATTTTCATCGAAAGTCCAATTTCTTTTTATTACATCCACGGCTGCACTCACCGCGAAAAATTCTGCAAATTATAATATGATTCGTCTCCCTGACTCTGACGATATTTCAAGGATAAAAGCTCGCAGTTCTGCAGAGCGGACTAGGATCGACTAGACTAATTGATTACCGCAGTTCCAACTTTTCACCCGACAGACCGTTGCGAAAGTTTGCCAAAGCTGGTTTCGGATTATTGGCGAAATTTCTGCCCACGATTTCGCAACCAAACTACGTGACGCCAGCAGCGAATGTTCCAGTTTCGGAAATCGTGGGAATCGGGATTCTTCTATTCCGTTTTCTTTTCTTTTTTGCGTGATTTCCCGGTTCGGCTAAACTGAGACGTCGGGAAACAATTTATTCGGCTGCAATTCCACCGAAACATCTGTCGATTCGACGGAAAAAACCCTCAATGCCGGGGAATCTGAAGCGGAGTAGTCCTATCCGTCTTGTAAAAGACGTACAAGGTAGGCAGGTCGGAGGATCGATCCGTTATACCAAGAAGACATTTTCGACAAGACGTTTTTAACGGTGTGTATGAGTTTCATGTACTTGACAAACACGGTAGGTGTGGAAAAAAAAAAAAACAATTTTTCTTAAGGTGAGAAGAGAGCCCGAAAGGCGCACAGCTTCTCAATTTCGCAATTTTTCTCCTCTATTCAGCTCACGCCCTTTACAATGTGCTTTATCTGTTACAACGAAACCTACGCGTCAATTTGAATTTCAATTTCCATGCCGCACGTCGCGTTTTTCTATCAAAACAGCTGTTCGGAATATCAGCGAAACATTGAGGATACATCAGGTGTCACAGCATTCCAGTCGAAAGAATTATATCCAAATAAATAATATCGCGAAATGAAAACTTGAAAAATTCAATGAAAACATCGTCCTCTGAATACAAAGATGCGAGAGGAAATCAACGGAGTTTTGACTAAACTTACCTCTTCAAGCCTGTCGATTTCGACTCTTACGTTTTTCCACTTTTTGCCTAAATTGTACACCTGATGAATTCTTACTCGCATCAGACTTTCGATACGAATATCTGAAAAATCGAAACGCACCGTTCATCGATTGAACCGATTTTTCGCATCCCCTGTTGCAGCATTTTTTCTTACCCTCAACTATGCATTTATTATCATTTTTTTTACAGAGCCTCAAAAGTTCGAAGAAACATTTCGACAGAAAAAAAACGAGATTAATAGGCTCCCTCTGGATTAGGCGACCAGAGTTTTTTAACTCGCTGCATCTATTTCAAGCTGCTATAATCATTCATGCACACGCTCTATAAACCCGACTGCGTGAAAAGTTTTTTGTTCTTTGTTTCTACTCCCGTAAAACTTTACGACGTAGTACACCTACAAGGAGAGAAAAAATATCCGCATATCGTGTGTTTTGCATAGAGTCGAGAAGGGTTGGATCGTTTGACCGCGACGTCAAACTTTTCCGAAATAATTAATTGCCCCTCCTCCTCGGAAGTTCCGAGCCGAAATTTTGGCCATCCCTCTTCGTTGGGCGGCTATCAGTCCATTAAATAACTCGCAACCAAATCTGCGCAATCGATCTTTCTCTGAAATCCACGTAATAACAATAATGATAATAATTAACGAGCGGTATACGGCATTTAATGGAGTGTTAGGATAATTCGCGTCTCTCGAACCAGCAGGAGAGCTTAATTCTGCCTTAAGTTGTGACAGTTTAATTGACGTGTATATTACGCTCCGCTTTGAATCCGAATTAATCGGCCGCTGCAGATAAATGGGAAAGAAAGGATTAGCCCGGCCGAAAACAGGCAATTATCAGCCGTCCAGTCTAGCTTTTCCACACGTATCCATGACCTACAGAATCTAGCGCAAATTTCCTCGACTTACACTCGCCGAATGTTGCAGCAGGTGAGTGACTTGCCGATTTTCCTCGAACGAGAAAAGCTGGCGGGTAAAGGATGAGAATTGCGAACAGCGTCGGGTTTTTTTTTTCCCCCGTTCAAAACCTTCTTTATCAAACGCCGCCTATCAGAGCTCGGTGATTGATGCTCTTTCATCTCGGTATATCTATGTATACATTATATTGTACCTATAAGGACGGGGTAAAAATCGCTGGGAGGCAAATGACGCGAAGTGCCTTCGTCCCCCAATTCATCCGGTGTGTAATTCTGTCGCTCGAACGCCGAACGATTAGCCAAAATCGCGAGAAATTATTCAGGGATTTGCGACAGCTGCGAACGTTCGGAAACTTTGCAGATTCCTGTTTTTTTCTCTCTCTCTCTTTTTTTTTTTTTTTTTTTTTTTTTTTGTACAACATTTTCTTCGTTCTTTTTTTTTCGTGTTCGAATTCTTTCTCTCCTCGCAAACCGCGAAGGACGGATTCCGGCTTTGAATTTTAAATACGCACCTCGGATTCGTATTGGCGAGAATAACTCTCTTGCTTCTCTAATACCGACACCATTTTTCTTTGTTATCGTCTTATCGATCACCGGCTGTCCCATCAGCCAATATCCTTTCACTTCCGAACCTTAGCGCCCACCGTTACCCTGTCAGATATACATATAGCCGGTTGAAAGGAAATCACTCAATGGGATAATTCGATCCGGTAATCCAATCCACGAACTGCCATCGACGATCACCGACGCCTCGACGATTAAACACGAATCGAGAGTGATTATTCTTTCCTCTCGAACTTGTATATAACTTGTTGTAACTATCCCGTTTTATTCGTTCGAGGTGTCGATTCAGAATTAATCCTCGATATTTCCTTACGTCTATTTCGTTTTTTTTTTTTTTTCTCCTCCACAATTACGGATCGTTCACAGCTTTTCTATGTTTTTGCAGCGAATTATATACGGAATATTCAATCGCTAGAATCGGCCGGAAAATGAAGAGCTGAGCTTTCATTTGACGATCTCGACGTTTTATGAGGTAAAATAGATAACTAGATGTATATATGCGTTGTTTTGGTTTAACTAGTTCGATTTTTGAATCGTCGAAATCTCGATATTGAAGGCTGTTCTAGAGTTGTGTAAGGAAATGTGAATTCTTTTTTTCAATATTAATTTCGCTCCGCTGTTTCATTCTCGTACAATCGAGTGAATCTCGCCTTGTGCGGTGAACAAAAATTGACGAATAAAAGAAAAAAGCAATCAAAGATAAAATCAAAGATCGTCAAAAACTACGACTAATTCTAGAATTTTAATTAGCATTCCTTCCGATCCATTGATTATTATTCCAGCTTGCTTTTGTCTGGTTCACAAGTTTGGTTCGACCAATGTTCCGAAGTTTTTCGGATCCGTTGGAGTCCGGAATGAGCAAAACACGCTGTAAGCAAGTACAATGCGTGAAGCAGGAGCTTTCATTGTGACGAGGCTGAACAAGGCGACGCATTTGTGGAAGATTGACAGGCCTCACCGACGGCCAGTCTGTTGTTGTTTGTTAGTCAAAGGAACAAGATTGATAGACACCGAACACGGCGCTTCGGAGTCGCGAGCTTATTATCTACAGAACGTTTGTACAACGCGAGCATGTTTTACGCGTTTTTCCATGCATGTTTGCCGTACACAAAGTATCGGTTTCTATGATGATATAGCGAGTCCGGTAACGCGCATGCGCGGAGGACAGAAATGACGCGGCGCGCATGCGCTGTTGCGAACAAATCTAACCTCAATTCCGTGTTTCGTGAAGAAACGCGTAACATACTTTTGTTATACAAAAAATCGTGTGAACAAGGAGACAACGGCCTTTTTGCCTCGCGTATTTTCAATATTCGTCCTCGATGTACCCACGACTCATATTGCAAACTTACGCTCGGCCTCCTTTTTTCACAACATGTCGTTTACTGGATGTAGACGAGACGTGTCTCCTCGGTTTCCTCGAAACGCAGTCCGCCGTACATCCGCTGTTTTTTCCATCTAACAGCGACTCTTCGCCTCGGCGAGGAGAGGAAAATTCCTTGAAAACTGGACGGCGGTTTTTTCCACTCACTCACCCCTCGAAATTGCGATTTTTCCCCCCAAGGGCTCGCCTATCTCTCACCCTCCGCATGGCTCTTTCTTTGCGTCGTAATAGGAATGAAAACAAATTATCTTTTCCTTTGCTCCCGCATGCAAGCGCGCAAGCCTTGCTTTATACGCTGCATGTATATACCTACCTACGTATAACTCTTTGACTTTGGTGTAGATTTATTCATTTTTCCTCGAGATTAAATTTCCCGTCTTTGCTTGTACACCGTTGCAGCTGCATCTTCTCGTTTTCTCATATATTATGGAAAGGAGTCTCGGTTATAATTGCGACCATTTTATCGTCTCGGTTAAGGCGTTTCAACCGACTTTTAAACGCGTTACTTATCGTTAAACTTGCAAACTCTTTTTTCCATCTACTTCTACACCGTGAAAACTGTCTCGCAAATATTTACGTTATTTCACGGATGAATCGTTCGAGAAGGAAATTCTAAATCATGCATTTACTCTCTATTCGGTTACCGGATCATTTTTTACCCCTTTCGCAGTTTAAAAATTAACTATACGAGAGCCTCGAAACGATGTATAATGAACAAAGTTCAGTACTTGCATTGAGAGATATTTATCGTTGATGGTTAATCACGCAGTCCTTATCTATCTTCATTTTGTTTACTACAAACGAAAAATAATTAAATTGAGTTTTGTAGCTGTAACCAGACAATCTACACTACATATATTCATTTTGATTACAGCCACTCGTTGTATATTTTCTTGTAACTATTGTGTAACTATTGGATTTGAGTGAAAAAGTGTAGTAAACTAAAACAATAGATCTACCTGTACCATGATCAAAAAATATGACATTGACAAGCATAATTACACTGATCAATAAACAAATAAATTAAATACTTTCAGCTCATTTTCTTGAAAATTCCAACAATAGGTTCATTTTTCGTTTTCATAAATAACTTTGTTAAAAATTTCGCTGCCAAGTTCGTTAATATAACAATAAAAAAAAAGAAAACTTCAGATAGAAAGACAGCCAGACATCGATTAATCACGAATTATGTATACGTGATTTTTTTCCTCCAAAGGAATCAATTTTTCTTCCTAATATATCAAAGCTCCCTTACGACGCTCCTGACAGCGAGTTAATTTTGGACGGTAAATTTTCAACGGATCAATGCGGATTTTTAGGGTGAAAAAATTCCCCGTAATTTAACCCCTGATAGGATACGAGCCGCGTATTTGATTCCGTATCGGTATATTGAATACGGATAGAAACCGGTTCGATGTTTCCCCAATCTCGATTTCACCGAGAAGGCTCAATCAGCGTCAGTTTCCGAAGCGTGAGTGGAAATTGACTGGCGTTGCTACAGAGCTGTACAACGTATAAAATATTATAGTTCGAAATAAAATGAGGATCAGGATAAATCCACCCCTTCATTTTTCTGGATCGCGATCGCAACCCCTTCGGATTCCCAAATTGGGGAGAAGTTTAAACAGTTCATATAACCGAGTGGGGTGGGAAAAACGGGAATGTGGGAAAGAGATTAGAATACCGGAAGTTAACGCGTTTCTCGACTATTGTCTGCGCTCGGGCAAACTTACTCAGCTTACCTCTGAAAGCTCGGCGCAGCTTTTTGTCCTGCGGAGATTGATATCGGCGGTCACTATAATCTACGGGGTGATTATGAAAGGCCTGATAATTTCACAGTCTCTTTGACTTTATACGAAACAGATTATTGTGTCATGCTCACACCGGAAAATGTAACTTCGGAAATACGTCGTTTTAGTATCAATAATCACACATTTTTTTCTCTCGGAGTCAAAGGACGAAGAAGCTCTTGGTTGTTATTGGAGGTGGAATTTTCACGACCTCGAAATATTCGCGAGGGTTTCGCACGGATCAAAATAAGTTAGGGAATAAACCCCTGATCGTGAACTTTTCGATTCAAATATCCAAAGTTTCGAACTCGAAGAAATATCCATCGGATGAATTTGTATAGATATCTAACTGTAGGTTTAAAAGTTTCGCGAGAATTCACGTCGCTTGAATTTTAACAGGTGAATTACTAAAACAACGCGATTTTCATTCGGGTTCGAGAAGATACGTGACGTCACTTTTTTCGGAGAGTTCACCTTTTTTACCGCACACTATTTATCAATAGGTGTATATAAATGATGAAGATAAATGGAAAAATAAAAAATTATTTCTGCTAAACTTTTTCCCCTATTCACGCGCCCGAGTCTTTTGATTAATCGTTAAATTTTGTATCAGTTTTGTTTGCCACACGAACGGGTTACCGTCTCGTCTTTAATAGACGGCAGATTATCACATGCGTATATACATTGCGAGAAGACAAAGCCGGGCGTTGCTTTTTTTCTATTATTATTTTCAGCGCACCCTTGCGGATGTGGTTATGGAATAAGCCGGATAGGGAAATTTAAGACGAGAACCCTTGAGGTGTTTGTACTCTTTGGCGGATTGAAGATCCTGCACAAGCCGCACGTCTAACCGTGTAATATGTTTCCTGCGTCTGAGGAAAATTTTATTCCTTTTGTGGTTACGGTAATGTTTTATTAAAATGGGCATCCTTACAGAATAACGGTTTGAATAACATTAAAAGAAAATATACTGGTACAAGTATCAGTGCTACATTTTTTTCTTATTGCAGCATTGAAAAATATCTTTGTTAGGTTCACTATATTTTTTTAATCAAACAAGGCCTTGATCGATTAATTATTCTTTCACGAATCTAAAATTATTGCGCAATTGTTGCCAGAATATATATTACGAGTGAGCTTAATCAAAAGTACCGGTAGATAGTAATTTATTTTCATTTTGTATCCTGCAGAATTTTTTATGAAAAAAAAAAAAAAAAAAATGAATACATATATTTGTAGACCGCATAGTAAGTAAAATTAGATATTTCTCTCCGCGTGTTTCATTGCACGAAGCGATTAAATGCATCTAGTACTACGATTAGAGATAGTAGATTTTGCTATATTCCTTGAGGAGAGTCAAACGCGCAGTTTGAAAATCGAGATAAACGAGCCAGACTGATAAAGACGTGTTATCACAGTATACGTCTAGGCTAAAGGATTGGATCCTCGAGCAAATTGTAATTTCACTCAGCACATTAACCCGAAATGCTAACTTTGCACGGTGTACTAACTCTTTGAAAGTTTGCAAAAGTAATTGTGAAACATCCCCGCCTACTTGTGCGCAGCTGTAATATCAAACCCGTCAGAAACCAAACGGGATAAACGAAGCCCTGGCAAGAATAATGAAAAGCGAAAGAAACAGCTCCGTTCCTTTTTAATAATAACAAAAATGGACTCTGGCTACCTCCGAATATTTTAACGATGCCTCAACCTCGTTGAAAATTGTAGAAAACTCGCCCGAATCGCGTTGTAGCAAGTTTTTCGCTTTGAGATCCAACTTTTATCAAACACGAAAGCTTCTGGCGCGTTAAACAATCCTCTAATTGTATTATCGTAACCAACCCAACGGACAGGGTCTTGTATTATCGATCCTATTTACACTTGGCGACAAGACAAAATCCAATTCACAATCGCTTTGCACAATTCAATACTCAACACTTGGGGTTGAAATTTTTTCAGCTCTTCAGTCACCGAACGAACGATACAAACACAATTTCAACGATAAAACAAACGACGAATGTGGTAGATAAGCCAATTGCACGATTAAAAAACACGTTTTACACGTCACGAAGCTCGCGCAATTTCCCGTTCACATTTGACAAACACAATATTATGATTTCATAAAAGTACAGTCGCGTATTTGCACATTAAAATTGTTTTTCCTCACCCCCCCTTTTTTTTGATTGCCCCCAACGCAAGTTTCCAGGACTTTCATATATACATAAGCATATGTACTACGTTAATATAAAGAAATCGAGAGGCCGTGTGATTTTTCCATGTGAAACCAAAAGTTATGACATTACGCGACAATAATGAATTTCATACGTCTCTGCTTCCGCTGAGAGAGGAAAAAACCTCACGTTATGAAAAGATAAAAAAGCAGTTAAATTTAATCGAGAACAATTCGTTATGACGATCCATTTGTCCGAAGAAGATGTAACTTTTCTTTTTATTATCGGAAGACAAGATTTCCGGTACACGTCGCAAATTTCATCGATGATCCAATAAAGGGCAATTTATTTTCGTCCTCGATGCGTTAAATGCGTTACTTGGAAATTATATTGTTGTTGACTTAATTGTTAGAGCTTTCATAAATGGTGCAACTGCGTTCCAATTAATCATCGCAATTCGACGCTGCAATTATTCTTCGGTTATTGTCACAGTTTCACTCATCGACGATAAGCGGAAACAATCATAACCACCGCACGGCACGAATTTCAAGCAAAAAACAATTTGTCAAAAGGTATTTTTTACAAGTAAGTCTTGCAGCTGAGCGAAATGGCACAATGTACAATTAATAATAAAACGAGGAACGAAAACGAGTCGGTCGGTTTGATTGAAAGGGTGAAAAAGATTGGTAGATAAATAATTTCCAACCCCCATTTTTATCGATTCGTTCTATAATTATAATTCCGTAAATAATAGCTCGCCGAATAATTCACTCACCGATTTTCCAGCGTCCGTTACCCGGAAACCAAGAGCTTAATTTCCAGGGTCGCAGTTTCGGCCCCGAATCCAAGAAGGCAAGAGCGGAGAATAGCGCGTGCTCGCGGCGTGAAGTTACGGGAGCTTCTAAGCCGAGATTCCCGTTGGACCCGCGGCGTCCCGACGACTGCTCTGCACCCTGCAGTCGCGACACTCGATTTTCAAACCAGCCCCAACGAGCAGAGCCGAGAGTCCGTTTCCCCGAACCACCTTAGCCGAGGATTAGATCCGACCCTCCGGAGCGATGAGAGTTGCAGGAAATTTAAGAAACTCAATCACTTATCGCAATTAAAACTTATATGCCCCTGGTAAAAGGTCGATTATTTCACGGTTTAACGCTGTTAGAGCTTCAATTTTGGCTTGTTTCTTTTTTCTTCGGTCCTCGTATAATTTCATTACTCAGAACCGCTGTGAACCGGTTAATTGTAAGTTTTAATAGCAATTTACATCGATTCTGATTGCCTGGAGTCTGACGATGGTATAATACGTACAAAGAAATTTTTGGCAACTTCGTCACGTTTTTCCAGACACAATACTATCACTTACTTTTATTACATTTTTTCCTCGATTCGATGTCCTCGAATTTTTCATACGTTGTTTTTCTTTTCCTCGTTTTTTCACTTCTCAAAGTCTTCTGCGTACATACGTATATATATATATATATATATATATATATATATATTAGGATTATACAAACTTCTTCATGTGAGTATAATTTTTTTTGTGACCATGCCTGTAAACTTTTCTTACATATCCGGCCTCCTTCGACTTTTTCTCTTTTCCTCGCGAAAACTTTCGAATTTCATATTTATTCGTCGCTACGGGGTTGCGAAAAAAAAAAAGAAAAAAAAATTCGATAACCAGTCAGGCATTTCTCTCGCAAACTTCGGTATTACAATGAGAAAGAATACATCTGTTTCAAAATAATTTTTACTGCTAATCAATTACTTAGTGAGATGTAATTGTGGCCGAGCTGCCTCTCGGAATTAGTCTAATTGTAAGCAAAATTGTGCGCGTCGTATTATCTCTACGGATATGAATGTTCACGATGGCTCATCGTAAAAGAAATTTTAATTACACTAAGAAATTTTAATTTCTTACAAATGTAAACATCGCTGTGGTAACCGTACAACACGTACAATTATCACTACGCATCATAATTAGTGGAACACGTGAATAATGCTTGCATTTAGATTCGCAGAAATTGAAAAGTTTGATCCGTGGGCTTGGCTGCAAGCTCGTATAATTTCTGAATTCGTAAAAGCTCGATCAAACCTGTTGCATTGCACGAATAGGAGCGAGATGCAGAATTCGCGGGCTTGTAATTCGTGTGTGATGTATAGATATAATATACAGAAATAGTGGACCTCGTTTAACCGGCACTGGTTGACCACGTGGTCGATCGATCGGTATACGCGTATCGTTATTAATGATAAACGCGCGGCGTGATACTGGCGATAAAATTGTATTTTATCTAATTTGTGCGATTGATAAATACAACGATTCAAGATTTATATTACGTACACTCGTTTATTAATTCATGCCTCCGAGAATTTGATCGAGAGGCAACGCGTGACCAACATGGATCGAATTGCACGCGTGTTTCTCTGCCTCGTGATTATAACGACATTCAAAGCGAGTGCCAGAGAGGATCCAAGACTCTGCATCAAGGATGGCTGCCTAATCGGATTGACGGAAATTTCGCGTCTCGGTAGAGAGTATTACTCCTTTCTCGGTATCCCTTTCGCCAAACCACCGGTTGACAATCTCAGATTCAAGGTTTGTGTTTTTTCACTTACGAGTTTCGGTTTCAGTCATGCTTTCAAACATTCGCAAACTGCCGCGCGTTATTGCTCGGAATTAGACTTTTATGTACAATTGTCAATCAGATTTTCTCTAATTATACGCCGAAAAGCAGGATTGAACTGTCCTGTTTTAAAAATAGCTTTTCGTAATTAATGGTTTAATTATTTTACATGCGAATGTCGCACGCCACATAAGTTATCCATTATTACTGAAAGCTTACAACACGTGTAATTAGAAGAAAAAAATTAATTTTGCAAAGCGACTATCGATCCGAAACACAGAATTGTTTTTATTCCCACAACTGTGAATAATGTCAAATGATATTTGGAGCTCTGATTTCATGGCCCTGTTATAAAATCTTGTGAATTGTGAATCTGTTTGATAACGCAGTCAATCTGGCAGAGATAAGCTGAGGCCAAAGTATCGTCAAACGATCTGAGATCTCGAGTGATGGGATCGATCGTGTTGACACATGTAAGACGCTTCGATTGATAAGTGCGACCGTAATGAATATTATGTTGCTCAAACTCATTCGAGCGGCGGATTTAAGCCCGTTTCGTGAGACCATTTTGACCCTTTCGGAGAAAGGGGTCAGGAGTTTTAGAAAATGTTTGTACCCTTGAAGTTTATCCTTGACCAACAAACGCGCAAATATTTGAAGAGAAACAGAAGCATATGATGAAATAAATTCGAATTACCATATAAATACGTAAAAAAATTTCCCGTCGTTTCGCAGCCACCGGAAAAACCGGAGCCTTGGGATACTCTGGAGGCCAAACGGGATGGAAAAATTTGTCCACAGTCAATAATCTATAGGAGACCAAACGATCCGGAATCCAGCGAGGACTGCTTGTATTTGAACGTCTATTCGCCCAAGGTGGGTCTGTTTACTGATTAATATGCACGTGGAATTCTGAAGTCCATTGATATTCCCATGTCCTGAAAATGAAGACTAATCATTTCGATAAAAAAATTTACCAACCGCAGATTCCTGCCGGAGAATCAAAGACAGGCGAAGCCCTTCCAGTAATGGTCATCTTTCACTCGGGAGGATTTCAGTACTGGTCTGGTACCAGGGATCACTTTCCTGGAAATTATCTACTGGACCATGACGTCGTCGTCGTTTCTGCCAATTATCGTCTCAACGTCTTTGGTGAGCCCGTTAAAGAACATGTACCCGTCTTGACGTTTCAAGGAGCTCGATTTCACCATCAAAGAATTGATAACTTCGGCGATTTGAGCCTAGCTTTAAGTCGTTCGGCACGTACCGCAATACGGATTCGCGCAGGTTCCACGTTCAAACAAGCGGTGATACCATAGATTCTCTTTATTTACATTCGGCGTAGCTTTGATCTCAGATTGAAATTTGCGAAACAACAGTCTCGGAAAATTCCGATGCCGTGTTTAATTAATCCGGTTTCGCGCAGGACCAGTTTTAATGAAAGGGTTCGTCTTTGTCATAAAATCGCGTGCGCAACGCCCCGATGTAGTTTTTCAAAAATAAAGAAACGGCGTCGAAATTGCGTTTTTTTTTTTTTTCTCATTTGTACAGAGAAATCTTGTCTGCGACATATCCCACGTTTAAGGTTATACAAATACGAATTTTGACCCCCACAGGTTTCCTCAGTACAGAGGACGAAGTCTCGCCGGGAAATTACGGGCTCAAGGATCAACGACGGGTCCTGGAATGGATCCAGGAAAACATCGCAGCCTTCGGAGGCGATCCGATGACTGTTACAATCCAGGGTCAAGACGCGGGGGCAGCTTCGGTGCATTTTCACATGATGAGCTCTTCGTCGAGGGGTGAGCAGCTTCGAATTAACGTTAATTCGTTTTACGCGCCAGTTGCGCTTCAAGATGTCGCGAAAGTTGTTAGGGGTGAGAACTGAGAGAAGGGCGCGGAAAGCGATCCTTCAGGCAAAATTAGCGCCTCGCGTTGTTGGCCTCGTAAACTTTCAACGAAATTCTTGTTATTAATTCGCCTCTGTAAAGTGACTGTAGGCGTGCCAAGCGAATTAGTCGCTCCACGGTGTAAAGCCATGATTGATCGCTGAAGCGCGTTTGGAGTAGCTTATTTTATTTTTCCTCGGCAATAAGACCATGGGAGGGTGGATGAAACGAAATTGAGGAACACTGGTAGGCGTGGAGAACTGTGTTAAACAATTTTTTCGGTCAATTTGGAATAGATTGAACGTTCAGAGGAAGATTGACATCAAGTGGTATCAGATTGATGTCAGACATGACGCAGCTGTTTGATGTCAAATTACGTAGCTCGTAGAAGTCCACGTACTCCATTACTCCCGCAAAGCGAATCCAACGTCTTCACCGAATCTCTGATTTCACCGATTCCAGGCCTCTTTCACCGCGCCATTGCTCAATCTGGAAGTGCCATGGCTCCTTGGGCATTATCGCTACCGGGCGAAGCTCGTGAGCATGCAAATTACCTCGGCAAGCACATGAAATGTTCCAGAGAGAATTCCTCGGTGCTTGTCAACTGTCTGCGGCTTCAATCAGTGGAGGATTTGATCGCGGCGGATCCGATATTCTTTGTAAGTTGAAGCATCTCTGCAGTTTTTGTCTTCTGATCCGAAAGATTCATTCCCTGATTACCAACAAAATCCCTCCTGACGCTGAGCCGCTCTTTCCTCCTGTTCCATTTCCTCTCTTGACGTGCGGCTGAGTATGGTCGATGCTTTTTCTTATCTTCGTTTCCAATTCACTTTCAGGTGTGGCACATCGACCCTCTGATACCCTGGAAGCCGGCGGTGGAACCGGAACACGAAGGCGCCTTCCTGACCCAAAGACCCAAGCAGCTGTTGGAGAGTGGAGATTTTATTGACGTTCCTTTTCTCACCGGTGTCACTTCTCACGAAGGCCTCTTCAGAGCTGCGGGTAGACATCAGCTAAGCGACAACAAGTGGAAGAGATGTTTTTACGCAGAATATTCGTTTCAGGGATCATAAACTACGACCCTACTTTGGTGAACTGGAACGCCCTTCCCATCAGGTCCTACACGTCAGCGTTGAATCTTTATCACCTTCCGATCGAGGAGCTGAAAGACGCCATCACGAGACTGAGAGACTTCTACTTCAAGTCCGACAATGTGAAGATCGAGCATGAAGAACAGTTCGTAAACGTGAGTTTGATACGGTTTCATATTCTGTTTATTACACTGAGTCAAAAGAATATTTGAGGACCTTAAACAAATTTTAAAATCATTTTTGTAGGGCGTTCAATTCCATGCAAAAATACGTTCTGGTCTTATCAGTAAATTGATCCGTTGATGAGTTATAAAATTGCGAGGTTTGAAAAAAAAATTCCCATGTTATTTAAATGTGAAATAAAAAATCGCGATGAGGCACCTTCAATTATCAATAAGATCTGAAATTTTACGACAGCATTTTTTTTCCTCGTTTCGAACAATATTTTCGTTTTGAATTCTGAAAAAATATATTCGATTTTTTTATACTGTCTGTGTTTGTACTTGAAAGGTCGAAGCAATTAGAGGGAAAGGTAAACAAGTATTATATCACAAGTATACTTGTATTATTAATTCCGAAGACTAGTGACTCTCGCAATCAGTTTTATACTAATCGAAAGATTCATTCGTTTCCGCAGATGTTCTCCGATCGATACTTCTATCACCCAATGGCCAAGGCTCTCGAATTACAGCGACGACACCAGGAAAGTCCAATTTTTGCCTATCGCTTCGGTACCGAGAATCCGGGCGTCACTTTCGCGAGATATTTTTCCTTCTTGTCGGAGGATGACACCGAGTACAAAGGATTGTGTCACGGGGACGAGATGATCTACCTTTACCCTCTGGAGAAAACGTTCTTCAAGGAATTCGCCCACACCGATGAGGGGAGTGCGATGATCGACAGAACTTTAGAGCTGTGGATAAACTTCGCCATTCACGGGTATTCTCACAGATTTTCCAACCCTCGTTACGGCGGTTATATTCCTTTTCTTTCACCGTATTAATCAATATTCAAACAATACGAATTAAGCCTGTACGCAAAATTGAAGCGCAACGTCTTAAATCTGGAAGCATTCCGTGAAACTTGCCACTAGACGCCGTCGGATAGGCAACCGAGGTTACAATTTGTATTTAGAAATCAGCCGTGATTGCCTATTTTCTGGCGTTGAACGGTGAATCTCACAGAAAACTTCCGGTTGATGGAGATTAGAGAGGTCGCCGCGTGTCGGCGAGAAGTTTTGATCCGAAGATGATCTAAAGATCAAAGCCACGCCTGAGTTTTGGAGTATCAGCACCGCGGGCTGTACCAACTCGGTTGATTAACTTTGTAATTACCGTCGTCGAGGCCATAACGCGAATAATGCGATCCGCATCACGCCGGCTAATTCCGTTGTTATACTTGCACACAGTAATCCAACTCCGGAAGGTTACGACGTAGCTTGGAATCCCGTCAAGTCCGAGGACATCGAATACCTATCGATCAACGGACCGAAAGATCTAAAAATGGATCACAAGTTTTACAACGAGCGACTCGCACTCTGGGAGGAACTTAATCTTGAACGCGAAATACCCGAGGATGCAGATTTCCTTCTTCACGACGAGCTGTGAATTTTTTTCCTGCCGCACACCGAGTTCTTATACAGAGATTGCATCGTTTAATTAATTCATCACGCAGATACGGTCGCCGAGTTGGCGATAATTTTGCGTGTGTCAGAATCAGAGCGAAAGTCAATTATGCGACTGTACGAATTTCCTCCTTCTGTATTTCATCACAAAAAATTAAGCACGTTATCAAAGATAACGTTAATCGATACGTTGATCCTCTTCGCCTGCAGGTGTTGAATGTGTACTTAGAAAAATTTAAATAACATTCCTCCGTGTTTTCTTCAGTGTATCTTATAGCAATCTTCATTTTCTATCACGTAGAATCGAATTCTGTTGGTGAAAATATTTTTTTACATTTTACATGTATTTCTAAAATATAAAATGCGGAAGGGAATTTAATTCTGATCAATAAAGTTGTGGTCGTATTATTCAAAGGTGTAACTGTTATCGGGTTTCACGATGCAGGACTCAATTTATCGCTTGGTTTACTGCCACTGCGGAGGGGTTTCTTTTAACTCGCCGGGTTCATTGTTGCATTTGGAAATTTGATACAATTGTTGGATAGCACGGATCGATGATGGTTTAATTTTTCAGAACGAGGGGAAAAGTAAACTGTCGTGAGATATTGATGTAGTTTTTCTATACAATTATTGAATACAATACTCTCTGGTGATTTATGTAATATACGCAAAGTTTTATAAAGTGAGCTTCTGTTTGGAGATTAGGTGGTTTTTTAAAATCCTTGACTTTCCACAGATCATTTAATGTTATCAGTTGATTAGGTTATTCTTCACCGATCCGATTGGTCAAGGAATAATAGACTGAATATTCAATTGCTATAACAGTAACTATAATACATATATTTTTTTCATCATTATTGTCTGTTGGAATACGAGTATATTCTATTTACAATTCTCTATCTAGAAGAAACGCCAAGAAAGTAAATGACAAAATCGAATAAATAATCATTATACAGCTAGTTTACTTTGGATGCGATGAATTTGTACTGGTAAATAATCCAAACACTGCATGTGTGCGAAGATGATTAGCACGGATTCATCCTTTGGGGGTTTAAGATTCAAAATTCCGGTCTATTACCATAACATATATATGTATAAGCGATTTAGATAACGAATAATTGTCCGCACCTTGAATGGGCCTACAATTTACGTTTTAAAACAAAATCTTTCCCGAAACAACGCGGGGAGTATTTGGAATATCGATAATATGAAGAGAAGCTGCGTCGCGAAGTTGATCGTAGAAGCACCTGAAATTCACAAGTCAAGAAAATCCGAGATATCACCAAATCGATCAATCATAACTTACTCAAAACGAGGAAGATCGCATTTCAAATAGAATTACCGTTTTCACTGTATCGGACACAGTCGAGGGAATCCTCGGTGGTCATGTAATTGTTTGCACAGGTACAGATTCCTGCGAAAAAGATAAGATAACGTAATTAGAGCACAACGTCCGTCGTTCCCCTTAAGACGAGAAACCAAGGAAACTTATTGCTTAATTACCATCGACGCAATCGACGCTGGTTACCTCCGACGAATTCGAATCCTTATGAGTCCGCGTAACGCACTGTTGATGACTAGTGCAAGACCCGCTCAGCTCTGAAACAGTACGTACCGAGAAAAGCATGAGACTTGATAATTTCGACGCGAAATACGGAAGTGTGCTTCAAAAGTTTTCCAACGATTCGCAAAAAACGCGCGAGCGTCCAAGTCTTGTATTAATCAAATTTATAGATATTGTGAACGAAATGAGGGCGTGGCTAATTGTAAACAATATGGCGGCGAGAACCGGCCCACCATAAAATTGCTTTATTGTTAGATCAATCACGCGAATAAGAAAGCACAGAAAACTCAGCGCAAGCTGTGAAACTTTAGTTATTTCTCAAGGAATCGATAGATCTAAAAAAATACGATTAAAGAAGTCTTTTAAAATTAAATACGGCGCACTCGGAGTAACGCATTATTCTGACACCAGATGTCGCAGCAGCATAATTTCATCCCCAATTCTGAAACTCGCGATGTAGATCGACTCACCGACGCTCTTCATGCAGACGGGTCCTCGCTGATGGTAGTTCGTTTCGCACGCGCAACTGCCCTCTCTGCATTCCGAGTGGCTCACGTACTCCTGGCACTGAGAGTCTTCGTCGCAAGGTTCACCGACGGTATTCGCAACCTTCAAACACCGCTTTTGATCCCCCGATATTACGTGGTCAACCCGACACCGACAGACGTCGTAACACTTGGAGTTCATCGTCACGCATTCCTCGTCGACGGTGCATTCATCCCCCAAAACTGAGACGAAAGTATACACATTAGGGTGTTCCTTGAGAAGATCATTTTTCAATTTCGTCCGGTTCGCCCTCCGGATGGGCTTCGAATAATTGATAAATAATTCCCTCATTTTTTCACATTCTTATCGCAACTCTAATCCGTGCCCCCAATAAGGTGGATTCCGTTCAACCCTTTCAGAGGCACGTCAAATCTACCGAAAGGATTTAGATGAAATCTGCGACAGGTGAGTTTTCGAGGTCGCTGATTACGAATCTGAACTCAAAATTTGAAAATTCAAAATGGTAGATTCAAATTCAGCGTCATACTCACTCGAACTCCTTATGCACCGGGTTCCGTTCTCGTTCGGATGATGTTGGAACGGACAAGTGCAGATCCCGGTCACACAGTAGCTCGGCGAACCCTCTATATGACAGTTATCCGTCACTTGGCAGATCTGACCGATACCTGGAATGTTCGATCTTGTGATCACATACACGAACGAGAAATTTTCAAGAGCTTCGACACTCGACCGAAAGGCGCAAGGATAATAAATCGTCGTCAGATCGTGAACCATAACGCAGTGGATCCCGTTTAAAACGGCGACCGTTTTCCTCCTCCGTAACGGTCGATTCAATCGACTTGGAATTCTTTATACTTATGAGTATAATACGGTTAGCTGTTATACCTTACATCTGCGCTGGTTCCTCTAAGCCAGCTTTTGCCACGACCACGCGGTCTTCCTAATACTTATACGTTGCAGGTATTATACCTGCCTTTCAACGCTTTACCTGTTTCACCAATACACTCACAGGCCGCGGTGTCTCTCTTATACCCGCACCAGGAAATGCAGGAGAGTCAAATCACCGACATCTCGAATCATCAGTCACGGTCTGTGGAGCCTTGAAGAGGCCTCCGTGAGAGCACCGTTTTCAATATACCTTGTTCCTATTCTGTCTCAATCACTCGGATTCATCAGCTAAGCCCAAGTCAAGTTTCCAACGTCTGCACTCACGTTTCGTCTCGAAACATCGTCCCCCCTGGAAGTGGGAAGCCTCGGAACAG
The DNA here is from genome assembly GCF_021901495.1 of Neodiprion virginianus. Classification (NCBI taxonomy): domain Eukaryota; kingdom Metazoa; phylum Arthropoda; class Insecta; order Hymenoptera; family Diprionidae; genus Neodiprion; species Neodiprion virginianus. Next base: position 26,467,592 of record NC_060882.1, read on the forward strand.
CCACAAACTCCGTCCCGGCACTCCGCCTGAGCGGCGAACGTCACCTGGCACTGCATGTCTATGATACAGGGGTCCCCGAGCTTGGTGGCGACTGAGGAATAAAAAAAAATAAAAAACAAACCTCATTCGGTAATTCCGAATGCATTGTACCAATGCGCGTGAATCCGTGCCAACAGACTAGTTTCACAAATTTATAGCAGCGGTAACCGGATCGGATCGGACCTTTAACCGTGCCACGGGGTTCTCCGACACCGCGCAGCTTATTGTTGGATGAGGATATAAATAAAAGTCGATTCGTGTATTGCAAGATGGTGCAGGCTGCTCGCCGAGGCAGGCTTGGCCATCTACAATGTTTTTCATTCTTTGTTTACGCAGTTGGTGTATCATGCTCAAAAAAGGGAAGCATATTTCACAACGTCACACCCGGTATATCCTCACAAACACAATGCTCCTCGCACCGCATGCTTGTATATCGGTGAGGCAAATTCGTCGTGCACGAGTCCTCGACCGGAACGAAACCAGCAAGATACTTCCACTTATGTTATCTCGCCGCACGTTCAACGAGTCCAAAATACAATGGATCAGCGATATCCTAATTAGGTTCAGCCCGTATCCGCCTCGGCGCGAGTTGATAACGCGGTGTGACGATAATCTCGAGCTAATTGATGGACCGGGTAAAAGTGAAGAGCGAAAGAAATCGAACCGAGTGATCACGCGTTGTAAAAATAATCCACAGCTGAGATATCACTGGGTCAGATAAGTTTGTAAATTTTCACGTATACCGATATTATACTCACTCGCCAGACACTGTGCGTGAGTTCTGTTCCTGTCGACGAAGTAGCCCTCCTTGCATTGGCAGGTCTCCTGTGACAGGCAGTAAGCGTTTTCCACGCAGTCACTGTCATAATGACAGGCAGCCAGAGTCTCTGGAATCATGGGAAAAGAGATGAAATCAACCGTCAACAATCTGACGCACGAATTTCGAGCACACGACTTATATTCCAATCCGCATCTGCCCGCGTAACAGGATTGTTCAAATACTCGGCGCGTTTTGCGCATAACGAAACCAATCGATTCGCGCCGCTCGTTTCGCAACGACAAATTTTTATCAACAATACCGATGCTCGTCGCGACGGTACGTCGATAAATAACCGCGAAAATTCGTTTCCTCGGAAACCGTCAAAGCAGTCGGACGGAGAAACGGAGTTAATTGTTCCAATTTTCGTTACCAAGGTCCGCAACAGCGATCCCGCCCGTTAACGCGGGAAAATTTGAATAACTGCGTCGCGGCGCCGCGGTGAGAATTGGCGCGCGGTTACGTAACACGCTCCGTCAAACACGAAATCGGCCGTATAATTACGCCCGTTTGTTAATCGTCTGTACACAGACGGGGAATAACTACCGCTATTTACACTGGTTAATTACAAGTTACGTGAAGATTACGACGATGATGTACCCACTCGGTTTTTGCTCTCCCAAATTCCTCTCCGTCAGCGAGGCAGGCTGCATCGATACGCAGACAACGGCGTTAAACGAGCGTGCGAAAATCACGTTTATTATTGTTACTATTATTATCGATTCGGTACTCCGAGGTCTCGTCATTAGGCACTATTCGGCACTACTCGCGTTTCTTCGTCTCGTTATATTTTCTCCTTACGTACAATGTGATGTTTCGTTTTCGCGGTGGCGGAAATCGTTCCCGAATCACAGCAACGAGATACACGATCTCTGGCCAAGTGCGCCGAATTTCGTTGTGAGCCAGACGCGGGCCAGACGCGGACGTTCGAAACTGCGGGGCCCGAAGCGGTTCAGTTTCACTTCGGGTCAGACGACGCGAGCGGCTAGCGTGGGCCTAATCCGAGGCGGTAAGAAACTCGGGGCCCTACAAATCCGGTCGAGTAAGTTATAGGAGGACCCGATTTTGGGACCGCTTAGGCGTTTCCCATGCTCGCGAGCGGCGCAGTATCATCGTTGAGGTCACGCCGTGACTGGTGTACCGGGGCTTTCTATTCACGCGGTGTATACTCCGACCCGAGGATACCAACGACGAACGTTTTTCACACGCCTTCGGGCCAACTCGAAAATCGTACTGCGAACTCACGTCTGTCGAGAATATGCGCGTGGTGCCGAGTCGCGCCGACGACTGAACCAAGCCGTACTAATACCAGTTGAAAAACTACGAGGACTGCCGGCGACCAGACGGGGGTTCCGGTCAGCCGACCGGGACGATGCATTTCCGGGCTCTTCTTCGCCTCCCCGCTTCGCAACCCCTCGAAAAAGGTTTCCCCGATTTTCTGCGAGAACGTTTTTCACTTATTTACGGGGGGGAAACAGGCTTAGGACGACGTTTTTTCAGTGGTTTTCATGATTTTTTTTTTTTTTTTGACAACAAAGGAATGTATGTAATTTATTGAAACTTTGAGGTAACATTTTACACACTGAGAGAAATTTTTAGTTCTAGGTACAAAATGAGAATTAAGCTTGTAGCTGTTACCGGAAAGTCTAGTATATGTTACTATTCTTTCTCATTACGATCACTGTTGCTATATTTTCTTGTAAGTGTTGCGAAAATTTGATGCTTGTGCAACAATAAATTGACGTTAAAGCCTTGTTTAACTAAAAAATTAGAGTAAACCGAACAAACCGATTTTGCGTTGCAATTACCAAAAAAGGATCGACGATAGCGCAAAATGGTTACCTGTTTCACTGAATTTTTCTAGTTACTGTAACAAATGAAATTTTTCTCAATGTACATATATTCAAATAAGTATCATCATTTTTGTCTAAGTATTTCCTCGAAAAATATGTAACATATCATTAGCTGTTTGTGTACATTCTGGAGGCCACAGTTTTTATCTGGAATAAATAGATTTTAAAATTTACTTTAAAGACATGTGTTGCTTCTATGTGAACCTGAAACTTCTCACCAAAAAAATGAAAAAATTGCATTTTTTCGAGGTATTTAAACAAAAGAGCGTAATTCTTTAGCATTATTTTGAAACTTTTTTTACAATGAAGAGATACTTCAAACAATGATGTTACTCCGAATTTAGGTTCATATAAAAAAAAGACGTGTCCTCAAAGTGAATTTGAAACCCTATTGATTTCAGATGGAAACTGTGGCTTCCAGAATCTACACAGTCCGATGGTGACCTCCGATGAGTGACAACTGATATCTTCCACATTTCCCGAGGAAATGCTTTTAAAAAAATTACCATATTCATTTCAATACACGTATAAAATATTACCTCAAAGTTTCATTAAATCATGCACATTCCTTTCTTGGCAAAAAAAATTGATGAAAATCACTTTGAAAAAACCGTAGTCCTGAACCTATTTCCCCCCTAAATCATGGGATCTTTTTCACTCCCATAATCTGCATCTCGTTCGATTTCACTGCACTACAAAATGTAATTATTGGTAGGTATGCGTGCGTATGCACCGTGTACTTTTCGCGGCTATACGCTAATCGGACTATAAAAGCCACGAATCTGGTTAGCGTCGAGACGTGAGTGACGCCATGCTTCCAGGGTACGTTCGTGATACCTCAATTATGTGCACCTTATCTACTTACGCTTTTTATCTTATCGCTTCCCGTCACCGGGCTATTCTAGTCTCCGTGGTACCGTGTGATCGTCACTCGATTTTTACCTGCTGGATTGTCCATGTATCATAGCTGCGTGACGTCGACGCAGTTGCACCGATGGAAATTATTGTGCAATCATGGGAGTGCAGGGAGCGCCTTCTCGAGATTTCGATACATCGAACGCCGAATTCCCTCTCACGATCAGTCTATCCACTTTAAATCAGACCGACGTGAGCTCAAGACACTTGAACCTATAACGAGAGTATCCGATGTAATTTGCTTTCACGTTTAAGTTTCGCCGACGAAGAGCCGCGCGGTTGGTCTTCTTTCTGAAATGTTGTACCGAACAGGCACAAAAAGCTTAAATTATGTCGAGGCTAATGAATATAATGTTAAATTCAAGGAAAGACGCTAATAAGCGTTGTTATATCATTGGCAGCTCGCCTCATTTATTATACAGACGAGTCTTAAGGTCAGGAAAATATTACCGAATAGCGTAGGCATTGAAAACACTGTTCCAAAGGAACAAGAGTCTACTTTTTATCTCACGAACGAATCTCGCGGTGAATGTCTTGCCCAAATTACGAGTATGGTACCTAAAATTTCCGCGTCGCTTTTTGTATACGGATTTTTAACAAGCCGTTGGTCCGAACTTTGATCCGGTTACGAGTTGAACCAAACCACTTGCGACAATTAAAACTATTTAATTTTCTCTCTCTACTTCAGAGAACTCACCTCGTATAATCGTGATATTTAGTCTTACGTTTACGTTTTTCTTAAACGGAATCAACTCGCTTCTACGGTGAGATGAAAATCCGATTATGTAATCACGATGAGTAATTTGGGCCTCAAAGAAGGCATTTTGGCTCTCAATCACTATAGGAGTTAATCGAGTACCGGCCCTTGTGCTCGACTCTGGATCTCGGCGTCTGGCCATGAACGCTATATTTACTGTAACTACTAGCTTGTTATGCCGTGGAACTCAAGGCTCAAACAGTACGCTCTGTTTGGCTCGTGCCTGTATGTGGGTAATACATACCCACGTATTTTTTACCTCACATATGCGTTACTGGACGTGTACGATAGGCGATAATTAGAAACGCATTGCGCGTTTTATGCTTACATCGCACAGTCAGGATCAGGTATCACACTGAGAGAAATTTTTATTTCCGGTTACCGCTCAGTCCTCATCTATTTTCATTTTTTACCGCAACCGAAAAATATAGCTCTAGGTACAAAATGAAAATTAATTTTGTACCTGTTTAACTAAAAAATTAGAGTAAACCTCAGGAGCGAAATTTACCTGTGCAGCACCTGCCTTAATTTTCTGTCGCGCGAACAATGGATTCGTATCAGTATTCAGAGATTAGACAAATCTGAATTATCTGTAATTTTTCATCACCGAAGATATATAAGCGATGGTATCAACGAATGCGAAAATATTTGAGCATGAAACAGCGACTCGAGTTACATCGTCGTGATTTTCGGCTAGTTTATATGCGTGTTTCGCTGGTTTGGAGTGATTTGGTCAACGTAGCTTTTTCTGGCAAGAGAGCGAACTAATTCAGTCGGAATTAAAACCACGGCACGATATCCACGATGGCGTTGGGAAAAAGCTCGCAGACTCTGATAGTCTTCTGCATAATATTCGCGGCGAAAACCAGCGACGCTAATTTGTGGGACGAGTGCTGGTCCAACTGGATGTGCAACAGCTGGCAGCTGGAATGCGTGAATTTTCAGTGCGCTTGTATAAGTCCCTACGTGCCTTCGATGGACAATGCAAAATGCGTAGTCGGTGAGTAGAGATAAACCGAGCTTGCGGAATCTAACTCCGAAAAGTGAAAATCCAAGTATCTTTACTCGCCGACTCTGTGTACTTCCATAAATTTTCGCAGGAATTGACGGAGTCTGCGAAAGATATCAAGACGAGTGTTACGATCCTAACGCCCATTGTAACCAGACGAATAGCTGGATCGGTACCGGAAGTTGGTGCGCGTGCAAGGAAGGCTTCACTCAGGATCCGGAAACTCGGTTGTGCGCGAAAAGTAAGTGCGACGTCTTAGTTCAAAGAAGCTCAAACTCGCGGCTGATCGGAACACGATTATCCGACTTTCTTTTTCACCTTGCCTCTTGCTCCCAGACATTGGCGAAGAATGCGAGGCTGACGGTACTTCCTGCATCGAAGGAAGCTGCGTCGACGGAACCTGCCAATGTCCAGCGGGTCTTTCGCCGAGCCAATTTGGTGACAGTTGTGGAGTCGGTGAGCATCTCTTCGACGTTTATTGAATCCTGCTGCAGCTTTGAAGGATATTCAAAAAATTGCTTCCTTATCTTTGCTCGTGAAACAACGAAAGCTGTCGGCGGTACTTGCACCGATGATCATCCGACCTGTGCCGATCCTTACGCGGAATGCCAAGGCTCTGGTAGTCTCTGCGAGTGCAAAGAAGGACATCAGGCGGTGGTGAGGGAAGAGGATGGAATGACCGTATGCAGAACAGGCGAGTGCGGAATTTTACTTCGATTTTCATGGACCTGTAACGATTCCGGATCGATTTACCCAAGGATCGATCTTTTGGGTCCAGAAAATAGTTCCATTGTATCGATGCTTTGCCATTCGAATTTTTCTGGAATCAATTCCAAGTCCGTAAGAATCGTATTCGATTCTCAAAATCTTCAATTATAGAAAAAGAGTTTGTTGGCATTTTGTATTTTTTTTTCAGCGCTGGGCGGCGCCTGCCAAAACGCGGCTGAATGCGCGGCTTTTAACACGTCCTGCGAGCTTTTGCGACAAGGGATTTCAGCTTGCACTTGCATCGTGAGCTACGTGCCTTCCGAAGATCGGTCCGCTTGTTTACCAGGTGAATATATCTATTCGCGGTGAAAAATAAAAATAAAAAGAAGAAAGTTCGCCGAAGCTTTTCGGTTTTGAGGCTGATAAAACGCCTGATTTCAGTCGTAAATCACTGGGCGAGTGCGTGTCAGGAAGATTTGCAATGTACAGCGATGTTTGGAAGATACAGCACCTGCTCCAACAACATCTGCGACTGTCAAATCGGATACATTTATTCCGCTGCAGATTTTGGATGCGTTGCCATACGTAACTATATCATTTTTCGCTTTTGCTGATTTATCGTTAGCTATAATTAGGACGATACAGCATTGATTTAAGACGCTCATTTTTAGACGGAGTTGCGCCCAGATCTAATTCGGAATCGGTTAAACTACTCGCGACGACTCTGCTGCCTTACTTACCGACAGAAGCGAAGACAGCTGTGCACGAAATTCTGGATGAATTGTGAAAAATATTATACAGATTTTGTTGAGTAAATCGTTCCGAATGCTGGGGTGAAGTTTGATTTTTTTTACATCGACTCGTTCAAGTATACCCTGAATTATCCCGTACATTACTTAAGCCAATTTTTTTCGACAAGAATGTGCGAGGGAGATAAAAAATTTGTTAAAAACATCCTGCCGACTTAAACCCGTAATATATTACTCATTAAATACCGCTGAAATTCAAATGGCGATAAAAATTAATCTTCGTCAACGTTTGCGTAACACTTTTCATCCTTCGTCATTTACAAACAAGGACGGATTCGCATTCCCATTTCATACCAGCAATAACTTGGGTAAGAATATATTTTTAATCCACGTTTCACTGTACACAAAGAGAAATAAACTTTTACGTAATATTATAGCGACAAGTTTCAGAACGAGTGTTGTACGATTTCAAACACTTGCAATATCGTATCGGCGTGGATCGTTTTTGCAATCTATTATTCCTCTTCTTGTTTGCGTTGAGTAAATACTTGTCTGCTTTTTTCTCGTTTTGTTACACAATTTTTATTAAAAAATCAAACGAAAACAAAGAAAACTACATCTATACGCGTATACACGCAATAATATTTACCTGCGAATGGAGAACTGACAACGAATATCACGAATCACTGAAATTCACACGGAAATTGTACACTAATAAAATATAAAGCCTACGTATTATATATATATATATACTTTACTCAGTGATTGTTATAGATGAAATTTAAGTAATGAATCGAAATTTTACCCGGTGTAAATAGGGAATGTAAGATTCAAATTTCACGTTCAAACTACATTATAATAATATCACGTTGAATGTACAAATCACGATAAAGTTACTCGAGCATACATAGAGTAACGACGATATGAATTCATATGAAGTGTGATATACAAATATTCGTAATTCGATGTGTTAATATTGGCAGGGTAACAAGGTATGAAACTACGTACATGAACCGTCGTATCAATTTAAGTATACTTTTTGATTGGAGAAATTGTGTTCGTAAATTTTACATTGACATAGGTGTATGTGACGGAATTTGAATCGAGAACTTGAAACTCTTATTCGCTTTTTGCTGTATGAAGTATGTGGGTGGATGTTTAACTAAGATGATATTTGTTACATTTTAAATACAACAGTCCGAATGAACATGACAGATGTGTATATCTGAAAGTGTTTCGATGCAGAAAAAATAAAGCAACGATATCTTCAGCGTTGAAGAAATATTCAATGACAGCTTTGTTTGAGTTTGCTTATATTATTTCGCTCGCTTGCTTCTTCAAAACGTTTAAAAAAAAAAAAATTCCGTCTCCTCGTCTAAATATTATTCATTTCCAGCACCTCGCGTCGCAAGTTTTCTTACACAATTTTCACATTTTTTTTTTTTTTTTTTTTTTTTAAAGGAAAAAACACGAATAACAATAATTCCAACGGCAAGAAACTTTGGCAAATTCAATGGAATACGGTAAAAAATCGTGAGAATTTAAAAAACAAAAAAAAAAACGGGATTAAGTTTAATTGAAAATTTCGGCGATCAGGCTTTCTCGCCGTAGATAAATCTGACTCCACGCCAATTAATCTCGCGGTACTTCGATACAACTTTCACAGCTCTTTTCCGCATATCGCTCTCGAGAATAATTGTCTTTATACGTTTTATAAAAGTGTAAACATCGATTAGTACACCCTGTATGAAATATTATAATCATTCTACAGCTACACAACCCGTGTGTATAACATATGATTAACGCTGCGATCGCATGTAGCCTAGATGATAATTAAACGCGATTTGTAGTATCTGTAATGAATTTTTCACAATATTGCAGCGAGAAGACCAAAGTACATGAAGGACGTTGCGAAGATTCCGAGGCTGATCACTGTAACAGAGAAAAAGTACAATATACTTGAATATTTCATAAGGATATAGAATCATCCGCGTGGATTTAGATAACATTGCGAAAAGGGAAGAAGAGTCGACTTTTCGAATCAATAATCGTACGAATACTCGATATCGCTTCTAAACGAAATCGATTCTTTTGCGTTCTTTCAGCTAACTCTCTCCAAGCAAATATCAATCCTGCTTACATCGATTAGCCGCTGATTTTCGTTCGTCGACACACATGCCCTTGTCGTTATCATAGTGCAAGCCCTGAACACAGGCGCAGACCTTGTCTATGCACTTAAGATCAAGTTTGCCATCATCGTGATGGGTCTGGGAGCAATCGTGATCGGTCTCGCAGGCATCGTTGACCTCTGAAATCGACAAATCGATCATCCGATATTTATTCATGCAATTGGAAAAAAATCTATGATCTATGTATATTCGATCGTGACGAAAGGTTCTTTTTTCTGCCAACCAATCGGCTCGGCGTACTTTTGGTCATTTGGCACTCGTTCGTCGCCGACGAGTGATGGTGGTGCTCAGGACACTGGCAACGTCCGTTCAAACAGACGCCCCCAAGGTGATCACACTGGATGGATTCCACGCATTGATCCTCGATCTTCGATGCCTTGGAAAGGCATTCGGTACCATTCGGATGAATAACCTTGTCCGACGGGCAGCTGCAGATGTTCTGATGATCGCACACGGCCTGAGCTACGTTAAGACACTCCTCTGTGGCTGTGCAAGATGCGCCGATATCTGTGAAAGGACACAAAATCATTAAGTATTTGAAACAACGACAGGAGAAACATCATCAGGATGGTGATCGTTGGACTTGAGAGTGACTTCGACGTCCGGGTATTTCAGATGACCGATCAGACCAAAGAAAGGAATTGATCGTTACGACGATTAGTGAGTAATGTGATTCGCTCGGTTCTTTAGTGCAGCATAATTTTTCGGTGAGAGATTTGCCTGAATGATCGTTGCGAAACCTTGCGATATTCCGACGTGGTATTCATGCGTCACGTTTCGCGGTACGATAAAGAAAAAGAATAAGAATAACGCGTCCGTGTAGTTGGAATAACCGCATAATTTGGAAAGGCGATATTTTTCTGGCCATTGTCTGAAGTGACAGGTTTTCAATAACAATTTATGGACATGTGCCCGTGTAACTGGATCCGTTTATATGTATATTATACACATCGTTGCACGATCCATTCCTTTTTTAATTTTCTTATCTTCCTTTTCTTTCTCCCCGCAACTCAGGATACAGTTCAATACAGAATACATTAAAGTCTTTGGCTCACGGCGTTACTCACCTTTATTCATCCAGCATGCTTTGGATTCGAAGTGGTAGTTTTCACGGCATTTGCAAACTCCTTCGAGGCACGTTGTGTTTGAAGTCAGAGCCCGGCACTGTACGGACTCCACGCATCCAGATTCGCCGTAACCCATTCCTGGATGAAGAACAATTTCAACGATAAGTTTAACGAACGCTTGAGGAATGCGTCGCTGTAACGAAGAGCTAAGATTTAATCGCCATCTTCGGTCTATAATGCGGCTAATTCAATTCCTCTGATACGACACACACACACGCCTATACCGACAGGCTGCTGTAAAGTAAACAATAAAAATGTGGCGTTTATACGATCTAAAGACCGTTTGCGCAACCTGTGAGTTACGTAACGCGTCTTACATGTAACACCAGCCGAGAAGAGGTTGTCGTACAATTCTTAAAGCCAAAAAATTCATTATAAATCTTTGAAGTATGCAATAACAATCAGGAATCGACAGGCGATGCTGTTTCAAATACCTGCACAGTCCGTGTTCTCCCCTTTATATTTTCGTTTCTTATCCAATTTCGCAGACGTGTAGTGCAAACGTGCTCGCATAAAAGTGAACGTTCACACAGAGTTTCGTTACCAATAGAAACACGGTATGAGACGGGGGGAAAAAAATTTTGGCTGACAACGCAAACACCAGCCAGAATCGCAGTGCTTTCCAAATGACTCACCGGCTAGACATTTGTCGTTATTTTCCGAAGCGAAAAATCCCGACTTGCAAGCACACTGCTTATTCGTCGTGTTGCAAAGGGCGTTAATGTCCGACACGCTGCATTCCTTGTCCAAATTACACACGTGGCCTATCAATCCGGCTGAAATTTGAAAGAAATTTTAATTAATCGCACGGCTGAGACCAGCGGTGATTTCAAGGGGGTCAAAGTAACGGGGATGAAAATCATTTCGACGATCGATCGTCTCCTTCCGCAGTCAATATCCTGCGTCGACAAGGTCTTCCTTGTTCCATCACGTACCCTGACCATTTCTCTGACCGGCTTCCGTGCTGCCGTTTATCATTCCAGCGGTACAATTAACCTGCACCCCGTTAGTCGTTAAACACTTGCAATGACCGTCGTCGCATCTAGCTGTGCTAGGCGGTTCGATCATATTTTTACAGCCATTGTTGTCCTTGCAGGGAATGTCGACGAAGTCTGCAACAATCAATCAACCTCGTCTTGTACACGCTATTATCTGATAGTTCAAACGTTCGACGACACGGACAGGCGACAAAACGGAACACAGAGGCGTAACAGGTGTGCACGTATAGGCATGGAGAAGGACGCAACAAACGATCAAGACACAGGCAGAGCTGCTGAAAAAGCGGAAGAGTTAGTTTGCTGCTGGCGCTTCTTTGCGTATATTAGTCATCGGCACAAGTCGGACGCATAAAAACCTATGAGTGTAATAGATTCGTTGGAAATAACGGAGTTGCAATTATTTCAGCCGGTACACCGCGTTTCCTTATTTTAGCAAATTACCATTTCTAATCGCTACGCTGTTAAAAATAATTACTGCTAATTTACGACGAATTTACCGTACAAAATAATTGTCAAGTTACGAAACGAGCTTGCAAATTTAGAAATTCGGCGTAGCGACGTAAAGTACTATTAATTTTACTAAAGCTTATAAGAAAAATGCAAAAAAGTAATTTGTATTTATTTAATTACCCGATGGTAAATTTATTGTATTTGAACAAAACTTTCAACACGGTGTAGGAAGTTCCGTCACGGAAATTTTCGACGGTGTAGGTAGTATAAATTCTTACAACCCAAACGCTGTGTTTGTATAATAAATGCAAAGAGAGAGAGAGAGAGAGAGAGAGAGACCGAATTGGCGAATGCTGACAGTCGATCGGTGAGATATCGGATAAAACTTGGTTATTCGGAGAATTCGAAAATGGCAAGCAAATATATACCGTATAGTAAAACAGCTCTTGGGCATTTAGAATCGCCTGCAAACGAGTTTCCGGTCAGCTTTTATTCGAGTTCGTAAAAAGCCGGGCGAATATCTCGACGGTCAAGGGTTTCGTAGTATGAATTAAACCTGTGAATGAAACACGAGCTACGCTTACGGAATGCTTCGAAGAGGCAAGGAAAGTGAGAAAGAGTGAACAAAGAGGGGCAAAGTGCTCGGTGTTCGAGCAGCCAACAAAGAGATTAAACTTCTCCCGAACTCTAGATATATCGCGTAATGATTTCCGATTTTCTCGAAAGCTCACAAGGCGGTTGTTTGTTCCCCGATTCGTCGAACTCGTTTCAAGTGCATCGCGTATTCCGATCTGACTTGACTGACGATCAGCTGCATTTTCGTTGATATTTATTCCATATCGGAACGACTGGGATTGATACCGATTTTGTACACCGTGTATACGGGTCGATTCCGTAGCCGATCGTCGTGTTTCCCTTTTGCATTGCCGTTCATTTATACACTGTGGAATCTGAAACGGGTATGAGTAACAAGCTGTTTGAGCTTCCGCGAACCGATCAACGATCCGACTTTGGCTGATGACGTGAAGTGAGCCGGTAGTCGGTTTCCTGGTTGTGTTTTACGCAGTTTCGGCACCGGCAAGTATCCTTGCACAATTCGATTTGCAATCCATTCACGCACCTCGCTCTCGAGACTCGCGAAATAGCAAATTCTGCGATCGTAAGAATTATTATGGAAATTTTCGCATCAAAGTAACTGCGAGTTGTAAAGCGATTTTTTGTATCGCGAAAATGCGACCTGCTGTTTGGATTATGACGATGACGATACATGTTGAAATAACAAAAGTGAATTACGCGTGTCGTAGGATCTTGGTCATACGAATTTCATGTTTATATTCCAGGATTTCCCACAGCCGCAATGACTCACAATCAGTGTCGAAGATGATACAAGTTGCAATGATTCACTGCTTGCCGAACGGAAAGTTAGAAATATGCCCGCGTTTTCATTTCCGTTTCGAAACGAGCGATGCGAGAATTTCTGAATGAATCGGTAATAGTAAAATGATCGAAACAGCGAGCAGCTTGTACGATTTATCCAAGTTATTACAATCATCCGTATACATTTGTTGTAGAAATTTTACCACCTCTGGCATTAACGAATTTTTTACATCTACTCGAAACAATTTCTGGAGCTCGTTTCGAATTTATACACTATATGTATACAATGCGAACGTCAATTCTCAATAAATTCCAGCGACGCGAAATGGCGAATCCTCGTAACGCGCGAGGAAAGATAAGATTCTCGAATATTATAAAACACCAGCCCGGCTCGGCATCCAATGTCATTCTTGAGTGTGTACACGTATATCTGATAAAAGAGCCTTTGAGGCACGAGTCAGTGTTTGTGTATTCTCCGACAGGCTTACATTTACCGCGGTACCAACAATAGCGGACGAATTTCAAAAGTCGATGGATTTCCAATTGATCTCGGAGTTACGTAACGATACGGCACATAATATAATATATTCGCATTACACGGGCGAGAACGCCGTCTGCGAGATGAATAAATTTTTTATTTCGATAAAGGAACGCGCCGTGGAACAAAACTGCGCGCGTTTCCATCTGTGTAACCACATGTGGGTACGTAAATGTGTTATAACAATATAAACGATCCCGTATGCATGCGTGCGTACACGTATTGGTGGTATATCTACGTATAACCGCGACAAAGTGGAAACAATGGAGAAAGGAAGAAGGACTTGAACGCTTCGTTGAATTCGCGTGCGCGAATAGCGCGATGTTGAATATTTTTCATCACCAAGTGCGAAAAACCTTCGCGATCCGACGTTTAGCTGGGAATATTTATTTTCTAATCGTACGCAATCGCGGCCAATCTAAATCAGATTTCTATACGCGATTGGCGCAGATCGGTCATAGATTGGAAAATCGGTCATTACAGTTGTCTGCAATAATTTTCGCTTTCTAAATTTCGTCAGAGAACAGAATCGAGTTTTCGCAGGTAGATATTAGACGTAGTTTATAATTATACCACATCACGAACGGCATTGAATGCTCCGTGCGTCTATTACCTTTGTTTTATCTATAGTTTATTGCACGGTAAGACATGTCGGCACACAATCGTTATCGTTTTTCAACGTGCATCGCGATCTTATCGTATATATATAACTTCGGAACCTACGCGTTGTGCAAAATCGTTTCAAACACGTAGCAACGTTACTCGTCGTTCTTATTCGCACTCTTATTGCTCCCCCCCTGGGTCGAATGTAGATAGCGAGAAAACCGGATGTGCGGACCCTGCAACGAAGTTGTAAGAAAAAAAAAAAAAAAGACTCCTTCGAGGATCGGAGTAAGCGAATTATTGCAAAAACCACGGGGTGTTTCTTTTTCTCCCCGTCATACTTTCAGCGCAGATTATACGTACGAATTTCGCGATGCTCGAATGTGGGTAATGCAATATCACGTACAACGGTCGGGTAATTACTTCCTCCGAGTCTAAGCCTGCGATGTAATTCCGCTATGGGTAATTGGCTCAGCTATGGTGCTGGGTACAGAAATCGTTCGGTATGGCTGTACAGTCATAACACAAATACCGCCGTGCCCCGATCGCTGCTCGGTTTCGTATAAATAAACAGAGAACAGGTCTCTCGCTGTGCTGTAATACTCTCTTTGTACGATTTGCTACTTCCATAAGAAGTGTATTTTTCTACGTAGACGGTACATTACACGCAACGTATCGATACAAGTAAATGTGTACCGAATGCCCTCGCATACCGTCACGGATCGACGTTACCGTTTTTCGAACGTTCAAGTACCTTTATCGACAACACAGCTCGGATAAAGTTGTAAGAAGGTCTGCGAATCCCGAGACAAATATGTAATTACTTTCATAATAAATAAGTAAACGAATCAGCGCAATTATACGAATAGGTGTGAGAAATTCCAGCCGCAACACGTGGCCTAGTTTGCATTAAAAGTACACGTACAAGCACATTGCATTTTTTTTTTCATCATTTTTCTCTCGCGTTATACAGATGCAACAAGCGCAAACCACAAGAAACAAATAGCCTTATACGTATGTACGCAGCAACGATCAAACAAGCAGAAATTGTTGTCAAAGAATAATCGCAAAGGATTCGAGAGCTTTGGTTTTGATGCGAAAATAGCGTATAAATAATTGCATTAATTTACCTAGCGAAATTGAGAGGTCGAGGAGGAGGACGAACGCGGCGGTCCAGACGAGGTACTTCATCCTTAATGCAGAGGGTCGTTTTTCTCACCGGTGGTAAAACCTTCCCTCACGTCAGACGGTCAAATTTCCACCCCGTATTGCGATCGGTTTCCTTTAATGCGATCGGCTGTTGGTGACAGCAATGATCGAATCCTATTGCGAACGACCACGCGGGACCAAAGACGGTAACGCAAGAACCGACGCCGGTTCTTCGGAGTCATCACCAACGGCTGGAACCTACACTTCACCCCCACCACCGATACGCGTACCTACTTTCTTCACAAAGACTCTCCCCACCAGAATTGGTCTCCGGATCTTTTCCTCTTCTACGTGTGTATATGTATGTGTGTATATGACGATTGGATCCCCGACTATCGAGAATCCAAGGACCGGTCTATTGTCAAATACAGGAATTAGTTATGTAGTCGGATATTTGTTTCTGGTTTTGTTGTAGGAAAAGGACGATATGCGATCGATCTTCGCAAAGTTTGAACTATTACCGAGTGACGGGCGTAGGTATGCGAACAGATGGATGAAAAAGAGCAGATTTTACTCAAAACTGCAGGAAAATGGAAACACATCGGGGTTTTTACTATATTTTTTTTTTTCTTTCTTTTGTTACAAATGTAGCAGATTTAATTCTCCGCACAGCAGTTTTCTACGGTAAATTCTGCATTCTAGGAAGTACATTTTACCACAAAACCTGACATGCTTTTTTTCCTGCAGTTTTGAGTAAAATTTGCTCTTTCATTCTCCACACGATGCTGCGCGAAATTTTTTAAAACCCAATTACTGTTTCGCTTAGCCCGATGATCAAGTTAATTTTACAACAATTCATTTCTACACGGTTTCGATTTCAATTCTACGAGTCGTGAATTTTTGGCCTAAAAGTGTTCGACTTCATCGTGAAAGTAAAGTATTTTCAAATACGTCTTTGGAAGTGTTCTTTAATCTTCCGGAAACTGTGAAGCTTTCGATTTCAGGGAGCATTTTATACACGCGTAAATACGGTGACGTAAAAATAGCTTTTTGAGCAGCAGCAGCTTCAACGACTAACTAACAACGACAGGCAATCTCTTTTGGTACGTAGTGAAGAGTGTAACAGCGATGCGTGTACGAGAGATAAAGGTATGACTTCTTATCAACGTTATCGGTTGACTCTTGGCGTGGCCATTCTCTGGATCCACGCAACTCGCAGTCACGCGTTAAAAGAGTAACATACCTGATATACCTTCCCGCACGCCTTCTAATAACAATTAAAAAGATTAAATAACAAAGAAAATGCCATCGTCTTTGCCATATTTCGCGTTCCTCTTCGTCGTTTTCGTCGGTTTTAGTCAGCCGACTTGCGGGCAGGGTGAGTTTCAAACGCCCTCCCGGATCTGCCTCGTTTTCGTCAAATATCTATCACCGTGTGTGACCCAGATAATATATTTCTTCCAGGCGAATACGGCACTGCGAAATTTGGGGAAAGCTGCGAGCAGGATTATCATTGCATCCAAAACGCTTTTTGCCTAGCCCAAAGCACCTGCCGATGCGAACCGCGTTATCTACCCATTCCAGACTTCAGCGCCTGCATTCCAAGTGAGTTTTTCAATTCTATGAATTATACAGACATTTCGTATGTGCTAAAGGCTCGGCCTAAAACCCCTGAAAAGATAATCGAGTTATGCCGGTATCGATTGTTACGTTTTTCAATTTGCCGGATAATTATTGTTTTTCAAAGTCATTTTGGTCAGTTATCTTTTGCAGTAACTAACTGGTTTTTTTTTTAACCAGTCGATATCGTTATGGACTATTTTTTCTTTTTTTTTCTACATAAACGTCGATGAAACCTTGAGACATTTTAATAGACGTGACATTCCTGTATACCAATTATCTACAACTTAATTACTGTAAATATACGTTACATACGTTGTATAACATGTTATAATACATTGATATCATTCGAGTAACTAACGTTTTCTTCTATTTCGAGAATTATAAAATTGTTCCTGCTGTAGTGTAATCTCTATTAATGTTAATGATAAATTGATCCTTGTAATCGATGAGAAATCCCGATGAACGTACACCTTTATCTTTTCTGGACGGAAAAAAAAACTGTGTATGTAAGGTGTCGCGTGTTTTTGCGACGGTAGATGAATTAAAAAGTGAGCAACGAGTAATCATCTTTTGCTTCTATTTTCCATTTGTTATGAATTAAATAATATTTTCCTTTTCAGCCATCGGTCTTCATTGCAGTAGCAATGTAAACTGCACGGGCATGTCTAATGCGGAATGCAAACAAAATGTTTGCGCTTGCAAGGAAGCCTTCACGGTTGATATATCGAACTCCTCAAATTGCCTTCCAAGTAAGTGCCTGTGCGTAAGCTAATTTGTTCAAGAAAAACAGAGTAAGTACGCGATAACCGCACATTGGATATCAATAAAATTTATCTACACGTGAAGCGACAGAACTTCCTTTGAATCTCCCGACAAAAAATCTTAAAATTAAATCTTAAAAAGCAATAGCTTGGATATGAATTTATCATTTCTAAATGTATTAACAATAAGAAAAATCCGTCAGATTTGATCTATTCCGCTTTGCCTTGGCTTGTTTTGTTTAGCTAACTATTTTCTACAATTTCACCGTAACAACTAATTTTTTTCACCAACGCTCAGGTGAATAGTGCGATTCGTTAATCCAAATTGCTGTCCAAGTAATCTTTGAAAATTAAATATTGGACAGGAAAACGTTGTAAAAAAATTGTGTCCCGGTGAAGTTGTGGAAAATGGTTGACTGAACAAAATAAGCCAAGTTAGAATGAAATCGATCAATTCTGATGGATTTTTCTTAAATTTAAAACACCTTGAAATTAAAAATTCATATCCAAGTTATTATGTTATAATTAAAAAAAAAATTTCTAGGAATATATTGATATAATTAATTAGAAAAGTGCCGATTCGAGTTTATCAACTACCTCAATTGCCCGTGTAATAATTTTGGATTGTGTGTGTAATTACACAAACGGCATGATTTTTATTCGCCTATTTTCAATTGGGAACCTTTTATTTCAGGGCCCGTAGCGGAAAATGATCGTTGCCAAAGGAATGACGATTGCACCGATTCTCTGCAGCGTGCTCTGTGCATAAATGGTCTTTGCCAATGCTTGACTAGCCACCATTTCACCTTGACGACCGGAACATGCGTCAAATCTTCAGGTAAATGTTGCACCAGTCATTTTATACTTATAATATGCCAACAGTGAATTATCGTTGTGATTTGAAATTCTCATCCGAAGGCGTGTTGGACACCTGCGAGGCGGATTATCAGTGCTTTTCGCCTGATAAAGCTGATCCAGATTTGCTCGAGTGCAGAGAAAGACTTTGCAAATGCAGGCCTGGGAAATCATCGAAATATTGCAGTTAGTATCAGCTTATTTGCATGTTCGCTGCGATTTGTCACGTCTTTAGTTTTATCGTAACACTGTTTGAGATCCTTACTTTTTTTTCTTGCTTTACACTTACAGACGGAGCCTCGAGCAATTCTGCAACAATGCTGGCGGTCGTGTTTTTGTTCTTTACAAAATATCTGACGTAATTAACTTGTCTTCTCTTACCATACTTCTCTACTTTGGCAACTCCGATGAAAAGCGTCGAAGATTGCCTGGAAAAAAAAAATCGCAAGAAGAGATAATTAATTAATCCGTACTTCGTAACTCACTTAGCTTTATTATACCGTGAACTGTTGGCCTTTGCGGCAGCAGTTTTTAGATTAATGTCATTACACTTATAACAAAATCATCAAATCACTAATCACTAATCGGAGCTTAAGCATTCTACAAGGGAATAAGCTGGCGCTAATCGATAAGTCAGCAGGATTCTGTTATTATTAAGATTTTTTTATAATTTGTACAGATAAAAATAGTACACTGAAAAGACAATTAATCATAAATTATGGCGTAAATTAAATTCGCTACACTTTTAATTAAGCGGGGTTGATTCATTTGACAGAAATACGTAGGAGTGCGTGGCGAATATTGATTTTTATGACTTACTTGTATAGACAGATACGTAAATTGGTAAAGTGAGCCTGGTAAAAATATAGCAATAATTATAATTTGATCACATCTTTATTATATAAAGAGAAAGTTCATGTTTTAGGTGTTGATTATGTATACACGAAAGTTCGTTGATTTTCATATAAATTAAATGAATCGCTTCACTTTGATCCATATAACGAAACATACAATAATAACAAAAAAATATATATATATATATATGTGTGTAACGACCGAACATTGCACGTGACTTGAAAACAAGACTAAATATTATTTTATTACTCCGCACGGAAGCAAAAATACTACCTTATTACCACATTGAACAATAATTTTATACTTTTATTATATTTATATAAATGTATATATTTATATAAATACCTATTTGAAACTCTCTCCGTAGTTTCCAAACCGAAATATATCAACAAAAATTATAAATCATCTCATTGCGCACACGGTTATATGCATCGGTAGTTCATATCAACGTCAGGGCCAGCCTAAATCGAGGTATAGTCATTGATTAAAACTTTAACAAGTTCGTCATCGTTTTTCCATGTTGTGGTGACAACGACGTTGACGATGACGCATTTCTACATTACACATTTATCTTATGCATTACCATATCTCTGCGAATGAATCATAATCAACATTGCTTATCCATCCCGTATGCAACACAGTTTTTTATTTTCTTATTAGTATTTCATTCGTTCCTAAGCGAAGCGACAATACACTTATTTATAATGGGATCAAGCCACTTCCGGGCTTCGTCGTGTACGAATTTTCGGCCTTGTACGTACGATGATTTCTTTATCTGATCTTCAGAATGGGTAAAAAAAAATTTACAATTCAATTGGCAAGTTGATAATCGTTCAACTTTTCCGGAACTCAAGGTCGTCATGGGTTTGAGACAAGTTGAATAAACAGGCTACTTTTTTAAGTTAAAAAGAGAAGGAAGGAAATTGGCAACTTAAAACCCATTCGTTCTAACTTTGAATATTTTTCATTCGAGACGGGTGAAAAGGAAAATGAAAGCGTATTCCAACGGTTAGACTGACGAGACAAGCAAATATTAGACGTAAAGCAATGAAATGCATTTTCACCGTCATCATTGATGCGCGCATGCCACAACATCCATAAACTGTCAGCTAATTAGTACTTAATTTAACGTTAACATTAGATGAATACTGTAGTTGAATAAATTAATTTAATAAAAATGATTATTTTAATTTAATTTAGGACATAGCACGTAGTAATATTACAAGCCTGAATCCGACGAAACAGAATTAACATCGTTCGTGTTAGTAGATATATAATATCTTATCTAAACAGTGGTCACATTTTTGGTATACCGTTGCACCATCAGTCTAGTATAAAGTTCTGATGATTTCATGCTCAACGTGTTTTAAAATTGATTACAAAAATTGAAACATCAGAATTTGTTATTAGTTTATTACTCGTATTCGGCGCTATATTTGTACACTAAATAGGTATTCTTCCAGACTTAGGAATTATTATATACAATCGACGCAATCAACAGTTTGGACTCATTACCTGTGACTAACATTGTCGCGTAAAATTATTCTATTCCAAACCAGAATTTTTTTCGCATTGCTCATTCAGTTGTTTGTTCAAAGTATCAAATTAGTAGTAACTACTAATAACGTATTATTATTATTTCTTTCATTATTATTATTATTATTATTATTACTGTTACTATATATCTGACATAAACAACGATATTGCATCTCCTTCAAATAATACAATAAGACATACAATTTTCACTATGAATATTTACACAATGGTTTTCACTGCGGATAAAAAATATCTTTAAATTTATATCCGTCAATTTTTTATCCCAAATAATATCCGTCATTAAGTCGCTTGACAATTAAACTGAATAACTGATGAACAGAACGTGTATTGTGATTCTTGCAGTATCTTCCTCGACTCAGAAGTCTAGAGCATTACTTTACCCTGAGCGAAATAAGTTGCAAGATTATCGATCGTTCACCACCTAACGAAGCTCTTGTACTCGTCGTTGATGCTGACCCGTTTGATGGTCTCGTATCCCAATATGATGGAAAAACTGAAGCAAGCCGATTGCACTAGACGGGCGGAAAGTCCTTTGGTGAACATCTGGAGACCCTCTTCTACCCAGAGCACTTTAAACGCATTACACATTGAATCTAGCCTTTGAACTTGCAGTCGTGCACGCACTATGTCCAACGGATTCGTTATCACCGTCGTCGTGAACCCGCCCATCGTCCCGGCAACTGCTTGGATCAACAAATGTGAAACCCAATCAGGCAGAACTCGTACCATTTCATCTGAAAACGAAAGTAAGGTATTATTATCTTATGGATTATACAGATAGCTTGATTGTTACTAATTTTGTATTACGCACCTTGATAGAACGTGTACAATCCCCACCAAAGCGCACTGTTCGGGACATAAGCGCACAGTGAAGCGACGTAGCCCCGATAAAATCCCTTCGGACCGTCACGCTGATAAATTAATCTGACTATTTCCGCAGCGATGAATGCTCTCGACCTTCCAGGATCCAAAGTCAGTCCTAAGGGGTTCATTCCCATCTGTGGGGTAGTAATAAAATCAGAAAATTCTAATATGCAAAGAGTATGAGCAAAGAGGAGATCCTTACTTTATCTACAACAAGTTTTCCATGCTTCGTACTAACGCCAAGGACCATCAAATGCTGACTGAGGACATCAAATGGCACAACTATCGTTTGACCAACTACGCTTGCGGCGCCTCCGCCAATCAGAGCCTTTATCCGTGAATCTAGTTGCGCAGTGAACGGGTCTTGTCTCAGAAGATGTCGTACGCCTTCGTATGTCGAGACGTAAAATACCCCTGACACTATTTGGACAGAACTTATCCAGAAGCCTCGGTACAGTCCTCCGAACCCTTCCATTTTGTAGATCTTTTTGTACGCATCTATCATGCCTGAAAAGAAAAATTGTTCGTTTTTCATGGATATCGAGGCCTCGATTAACGCTACGTTTCGTAAATCTGATTGCTCTGAAAGATTTTACCTGAGTACATATGGTTTTTTCTTTGGATTTGCAACCGTGTTTTTATCACTGTCAGTGGGTAAAGGCAGCATCGAACCGAGAACGACGACAGCATACTGAGAGGGAAGAATTTCTTCTTGTCCATCATGTCCCACTCTATGGTGCGAATAAACTGTGGTGCCTCCACCGCTGACATCTTGCAGTGCTTTGTTAACCAAAGATGACAATATTGACGGCAGCGCAGACCCGGCTAAAGGTCGGTAGGATTTATCGGGCAGCCTAAATTGGCACATCTCACTAACACGCCCTGGGCATTACTACCCACTACTAACCTGCAAATAGAAATTGAAATGACAAAAATCAGTGGCTGATTAGCGAGTAAAATTGTAGAGCATTAGATTCTTTTTATTTGAGAAAAATATTAGCTAAGCAAGCAATGTTCTTGGTCGTGCGAAACCGTGATTTCAAACGACGTTAGGTAACGTGATTCAGAAAAAGATAAAGGAACATGTGCTTTGTTCGTGACATTAAAATAATCATTATGATAAATGGTTGAGATTACGAAGAGCTGGCAGAGTTTGTCCTACAGGCAGAGTAACCCCTTCGGGAACTCATGCGTTAATCTAGCTCGATAAATTGATTAAAAAAAATCATGTTCAAGGCAGACTAGTGTTAAGCAGAGTCCATAGGCTACTATTTACTGCCTGATAATGTAATCGATTAGTTATCTGCAGAGTGTCTGCTGACAAGGAATCAAGAGTTACGAGTCAATTTTCCACGATCCAAATGGTATTCACAATTTTACAGAACGATTGAATTACTCTTAACAGCCACAGGTGCCGAAAATAAGCTTCGGCACCTCTCAACAGAAGATTAGATACAACGTAATAATTTAATAATAGTTCAAGTACACCAGATAATAAACAAGTCGTCGTCGTCGCAATTTGATCTTGCAAAGTAGGCGAGAGGTGTGGATCTGAGAAATTTTGCAGGCTTGCTCTGACGAGAAGGTATTAACAGTTGGGTAAACGTTGATAGGAGCTAAAATTAACCACGTGTTTCTGGGACAGAGGGTGGAGAAAATTGTTGAAAAATTAGTAAGCGGGACTGCAGTTAGTTATTGCTGCATAGTAACGGAGGCGGCGTAGAACGATGATGCACTCTGTTTAAATGATCTGGCGGAAACTAGTTCAAGGTCAGAAACTCGAAGTTCGAACCTAACCAACAAATCGCTGGCCGGATCGAACCGTTGCAATTGAATGGACGAGAATGATGACATTTTTCGCGTTATCGTAGCAGCCACGCATGTTGATACTCACGGTGATGTAATACTACGGGTAATGCGATTACGAGTAGGTTTGGATTCTGCCCAGTATAGCTTGAACGTAAACTCGTAATTTTTGGCTCTCGATTCAGCCAGTTTAACAGATAATGTCAACGCGCACCAACACCACGATCATTTCTCCCGCAAACTCTTGAGCTCACTTCGTGAACTTTGACCCGCATTGAGTCTAGCCACTGATTACTCGAACGCATCGACGTGCTTTCCCCATTTCCCCGTGTGGTGAAACTCGTGAGGACCGTGAGCAAGCAGAAGCCAAGCAGAAGCCATGAAACGATATCAGCTGAAATCCTTACCGCCCCCACTCCATTATCGCACCAATTTCTTTTTACGCCGTTCTTGAGGCGTTCCGAAAAATCTTTGGTGTACAATGAAGAAGCTACAAATGACCTACTGCTGAATTTTCTCGGTCGGTAATCGTAAGCGGCTCGATCGCCGGAAAGTTAACACTGTGTTTGTGATTCGTGCTATAACGGGCAGCGCAGAGAACTGTTTTACCTCGTTTACTTTTGTTCCCGATGGCAAGCAAGGTCACAAATTTCGAAAGGTTTTGCGATGGACTGTCTCTGTGTAACCTCTTAAAAGCTCACATTACGGAGAGAACCATGTCGAGGTTTTCTGCTCATATCAATACATTCAGTAGAATTTCGCGGCAAGTACACTAGAAAAAAATGTTCCATCGAAGGTCTGCAGCGACATATTATTGGATTTCCGAAGCGCTCAGTGAAGATCTCGCGTTATCGAGAGGCAGCACTTCATAGACAATGCAATCAGCAATTAGGTAAGTAAAAAGTAAAAAAAGTAGGAAGCGTTGGGAGCTAACTCGTCGGGGAAAATAGATTGATCTGGAAGCCCCTTTTACTCATATTGTGGCGTACATGAGTAACTCATTCACCTCGCAGTTTTCAAAACTGAAAAATTAACTAATACATCTGAGCTATGATGGCTGATTTACGTGAAATAAACACGCGTTGAAAACACAGCTGAGACAGTAATTGATGCATCAAAGAGTCATCTGTTAGCATGCCTTAATGTATATAGTTCTCACACCCTTTGGTCGCCATCTTGAACCAGTTACGCATTCGATTTGTGAAACCTGAAAGTTTTTTTTTTTTTTTTTTTTTACTTTGCATTAGCCATTGTACATATCTGGGGTAGAAAAAAAGCTCCGTATTCAATGTTTTACAAAACCTTTCAATAATATTTCTCCTGCGGCCCACGGAATCAAAAATGCCGCGAATTTATTTCACAGTTCTCAATAATATGATATACATGTGAAACTCCGTTATCGTATAAAAAATTGAAAAAGTTAATTACTTTAGTCTGATCCATTTGCACTGCGCACGATATTATTCCATTGGAAGGATAGAACAACAACAACCACAATAACGACGACAATAATGATGATGATGATGATAATGATAATAATAATAATAATAATAATAATAATAATAATCCCTTGTCACGGTGGATGCTTTAGATGCGGGTATATATTCTGGGTCAAAAAAAAACTCTTCGAAATATAGCCGCTTTCGTAAAAAAATCCAAGAGCCGAGATTGTCACCGGATCATCGGGAGCTACAGGCCGTGCCTGCAGGTATTATACGTACAAGACACTGAGGCGCGGCCTAGGTTATACGTGCAAAGCACAAACACGGCTACGCGCCGTCTCCGTCGCTCTCTCGTCCTGTATGTAGTGCAAAATTTCTTGCAGAATAGCAAATCCCCGCGAAAACGAGCCGACGTCCAATCCCCGAATTCCGTTCGGACTCAAAGGTGCCGCCTACGGATCGTCCCGTCCACCCAACGCTCGCGAAAGCTCTATGACGCAACTGGGAAGGCGGGACATTCGAAAAGAGGAGGTTGGATTCGAGCGTTGGCCCGTGGAAACATCCCTCTTTCGCAGGGGTGGCGATGTTAGGGTGGCGGCGAGGGTTGCGAGGAGGGGGGAATTGAGCGGGGGTCGTATCGGCGAGGCGAGGGGTGGAAGCAGCCCAGGATGACGTTTTTCGGGATCAAATCACCAGGCTCGTACCGCTATCAGTTCTATCTTTGATCGCGAACTGTCATAACAAACTATAAAAGCTCCGGATTTAGTACGCGGCTGCACGGTGCAGACTTCGAGTATATAACGTATTATACCTACCTACGTCTGCAGTTTTGTACGATGCGACATGCAGGCCTCTAATTACGCGACGAATAGTTTAACTCGATGATACACTCGGGCAGTTGGATCACCCCGAATTATATCATCTTCGGAATTGGCCGACAACGTGATTTTAGTTTGCATCTGTCGTGCCTTGCAGGCGCACTTTTTGTGTAAATAATCATAGTTGTATAATAATAGCCCCACAAAAATTAAACGAAAGGTATAAGCGAAACGAGTCAAGAGACATAATAGAGTGATTTTTAAACCGACATGATGAATTTGGCTGATCAAGAAGTACCCGCCGATAACAACACCGATCTCAACAGAATGGTAAGACTTACAATTTTTGCCTTCATATTTTACAGCCGTTTCATGCATGATAATTTTTATTACGTTAGAAGATTGTAATTCGATTTAAGTATTGCAATTCTTTGGCGCACTTTATGAACTGAAAGAAAAATTACTTTTTTTTACAAATAAATGTATTTACTTGTTCCCCTGATTTTTTTTATTCGATTAATGATATGTTTTGTTCAAATAAGACGAACTAAAATCTAATAAATTTTCTAAGATCAACGCAATGATTCATTCGTTCAATTTTTCTTTTTTAACAACAAATAAATACTGTCCGAAGACTATTCAAATAACTTGAGGCTATTTTTGAATCTCCACAATAGCAGCTGATTCGAATAAAATTCATCCCAATTAACATTTTTCCCACCATCGATACATCGTCTTATTTGTACCAAAACAAAAAAATCAGGGAGAACAAGGTGATACTTTTAATTTACTTGCAGTAAAAAAGTATTTCTTCTCTTTTTTTTTTCAAAGTATGCAATACCAAATCAACCAAGATCTCGATTAAGTATGACTTTGCGACTTCCATGTGCATGTTATCTCTGAAACCGCACTGTGCGCCGGAATGGCGTGAGGATTGGGAACTGCAAAGCGACGTGACGTCTCTCCTCCACGATATAACACACGACAATAGTCCAATGATAATGCGACTGTATATATTTCACGCCGCACGAATCCGTGAGTACATTTATACACACATAGGCGTACAAGCACTCGAAAAAAAAGACACAGTTACCCCATGCAGCGGCAATGAGGTCTGAACGGAGGAGTCAATTGCCGCGGCACGCGCCTCAACGCTCGGATGCCGCGTCCCACGGGGACACCCCTTTTGTAAGTTCTAAACGCGTAATTGTCACCCCTGCAAGCCCCTGCAGCCTGTAAATAGGGACGCATCTTGCGGAGGGTATGCGATACGACCGCATACATCGACGCAAAATCGTTATGCGGGGGTTCCGGAGCCGTCGCGTCGGAGAAACGCTGCAACGCTTCTTCCGGAACTCCGGGTGGCCGATAAACGTCCGAGAGGGAAATTCGGAACAGAGTTGTAAGAACCCTGCTCGATATGAAATTTGAATTTTCGGTAGATTCAATTAAATATTCTAGTCCAACTACATCAAATGAAATAATTCCACGTGCACCGCTGCAGCGCGCTGGAGCAGGCGAATGATCTGCAAATTATACGCAGGAATTTCAATTTGTTTGATCAAAAGTTGTTATATTCAGAAACTCGGTTAAGATATTGTGAATTACCAACTAATAAAGTATAATGTCTAATGTTGAAAAATTGAGGGTTAAAGCACGAACAATTTTTCAGTAAAAAATCTCACTCCACTGTACTCGTATCAGGTGAATACCGTAGAAATTCATTGCGTAGATTTCACCAAAAGAACTTATGTAGAGAAATAATTACACCTGAGTAAACACGTTCCTGTACCTATAAATTTTTCGTTTTCAATCGAGCATGAAATAAGGTTGAGGGCTCGGTGTATCCGGGGTATTTTATTTTCGTTGTCTTCTTTTTTTCACGAGAATATAAGATACATACTTTCGCTTTCCACACCGCGGAACCACGTGGGAGTATATGGGAGACATACATCGCGGTATGGCTATTCGAGCAGCTTCTTTATATATTATACGTGTGTATATATGCTTTTATAATATATATATATATATATTTTTGGTTTTCGAGGTGAAAGATCACCCGATTCCCACAGATCGGCACACACGTATAATACTGAATTACACGTATACCCCACCATGCACCTACCTACCCACTCGACATATGCCAGCACTCAATGACCACCGGCAGCCAGTGTTAACCGTTCGGTGTTCCCATGATCGTTGGGGCGGACCGGACCGAGGGGAACGAATCAACTCGTGTCTGTATGCCATGCTCTGTAACATTTACACTATGCTGCATTGTAACACAATTGACGCAATTAATGATTACTCCCCGACAGATGATACGTCATCGATATAATATTGCACTTTGGGTTACATGGCTGAGCGTGATCACCATCGCGAGAAAAAAAGGTTCTGTTTTTAGGCTTCCGTGCATCGAAAGGAAAAAAGATCACTTTGCTGTTCGTCTCTCAAGACCCTTTTTTCTCAGGAACGGGTAGAGGTACCGAGTTGAAATTAATATCAAATACTGAGGTCTACGGTCTCTTCGAGGTGTAAGAAATTCAAGCTTCTAAGTCACCGCAATCGGAAGATACGGCCATTTATGTCACATATTTTGACACTTTCTCTTCTCACGTCAATATAATTTTCATTATTCTTCGTCGTCTTTTTCCCTCTCATATCTTGTAACACACGGTGTTTCGCACTGTGTTACGTGACCACTGAACCCCCACCGGAGTGCCTTAACAATTGTACGCTAACAGCAAAGCGTCAAACCCTCGATATGGTTAAGAGCTAATTTTAAGACTACAGTTTTAATTTCTTTTTCGATTGTGTTTCTCCCCGTAACTGTCCTCACTCCCCATCCCGAGAGCCGGAGGACCAGAGAAGCCTTACCTAAATGAGCTAGAATTTTCACCGAGGCCTTGGAGCACAGGAAGAAGCCCCCTGGACGGAGTATTCAACGTCTCGCCGGTAGTATCTGTGCATATTTTGCAAAGGAGGTCCATGTCCTCAGCCGTTGATGCCGAATCCAAGTCTCCGGAGCGACCGATTACTGCTGCATCCAGCAAATACAGATTTCGATGTGGTTTGATCGAGCCTGAGTCAATCAATCGATCATCTGGACCAGCTTCCCTTGATCCCGACACGAGGAGAGCATCTTCCGGCTAAACCTCTCACCCTCAGCAATCGGTTAACGTACGCGCAAGGACGAGACCCGGAAATCGGCGGGAGCCACGAATCCTGCTCCTTTGAAAAGAGCCGCTGCCACCCGGCGACAACGGTCAAAGTTGAAGGCCCACCAATCCGGGCCCCCGATTACTGAGGACCAATCCCTTCTACTAACTTCACGTAAGTGAGTTTCCGTTAACGCTCGAAGACCCGAGCCTCTCAGTCATTCCTATCATCTTTCTTTCCTCCGCTGTGAACTTATTGGGTCAAATAGTTTCGTTACTCTGCTTGTAAAGAAAATAAGAGTACCATTTGCAATAATACGGCTTAAAATCTCGACTCTGCAGAGTTTTTGGGTTACTGATTGCGAGTCTGTACCCACTAGAATTTTCGAATTCAAAATGCGGGATTCGGTATGGTGGACTGAAATCCAAAATGTCATTTGATTTCGATGAAACTTGGCAATCGGGGACTCTCGAGGTCGCTGATCACGAATCTCGGTTCGGAATTTCCAAATTCAAAATGGTGAACCCAATATGGTGGCATGGAGTGACCAACGGTATTCTGTTATGAATTGTATTCGGGCTTAATTTTTTTTCAAATTTTTTCTCCTGCCGTTTCTATTTAAAAAATTTGTTGTTTTCAATTTGATAATTTTTGTATTTTGGTTTCGTTCTACAAGATTTCTTGTACCTATTTTCCTGAAACATTGCCTTACGATTGTTATTCTGGAATATTTTTGGGGAACAGAAATTATTATAAAAATATCATGGCTTCGCGTGACAGTCCGAAAAAACATCTTCAAAATCAGATAGAAAATGAATTACGAACAGAAGAAAATTCATCAAATAGAAAAAGGAAAATAATGTTAAAGCATTAAATAAAAACAAAAATAGAGTGTAAAATTGAAAGCCTCCCACACGTCAACAGCTGAAAACCGAGATTAACAGTCACAATGAAACAGCATTAGTCACTCGATGCCGCCGTATTAAATCCACTTTTTCGAATTTGAAATCTTGCTTCAAAAAAACAAATTACATTGTTTCTTCACAATCCGTACATACCGAAGCCGACGTATTCATCGTTTTTGAACGCAGTCGCGGTCCATCGTGATATTGAAAACGCGAATGAAAATTATTCGACAAATGCTGCATGATAACAGTATCAATAAACCGCGGTGTCTAAGTCTGGCACGCACTCGATATAAAACCAGACAGCAAATCACTCGATTGACTTGTCGACGAGTTTACAAGCCGTAAGTCCTTCGCTTATTGCCGGGGTCACGCCATGGAGCGGACTGCACACAAGCATTAGGGCATAATCGCCCCTGCAGCCTTCCTCCCTCATTGTCAGTCCAGCCCGTGGTGGGGAGACATACAAGACCAAACAGTCCACGTGGTCGGAGTGACAGGGAGTGTGACACACGCCTGACAGCTCGGCTCGCTTTATTACTTGACCGGACTGGACTGGACAGTTCGGTGTGTACAGTGTGACTTGTGGATGGAAGTAGATCGGTGGCAACGTGGCTCGACGGGACCGCAAAGGTGGAGAAGGTGAAAGTTGAGGGTCGAGGGGAAACTGCAGAGCGTGTTTGTCCAGTTAATTATCAAATAATCTCCTACGTCTGTTCACGTTAGCATTGGATTACGTGACCACTAAATGTCGTCGGTTGTACAAGGCCCGATGGAATTACGATTCCAAACCAGCGATGTCGGTTGTACAACGATCACCTGTGATATCGAGACAACGAAGAGCAGTTGAGACCAGGCCGAATCGGATTATATTCGAAATTAATGATTTTCATGCACTCATCACGCAAGAGGATACATTCTGTATCGTAATTAATATCAATACTCCGAACGTCTGAATTTATAAACCTGTCTAAGATGACGGCTATTAATTGCAATTAAATAGCTGGACTGATTCATCATCGTTATGATTTTACCGAGGTAGAGGTGTAATCCTGAAACATTGTGCAAAAAAGTAATAACAACGAAGATGGCTAATTTTCACCGTGAGACGAGGGTACGGTTCTTGTCTTTTTTTTCCTGCAGTACAACGTCGTGGCTCGTTTGGGAATGCACCGCAGGCTGAGGATAGACTGGCGAGTTTCTAACAGTTGGGAAAAGAAGCCAAAGAACTCCCTTGTGGCGGGGAAGTGCGAAAACAATAACGCAGGTCACCGAGGGCCAAACAATGGGGTTTGGTGAAAACGAGAGAACAACAGAACAGTGAGAAAAATTGGCTCCACCGTACATGGAACTCTGAGAAAAACAGCTATTAGCTAATTGGTATAGTTGTACCTGTGAGTTTCTCCACTTTTTTTTACACTACACGTACGTCTTCAATAATTTTCTTTTTTAATTTTATTTCACTCCGACGAGCGCTGCGTGAACTATGAGCTAAATCCGTACTTGGATTAAGTGTTGTATATCATACCGTAAGTAAGAGAGTGATACAGAATGATTTGAAAATATTCATATTCTGTATCGATATTTCTCCGATTGATATGTAAGATGCTCGGAAAAAAAATATCGCTGATGATATTGGTGCAGTATATATGACTGGAGAGGAAAACGACTCGAAGGAATTCATGGATATCCCTGAGTAAATTGGAAACGTCAGAAGCACAAGACGGCTGGCAAGCTGTTTCACAGTGAGCGGTAAAACTCAGTGATGAAAAACCTCTAATAATAGATTTGAGGATAAGAAAATTTATCCAGGAGGCGAGCGAACGACCGTGAGGAGGTATGTAGATGAAAGCGTTTATATTGCAGAAATATATCCGTAGTGAAAACACACTCGTACTCCGCAAGGAGTATAATAAAAAGGGTGAGGAGGTTTGTTGAGGGGGGAGACAGTCAATCGAGCAGCATTAACAAAGTTAACCAGCTAATGACGCGTAAGCTAAGTATGCAAACACCGCCGCGTGCCTCCTCCATATATCCACCAATTCCCATTTCCCATAGGGGGAAATCTGCCCCCCCCACCAGTATGCGATCCCAGCAGACTTCCAGAGTGCGACAGTGTCCTCAACCCTCGACCGAGCTGCATCACATAGTTCCAGAGTCATCCAGTCGAGTGGGAAAAACGCCCCCGAGGGTCCGGGAACAGAACTGCGGTGGTGGAACCGTACAGAGCGCGATGAGAGGTGACTTTTGGATCAGCCCGTCTTTCGATAACCAATTAAGCGATCTTTTACCTGCTCCGTAAGTGTCTGCTATAACTGGTGACGAAGTTACGGACAAAAGATCGTCTCGAAGTATAAGCTATCTGGAATTCAACATCCACACACATACATGCAACGCCGTGATGCACACGTAGATGATATTGGCGAGGCGAGGTAACCTGGTTTACCACAAGATTGCCCCGCGGAGAGGAAGCGTTCCAATCAGTCACCGGATGTCTTCCGCGCCCATCTTCGCTCTTTCCCCTTTCCCTCGCAGCCCCGCAAGCTCTGTCGTCTCGCCCTCTTCGCCCCATTCAAACCTGCGACTCGGGAAGATCCGTCTGTTTCATCCACCTTCGTCCCTCGATCAGTTATTCCTCTTTATCTCCGATCGAACAACCGAATTTCTCTCGTAGGTATGCTGACCGTTGTTGCTTTTTCTGTTTCAGACCGGCGAGGGGTACAACAGATTGAGTGATCCGGTGCACCCCATCACCTCTGGGTATTACGTGTCACCGTCCGGAGTCGACAAGACACACGGTGAGTGAACCTGAATACAGACACCTTGCAGTTCCTATTTTAGGCCATTCATGGATGGAAAGAGCAGTTTCTTCTCCAATCGAATGAACTTCGATCTGTACACGGTTTATGGCTACACTACCATGGCTTGGTTTATCTTCTACTTCGATCTTCCGCTTCTTTCACAGCACGTGTTGAGAATCTGCAGATCGGTGGTTATACGCCAACAGCGCGGTGCTTTGAAGCACTTTTGATAGAATACAAGA
This sequence comes from Neodiprion virginianus, assembly GCF_021901495.1. NCBI lineage: Eukaryota > Metazoa > Arthropoda > Insecta > Hymenoptera > Diprionidae > Neodiprion > Neodiprion virginianus. The sequence goes on from NC_060882.1 coordinate 26,500,558, forward strand.
CGCCCGGTTTGGTGGGGAGTGAGAGAGAGAGAAGGTGGTCCCCCTCGATTCAGCCGGGCTGTCAGCCGCACGCCCACAAGGTCGATATCTTTATCACAACGTCATCAACTGCCAACAATATTATTTTCGAAAAGGGAAAATGCGGGACGAGTCGAGACTCTGGCAAAACTTGGTGCACGTACCTCATGCGGTGCCGATCACTCAGTCACCGGCTCGAACGTCTCGTCTTTCCAAACTTCTCGTTTCACTTCCAATTCTCATCGCCCACCCTGAAACGTATAATCATCTTTGTAACAACGATCTTAAGCTGTCAAAATCAGCGGGCACTTGTTCTTCTTCCATTAGAGGCAACGTTCCCCAAGCGATGCTTCGAAGTCTCTTATCTACCAAGCCGTTCAGGGTAAACGGATGAATCCATTCACGTTTCGACAAGGGTGGAATCTGGAAGCCGAACGTTATGGTCGAGAGTTTCTTTTCCTCCCCGAGTCGTCTGACCGTCATCCTTGACCCACTACCCTCCTCCAATTCGTGAGCGACGGAACCCCCGCAGCGGGGAATTCAATAAGCAACAAATTATCACCGCAAATACTCCCCCGGGTTTCTCACAAGCGTGTTGCCACCTTCGTTCGCAAGCTTTTACCTACTGCATCGACAGATCGACCGGAGTGCATGTTGGCAGACGTGACGACTACATTCGCACACGGACGGACGAGAGTTTTCACCCTCCGCCGTTCACCCGGCTCTCTCTCTCACTCTCTCTCTCTTCAGTGATTGACACTTTGTAGATGTAGCATTGGCATGCCACGGTATAAGCCGCTACTCCGAGGGTGGCGTAACTCAATCAGAACCTATAATGCCGCAATTCCAGCTCGGTAATCGCGTTACGATCACGGTTTGCGTGTAAAAATATTGAAATCTTCTCCGAGGCCAGACACTCCGCGTTCTTCGATTCCGAATATACCCCTCGAAACTTTCGTCTGACTTTCCGAGTCACTGCAGGATTTAAAAGCGTCTCCGTGCATTGTCGACCAAACAAGACATCCAGTCTTGCTGCCTATTCCATTCCTCGACACGCTCATGAGTCCTACTCGGAGAAGGTCCGTAACCATTGGACCAGATCAGACGAAGGGGTTTGCGACGAATGAAACGAGATTAACGATGAGTGGACTACCCGCGGTGGTCAGAGACACCCATTAAACACACCCTATACACAAGAGGCTAATTGCTGCGTCTGGGGATAGTCGAGATATAGATACTTACATGCTGCGCTGCAAGGGTTTTCGTATCTTTCCCTAATTTCTGCAGGATCCGTTTGAACTGATTCATCCTCAGGATTCTGGACCCTGGATCTATTGTCACCGAATCCTGTTCACGGAACAAAGTCACCTCCGATTCGTCACGTCGTTGTTAATGAATTTCATGCTCTCGGATCTTCTTTCGGCTGTTGTATTGTTATTACTAATACTATAGTTGTGGGGATAAAAGACAAGTGCGATTATTTGAAATGCAGTCGTAGATCGTTGTTCAAGCAATTACTTTAGACACGTCTTGTCGCATTCTGTTTTAGGTGGCGATTTGTACCCCAGTCAAGAATACCGGCAAGAACCGTGGCTCCAGGATGGTAAGCATGATTATTTATTCAAGTTTAGTAATGGGTTGTACCCATGGTTACGGTTCATTTTCATATTTATCTTTATTTTTTAACGAGAGAAATTAACATACAGCTTACGATTTGCTGTTCCTGTGGAGGATTACTCGATTTTTGTGGGACCTTCCGGCAATTTATAAGTATTAAATTCGATCGTTCGTCTCTGATTTCAATTTTCAGAGGCTTAACACTTGGAACTTTATTAAAATAATTCTATCGAAGTCTTCCCTGTTCACAGTCTTAGACTTTAATTTTTTTTTTCGTTCATCCTACAAAGAATTAGGAAACCTGCGCAGAATTAAAATGTAAATTTATTCGAACAACTCCATTACTCGCGGCGAGCGGTATTTATTGCTGAAAGTAAATTAAACTAATCGCGAAATATGAAGAGAAAGTAAGAGCAAGTGATAATGAACTTGGAAGCGATAACTATGTTTCAATTTATACATCACAATCAGCGAGTGAGAGAAAAAATTGCTCCGTTTCCGTTAGTTGACTCTTGAATCGCTGCAATTAATTTTTTACTTCATTTGATCATTTTGTCGGCTATCATAATTGCATTACAATTATTTTGGTTATTCTTATTTACAGCTCACGTATAAAAAACTGACCGATCAGGTCAGCAACATTCTTTATCTTTTCTATTACCGTGCGAAAATAAACAGTCATCATCGACAGTGATTGCGTCATGAATTGAGCAATAATTCTCTTACTATGTTTTAAAAATAACTTCTTCATACTTTTCTCACTTCGTATATTTAATATCAAACTCCAACTCCATTGGCCCGGATAGCTCAGTCGGTAGAGCATCAGACTTTTAATCTGAGGGTCCAGGGTTCAAGTCCCTGTTCGGGCGGTATTTTTTTGTACTTTTTTTCAACAATGTTTTTCCATTTCAATCGAATTCAGATCATAGTACGGATAATTTTCTATTTCCGGAATTTGTTTATAACCGACCTTTGATCACAAGATTGTAAAGAACAGAAGTTCTCATGTCCCAATTTTTTTTACACATCATGCAATGAATATACATATCTATAGAGACCGGGGGGTGAGTCCGTGGCAGGTTACAACTTTATTTTAGATATTGTTCATTCTCGACAGCTGATGGATGTTGACAATTTATTGATGAAAAATCGGCTAGTCGAAGAACGAGAAGCGACAGTCCGCAAGCAGGGCACAAAGCAGCGAGGTTAAACCGGCGCAAGCAAGCCGACTGGTACCCATTCATTGTTCTCTAATATCAGTAATGCCTTTGAAAAGGTTCGTCGTTCGTCGAAGCAGCTTCTCTCTAAGTCATTACCTAATCGAGTATCGGCAAAGGCGTCGCGTTGTAAATTCACTGTCGTCGACAAATCGTTTTTCACCGAATCATCATTATCTCCATATATGTACGTAGTATCATACCTACAGTGTCTATATACTCGAATCGAATTCCGCGCAACAATAAACTATCGACAACAATGGGACGGCTCGCACGGCTTGTCCTCGGTGTTGTTGCTAATCGCGAACAGTCGAACCCCATTAAATTGATTAGACCGGCAAGTTCTATTAGTCTGGTTTCTCTTTTCGCACACATACGTGAATTGCGTCTAACTGTGTTAGGTACACCAAAACGAACCTTTCGATCAATTTGCCAACTTTCTTTCCCGCAAGGTAGGAGAAAACGGAGGGTTGAGGAAGTCCTATTGTCGGCGTCTAGATCCCATAAGCTTGGACCGTGATACTTCGTGAGAACTCAGGGAAAACTTGCGACGGTTTCCCAATGACCTTACCGTGTTTTGATTTCCCTTATCATAGATTTAGAGGAAACGAATTACCCAACGATTCACTTCCTCCATTGATTCCAAATCGGGACCCTGCAGATGTTATCTTTGTACTCGTGAAACGGTACCTGAAATCTGATCCCAACTTCCCTAGGGAATTTTAAGAGCCCTTCTGCTCTCTACGGTCATTTGAGCACTTGCAATTTGTACTCACGATACAATGTAAACGTTTATTATACGTACCGATGCAAAAAGAGGCAGTACAGTGTGGTATGATAAAAATATTTGTTTTCGTCGGGTTTAGTGTCTGAAACATACACCGCGTTAAATTCTCAAACAAAAATTTCTCAACAATGGTAATACACCTATGATAAGGGTATTTTATCACCATCACGATGGTTCAACCGTGCTTAACCCTTTCGCAGTCAGTCACACATTTTTAATTCAACACGTTGGCCTAAATTTTGTTACCCGGAGGTTTTTGGGATCGCTGACGACGTATCTGAAGTTAGAATTTGATAGTTTCTAAATCCAAGATGTCGGATCGCTGAGCATCCCACTGTGACTGAAATGGTTGCTGTTGCAACGAACGAAGGATTCAGACCTTGATGAAGCAGAAATTGAAGCTCGATAACACTCGGAAGGATGATTGTATCGAGATACTTTGACCGTCGATGCTGTGCTGTAAAAATCTGATATCGTGCATCGAGCTGTACGTGATTGTGCATATCTCGCGTTAATACATAAGCAGTTACATTATGTACCACATTATATGTATACTTATAGAGAGATCGATTAGCTAAGGTCTAGTCTCAGACTTGGAGCATTAATATTAATTATTCAGCTAACTGTTGGTATAATATACACACTGGCTTGTAATGGTTCAGTGGGGAGGATTCGGGGTAGTTAAGAGGGGTGCGCCGGGGTGAAAACGCGTCGCTCGCCCGGGTCTGCAGCCGCCCTTTTCGACGTCGAGGCGATCCTCCTCTCGCCGCCAAGCCGTGGCAATCGACCATAGCACATAATAAATATACGACTCTGCAATCATGCTAATGCGTGCAGTCAGCACTGCGCAGCCTACCTAAACCTACGATGCAGTTAATTCTCATACCTGCGGGTAAAACGATTTCAAAATCCGATTATCGCCTTCTTTATTAACGAACTGTGAAAATCTACAAGATTCACTCGTCACACGGTTCTCCTGATCGTTAATAAACTTTCGCGAGTCGGGGAATTTACGTATTTGGAACCAGCGCCCGTTATAAGGTCAACCACGGGGCTGTAGGGGTGGAACTATCGGGACATTTTTCCGATTACCTTATTACCGTTCCTCCAACTCGTGCAATCGTTAACAATAGTGTGTGATAAATGAAATTTTGGTTTCAGGCAGCAGCTGCGAGACCGAGGACAGCGAGCAATACGTCCCAGAATTTCATCACATATCAAGTTAGTATGTGAGGAAATATTTTGCTGTCTATAGTTTATCATTAGTACAAAATATAGCAAATATAGTTGACGAGCCTTAGCTGCGCGTTTGCGATGTTCGAGAAGCAATTTCCAAGCTATTAGATATTCGACGGAAACTACGTGCAGGATTTCTCACACACGCGGATTGCTCGTGTACCTAACCGCATCTATGCAGCGGCTTCAACGTTGCGATAGCATTCGATAATCAGATTTCTGTACACGGAGATGAGATTATCGTCGAGCACGTCGCGGCTCGGGATTTTTCACGATTTTTTACACACCTCCTATTTACCTAAGTCAGACCCTCGGGTTAGTAAAAAAGAAATATAGGCAGGTATATGAAATTTAGCCGGAGGACTCGGGGCCAAGGACCGAACGCTTTATTAAAAATTAAGCCCTTGGGTGATTTTTTAAACAAGCACCGGCGTATGTTGACTTTCATCCATCCTCCTCCCCCTCCTCCTCAGCATTCGTCTCATTTCACCTCACCCCATCGATATCGATAACGCGGATTACACTGAGAAGCACTTTATGTATTAAACCAACAATCGGTGAGTATCTTTTCCAGCGATTTTTCTGATTTATTTCCTCTTACCAAGGGTCCGTTCCGCTTTTCCTACACAACGAAAATTAAGCGGCTATCAGCTAAATAGGTTTTTATTTTCTTACTCAACGTTCAATTTTCTACACACGAGAGGCTTCACTCGGTGATACGGTTGAACGGATTTATCGAATTTAGATCAAACAAACGCTTCCATTTTTTATTTTTTTAATCACATATTAGGTATACAACTCACATGTTTTCCATTGCTTTTCTTTCTTTATTTCTCCCATTCCTCGTTTACATACGAGGAATTAATATTCTCGTGTAAAGTTGTGTATATACACAGTACGCATACGTGGATACCCTAACGTATCCACATATTGCACGGTACACGGCTTATATCATCAGCACACGCTGCGGCAGTGCAAATAGCCAATGGCGCTGAACGCGTGGTTCGGTTATTTTGCGTTAACAAGGCCGCTGAATTGCCCAGGGTAGCAAATTGACGAGATTTTATCATCATGATCACCGCTGTTAAAATGTAAAACAATATTGACTCGCGTGGCCGACGGATCTGGCGAAAAAACCTAAATTTGCTAACGATCATCTCTAGGTAAAAAAGAAACAGTTGTTATTAAAACATGAATTTAAACAACCTAAAATTCAATTACCGATAGACAGTCGGATTCCTCTCGTTTAGAAAAACGAATGACCAGACGCCACATTTAATCCATTTTCGCGTATGCACGGCATTCAGTGTGCACACTGTACCTGATATCTAAAGTGCCTAAGAGTCGGGCCGATGATAAGTGAAATACGAAGAAGAGCAATAAGGAGGAGGGGCGGGGGCGGCTACTGTTTACAAATATAACGATAGCGAGGGGATTCAGTCGACTTATGCTTCCCACGACCAGCGTTTGTTTGATTTATTAACAGCCCCCCCGTTGAATTGCTACCCCTCCCACCCAACCCCATATTTCCTCCCTTTCTACCCCTAGATCCACGTCCCCTTCACCCCGCAACACCAGCGGCGACTCGACTCTTCTTCCGGTGGGACACGCGCCACCGTAATACATGGTGGTGAATGCTGACGGATCGCGCTTCGAAATGAAAACGTTTTTGCTCTCCTATAAAGATTCGCCTGCACGTGTAATTAATTGCGTACGTAATATGTTACGTTGAGTCGTAATATCTGTATGAGCGCAATAACGCCCAATCCCATGTACAAGCTCAGATTTCGTCAAACATGCATCGTGCAGGTCTCTGTATGGTCACAGAGTGCTGCTACTTGCTGGACTTGATTCTTGTCTTATCTTGACGCTAGTGAAAATTTTGATGTGTTATTGTTCAGGTGGTGGGGTGAAACAGGAAGCAGCTGGTAACTGCAGAAGAAGTGCGGTGACGGAAAGTACGGAAGTGACTGAGGTCACGGAGACCCCGGAAGCGAGCTATCATCCGCAGTACAACTCCGGATTGCAGGCTCATTCCCATTCGCAAAGCAGCAATTTCTTGGATCTCAGCCCAGCTACACCGGCTTCTTGTTATGGGTATATGGAATTCTTTTTACTTTATATGTTCATACGAAGGCCTTGATTCGCGTATCTGGAATCCATCGAGTCAGTCGCGTCGACATTGTAATACTCGATGGGCACGGCAGTATGATGATTTTCACTCTGTAGGTCACGGTTGTGAGGAATGTTTGGTGCCTTGATGAATGAAGTGATTCATCGACTGACATCTCGCATAATTTCGCGTCATCCGCCTATCTAGGCGACCAATCACCTCTGCTTTGCCTTTTTTAATCGATCTTACATTTATTCTTCATTGACTCCAGATTAGTCAGAACGTGATGTCTTCGATTCGTGTCGGCAATCATGCCGCTGTCGTAAAGTTATTCACTTGAAATTCGTGAATACTTATTTGATTTGAAACATGGTACAAGCATCGTTTGATCAATGGTACTTTAGTGACAATGTGTGATCATGTACCTATTCTCTAAGAATAACCTGTTGCACCGCTGGACAAAATGGCTTCGCCATTCTGCACATGAACTTGAAGGACGGGGGAAAAGATGCTCAAGCTCTGAAGTTTGAATCGGTGTCGGATCACTGAAAGTCATTTTATCTTACTCTCGTGTCTGCCGTCAAATAATTAAACATTAATACCTCCTTCCAAGTCGCGGAACCGCTTGGATAAATCGATAAACGTCGTTTTCTTTTACAGGAGTAACCGATTGAGTTCCCAAAGAGTTAAATCTGGCTCAAAAAGTATCGCGGTCAAGGAGGAACCGACGGATCGGGGTTACATCGAACCGACCAGCACCGTGACTACCCTGTCGTCGTCAGGACCTGCCGAGCACAACGGTGAGCTTAGGATTAGTCCGATCCGTGTTCTCTTGTGTCGCGATGCAGGATCCTACTCAGGACACAGTGCAAAATCAGAGGAAATCGTCTTTCAGTGGCGTTTTCTGACGGCCGATGAGCATTCGTTGACAACGATCGTTTGTTGGTCGGACCCTCCTACGCTCGGCTAACCATAGCTAATACAAACAGCGATACATTCGAGCGAGTACTGCACGAGGCCATTGTGGCGTAGAGCAATGATTCAACTATCATATAAAGTCAAGTAATCGAATCCCCTCGCTGGATCGCTCGGCCACTCATCCTTGGACCGTGACGAATCACTGCACAAAGGAACCACCGCGTCCCCCAGTCCCATCCCGATGATCCTACACCATCCCGGCGACAACGCAGTAAATAACCATCGCTAGACACTCCTCGGATTTGCACGTGTCAACCGTCGTCCCTTCTGCACCCGCACGTTCATCCATACGTCGTGCGCCATCCATTTGTGCAGAGTCGACTTCTGACATAATCATTAAGAGAATATCCGATGCACATCCGTTCCGTATAATCTGATACATGAGACCTAGCGATGGATCCAACGATTCTCAGATTCTTCCTTGTTTCCGAAGTCCATACGGTGCGATTGACAATTCTTCATATTTGATTAACGTTCGCTGAGGACGTACAAATTTCGCTTCAAATCACGCCGAGTAATTTACCTACCGTCAAGCGCAAACTCTAATTGGCGAAGTTTTTGCAGCGTCTGGAAGCCGATCGGAATCAAGAACATGGCGAAAAAATAATGCGAGAGGATTTATCGGGGGTGAAAATAATCCATGTAGCGAAGAACGTGCGGCGAGCATGACCAGGTGAGGCATGATGATGATTGTGCCTTTGTTTAGAGCGCGTATCCATGCCGTGAATTCCTCCGACCCACCTGCCCCTATTTAGTCCGCCATTCCCTGGCTAGGGGCTGATTAATTAGTGAGACGCATTAACAAACCTCCCTGGCTCGTCTCATCCTCCGACATCATCGTCTTCTATCTCGGTCTCTCACCCAGCGTAGGAACTACAGGCATACGTGTAGGTGAAGCTACTCTCACTCTCTCTCTCTCTCTCCATCTCTCTGCAGCAGGGGGCAAAAAAAAGCTGGAAAAACGGAGAGCCACCCCTCCGTGCAGGCGCAGTGCCGTAGCGACGAGAGGCGAGGATCCGACCCGGGCGCGTCAACTCAATTATACATACGCGACCCGACATGCCAGGAGCGTCGAGGGGCGAGGGTGGAAGGGTGGAGAACCGTAGCGAAAAAGAGGAAGAGTTCCTCCCGTACATCCAACTCTCGTGATCCCTTTCTCTCTCTTTCTCTTTTTCTCTCTATCTATCTAGTTTTTATTTCTCTCTCTCTCTCTCTCTTTCTCTCTCTCTCTCTCTCTCTCTCTCTCTCTCTCTCTCTCTCTCTCTGTCTCACTTTTTTATGTCTCCCTTCTCCTCCTATACACGCGCTGCGATTTGTACCGATGAATTTTTCATATGCGCTTTCAGCAGCCCGGCTGCTGCTGTTCGCTGCTCTTTTTGCTGTCCGTTTCAACGCGAAACTGGATACGTGTACACTATCGTCAGAGCGATGACGGTTCTGACGACGATCATAATGTTAGAAAAGCTCCCTTGTTACCGGACGGAAGATCAACCGTACCGACAGAAGGGACACGGCTTGGTTTACTTCAAAACGCGTTGAATTACTCAAGGTTTGTTCGATTCGAAAACGATCACTGTGATCCAGCAAATGATCTAAAGTCGCACTACCTTAACCAACCGAATCAAAAATCCCGGATTCTTCTAGACGACATTTTTTTTTCCTCATTCCAGTTTTTGAACATGGGTTAAACCGACCCAGCGACTTGTTCTGGCTGCTTCTGATTCTCCTTTGCACAGACGGTATATCCTGATGTTTACTGTCACCGGAAGTCAAGCCGTACATAATAGATGTTCCCTATCTGCTGTCCACACAACGTCGCTTCTTATTTGGTGCTGTGCGTTATGTTTGATGGTCCGTTAGGTCATGTCGACTGTAGCATGAATGTATTAGAGTTACTGACCTCAATATTCTTGTCAGTGAAATGATAAAAAAAGTCACGAAATTTGATCCTATAATTATTCGGCAGGCTGTGCGACTCGTATAATAAAGCAGAAAAGCCCGCGGAAGTTGACTTTCAATATTCCCGACAGCGCAGCGCACGAACCTTAAACGGATTATGAATTGCGAATAGCTTTTTTCCGATCGCTGATCGCGGGCTCTCTTGGAGGGGGTCGCGTGCGTTGCGTGCCGCGGAGCTTTTCATTAATATACATATCTCCGAGGCGTCTGGATCTTCCAGGACTCCATCCCCCGATAACAGACACCGCGGCCTTACGCCTCGGCTTTGAATATCGAGCAATTTCCTGCCGACGTTACTTCGACGAGCTGTTTTCCTTGTCGCGAAACGTGAGTGCAATTGTTATTACACGCCCTTGGTGCTCTATCCTCAGACACGAGAAACTTCGTGTCGCGTTGTCTCGGTTCGTGATAAGCTTTGAAAATCTTTGACAAGTTTCTAACTTCTTATAACGTAACCAGCAGCGATGATCGTCCAGAAAATATTTTACGAAAAAGTCGACAGACACACGACTTCGATATTCAGGGTGCAACGTAACTTCCGAATGCTTGCATTATGAGTTTTCATTGCGATCACTTACACTTACGCTGAAGTGTTACCGAAACGGAACATTAATAATAGCAATGGTGATACCGCTCACTTCTTGTTCTAGTCTTACTTTCAATATTCTTGTCTCATCAACGCGCCGAGATTTTATTTGAAACGTCTCGCATAACTAATTAATCCCCGCTAATGGTCTTAAACCAGTCCTTTCGTTATACTGGAAGTTTTAGGCGATAGGAATTAGAGTCTCGTTATTAATGGGTAACGTGGCGGGTAATTTGCTAACGGTCAGCTCGATTAAGGTTATAAAATACTCTGATGATGTATTTTTTGTACCTCTAGGTACGAATGTGTAATGCATCAATTGACGGTGTTGACTCACACGCGTTTCGTTCACATTGAAACCAGTATATTATCAAGTCCAAAGCCTTCCACACTAATCAACTATAGAGTCTAATTTCAATACATACTGAGATTTTGAATAGGTTTAAAAAATTATATATTTTCCCAAACACCCGGCGCAAGAAATATGATATGGGTATCCAATAGCAAGTAGCACAACCTTTGAGATACATTAAATCCGTGTTCTGTTTTCAAAGGGGATTTGCTGCACCATCTCCGGGCAGTTTATCTCGCATAATCCACACAATTACAGAAGCAATCAGCAGGAGGGTTGAAGCGAGGCTGTTTTACTTAGTAGCCGCAAGTAAACGCCGTTGAACAAAGTTTATATACGTTAACCTGTCTACGAGTTTGGAGCGTCGGGGAACGGAGAAACTGAGGGTGGTTGTAGGCTGAGCCGAGGGATGGTTTGCGGTTAGTTTCAGATTAAAATTAATCGGGAGTTGATGAAAACGGTCGTATACCTACGCATCGTTCGTTAGATGGACGAACTCGGGGTTAGTCGAGGCTAACGGGGCTGGTCAGTCATCCCCATCGGCCAGACCACTTGCTCGCTCTCAACCCCGGCCTTCCAGCTTCACAGCTTAACAACTGAGCTTTCTCTATCCTCCATCACCCTGATTCTGCAGCCCGTCGGGATCCTTCAATTATTCACGGTAACACCCCGTGTTGGCTACTCCCTTCTCGGTATTTTACGCCCGGTTAAATGGTGGGCATTTTTTCGCTCTTCTATACCTGAAATTGAGACTACGCCACTTGGTTCGCAATAAATGATTTATAGAAATGGCACAGTAAGTGGGGAGACTTCTCAAAATGTTTCTTCTGAGTGTCTTTTATCACCGGGAAAACACTTTTTTCACATCGTTACCAGAGAAAGGTCGGCTTCAGTGTTTCAAAGGACCAAGGACCGTGATTCTAAGGATCAGCGGAGCTTTGCGGACGCAATTTCTGATTAAAACAATGATTCCGTTTTAAAACCACGGCTCGCCACCGACCGCCCCGTACAAGAGCAAAGAAGATTATATGAAAGGGTTAAACTCCAGGCAGACAGTCTCCTGAATAATATATACAACCGGATTTTACCAGTCCTGCGTTGCTGCACTCCGCGTGCAATCTGCTGGTGTAACAGCACCGGTATACTTCTAATGACTAATTATTATTAAGTAGATTTTAAACTGTACCAAAATCTGCGACCCCACCCACATAGTTTCATGCCCGTAACTCTGAAGGTGATTGATTGATCACCTTCGTTCACTGTACGTAATATATGGTGTTGGATATTCTGTTCGCCGATTAAAGAAATGTGTACAATCGTCTCTTAGATATCGTGGAACATGATGGACGAGAAAAACTGCGAACATCCATTCCACTGTATGAAAATTTTTTTGGTAAAATTTGAACCTTTACTGGAAGTAAAATGCGGTGGCAGACTTTTCTAGCCCATTATTTGGTGCCAGTGTGACAATATATTATTTTATACAATTTCCTAACTGACCACAAAGATTGTTCTACGGTATTCGGTCGTTTTGGTCAATTTGGACAGCACCATTTTTCCTAGTGTTCCCATCTTCAACTACCGTCAATCCCATAAAATTTGCAAATTGTTTTTCCATCAGGAAGTGGTCTCGTTTATCAACCTTCGCAACAACAGCAGCAGCAGCAGCAGCAGCAGTACTCCAATGGAACTGCGCAAAGGGAGTCTAGAAGCTCTCCGACATCAAGCCGGCCAGCGAGCGCCTCCTCGGCAACGTCCCAATGGCCGTCGGTGGCACCCCCTTCGAGCACCGAGGGGTACGCATCGCGTCAAGAGACTGCTTGGAACGCGGACATCTACGCGAAGCGCAGCGTAACACCGACGTGGACCGAGCTCGGAACGCCATTAGAGACGCGGACTTCGAGCACCTCCGCAACTTCCTGGGACCGGCAGTCGTCCTGCTTCCAGAAGAGGACCTCGCCCACTCCCTGGAGCGCGGATTACGCCAAGCGGTCACCGACCACCACCTCCTCGCCATGGAGTGAAGTTGCCGTTGGGTACCAGCAGCAGAGAAGAGGCTCTCTTCAACTCTGGCAGTTCCTTGTCGCTCTTCTGGACGACCCGGCTAATGCACCTTGCATCGCGTGGACCGGACGTGGAATGGAGTTCAAGCTGATCGAGCCGGAAGAGGTGAGTCTCTCGATTCCATTGCTCGGTCATCAACGGATTTGGACTCTTCAGGGTCTGATGTTCAAACGGTTCAACCCTCCAGCAACGATCGATGGTGGTACGGATTAATTCTGATCACATTTTCATGCAGGTCGCGAGGAGGTGGGGCGTTCAAAAGAACAGGCCAGCGATGAATTACGACAAGCTGAGCAGATCTTTGCGATACTATTACGAGAAGGGGATAATGCAGAAGGTAGCTGGCGAACGGTACGTTTACAAGTTCGTCTGCGATCCAGAGGCACTCTTCAACATGGCCTACGGCTCGGGCAGCACCACTGCTGCTGTTCCTACGGAAATTCAGACCACCGGTGTTAGGAGCAGCCATTCTGCCATCGCGAAGACCGCCTCTACTACCGAATCCACGGATTTGGGAAAGCACAGCTCAACTGGATATGGTGACGCCGTTTTAGCAATGTATTCTAACACCGCTGCAGGTAATTTTCGCGGAAATTGTACTAGACTCTTGACTTTTTTCTGAAAGTCTTCTAGTCGTAGATACTCTCATAACAAAGTCATAACGTTTAGATCCTACAATCAAACCTGTCTTCTCGCAGTTTACGGAAGCCACAGTCTGCATCACCTGCACCAGTATCTGGGCAGTGCGAACGAGGGCTTCAAAACCCCGTCGGCAAGGTATCCAGCGCACTACGCGCACCAGTACACCAACAATAACAACCACCACCACCACCACCACCATCATCACCCCTCGACGGCTTACACGGAGTCGTTTTTGAACTACGGTCGGCTTTCCGCGCACGATTTCTCCTTGGATGTCAGAGCCCACGAGTCCGGGAGAGCGAGCAGTGGCTACCACCAGAGTAACGAATCCTCGACGTTATCGGCCGGGACCAGAGAAATTGATACCGCCAGAACTCGGGCCTCCGAAACGACCGGTGTTGATTCTGCGCGCGCCCAATTATCGGCCACCAGCGTTACCGACACGCAAGCACCGCTGCTCGATGGTAGTGCAGGCGCAAAACTTGATCAGACGTCGTATCACTGTCTAGGAGTCGGTAGCTGCGTGTGTTGAGAATACCGGTCGTTTCGACGGACTTTTAGTCGATAGGGAAAAAGTCGATTGTAAATATTGCGCAACACCCTGGGATTGAGGTTGTCGTAATTGTGCGCTTCGTCGTGCATGGAAACGATAATTATTCATAGAATAGTGTCCGAAATCAGTATGAAATTCTATAATAATATAGAATAATCTCGATCTAGTCGACGCAAAACTTTGTGATTTATTCATTTTATTGTTGCTGTCAAGCGTGATGATGATTACCACACGGATAGTGCTATCGCTTGCGGGATAGGTTTATCAACAATTAATTAATTAATGTAACGTTATTATTTATTGTGTAAATATAATAAATTTCTTTATCAACGCTCACGTACACTATAAAGTATACGACGAAGTTGCCATAGTTGCTTGCGAACGGACAGTTTTCATGTTCCTGTGATCAACCTTCTCAGTTGTGGAATTCATCGTCCTTTAGTTTATTTCTGTCCCTTTACATGGCACCTTTTAAAGTATGCTAGTAAAAATAACTCAAATAAATGAGTCAATGTTTGAAGAGAAAAATGAGGCGATTGTAAAAGTATTTAGGTATAATTATAGCGACACTATGAAACGTCGCATTATATCGATGAACTCATATCAATTTTATGTTAAAGTATAATTCTTCGAGATTATTCTGGCTCTCCTTGCATATTTGGTCATATGTTAATTTCAATGATGCGATTGCTAATCTCAGGCTGTGTATTAGAATCCGTGTGTAGGTACACAGATATCTGCCTACGTCGGTCGAATATAAAAACGAGATATAATAGTCAGCCAATATCACTGCGACATAAGAACTTACCTGAACACTTGTGGCCATGACATAATAACGGGCAGAAGTATCGCAAAATACTTTCCTCGAGTATCTTAAACAGCCGTTCGAATTACTTGGTAAACGGAAGTAAACTACTGGATTTAATTTTTCAAGATTTCAGGCAGCTTAATTTTGACTTTGGAATTTATTCGAATCAGGATCCTGCGATAAACGAATTTAGCTACAGATAAACTATATATTATTGCGAGCATCTAGATGTCAAACGAATTCGTCATCCACGAGTTTCGCAATTGAGCCAGGAAAATACTCTTGGAAAAATTCTTATCTTATCTTATCTGATCATCATCACTTTTCTGAATATTATCTTTCGTTACATACTTGGCACGTGATATTCATGAAAACGTTTATAACAGTGTTGTATTTATATTTAGTACACGTGCCTATACACTACATACATACGCATGTATTCACACATATTTAAATACTTTCGAATGATACTTGCAGATATTCCGCGAATGACGTAATATATCGCAGTTTGGTATATTTTCGGTTCTGACACAATTCATGCACGCGCTAAGCGGCCGGTCCCGCTGAGATGTTTACATGCCTGCGTCTCTTTTGCACGCATGAAAACTACGCGAAACTTTCTCCTTCTAGCGCTTCTCGGTCTAGCCGCCGATTGGCGAGTATTGTGAGTTGCTGATTCAAACCGCCGCGTGTGAGAGAGAGAGAGAGAGAGAGAGAGAGGGAGAGAGGGAGATAGGCCTAGCCGGCTACATCGATCCGGCACACGACACTTCTACTCTATGTATATATATATATATCTGATGCTGCTCACGTTTACCGGTTAGTAATAAAAATAATACGCTGGACGTACTTTGTCAGTCTTGAACAAGTCCTCGAAGCGGATGATCGAATCCGAAGTGCGGCAGTGCTATTAAGTGTTCTGTGTCCGAATACAACGCCAAGGATTTTACATAATTTTTATTTTATTTGTCATTCTCTGAGGTGAGTGGTGATTGATTTCTTTATGAATTAATCATCGTTCTTATTCTTTAACTCAGTTATGCGCGATTACATTTTTTTTTTTTTTTTTTGCAGATCAAAGTAATCATTTCGAGAATAGATCCAGGAATTTCTCCGTTTCTGTTATCACTTGTTTCAATTTCAATTCGGTTCCGATGTCTATCTAAATACTCGTTAACGGAAATTCTTATGCAGTACCTGGATTCTCCGTGTAAAAAGGTCGTTGTGGTTCTGTGAGAGTAAAAAAAAATTTGAGTCCAATAGTTTTCAAACGAAAAAGAGTCGGAGTTGACCAATTACAGTTTACTTCAGCATCGAGCGACGGCCATAACGGCCAATCGGTGGGATTTGACATTTAAAGAAGAAATTTGGTTGGCTGGTTTGAATCAGATCTCATTTGAAAACTGTTTGACGCCAGAAATTTTTGGTTCTAGAACTTCTTCAGAGTTTTTTTTTTTCGCGGAGAAAGTGCTGATCATGGCGGAGTAATACGTTCAATTTTAGAATATCGCACAGCCAGCTCAGTCAGTCGCAGTCAGTGACACCCACGTCATTTGATTTAATTGCGTCGCCTACTCGGGTTTTTGCACGAAAGCCGAGAAGCATTCAAACCATGTATGCAATCGCACCGTCCAAATATAGTACTGAGTTCACTGCTTTGTTTTGCAAAAATTTTGCGTTCGTTACATGAATCCGTCGTCTCGCTGAGAGCTCGATTATTCTCAAAATGATTTTGTTGTTTCAAGTGCTGATATTTATTGACAGTGACGCAGCGATAACCTCGCATCATATCTTAAGTTAAGCACGCAAAAATGCGCGAATATAAACCAGATCGTTACAACGTATCTACATTCTAATTCACAGGATAACAGCTGATAGCGTTCGTTGAACATTCGCGATGGCTAAACCGAAGACGAATTCTGAACCGGAGGAAAGCGCGATGGGTTTCAAGGACAAACAGAAGGCCCTTGATACTCTGAAGGCTCTTGACGGCCGTGACGTGTCCTATCAGTATCACGTTATCACCAGTTTCGTCAGCCGAGCAAAAAGGACGATTCAAATCACGAAGGACGAGGAGAAACTCACGAATCTTCGAGAGGCTCAACAGGTATTCGAAGACTGGCTTAACGATTATAAAGAAAATCACCGTGGCAAGGAAAACCTCGGCTATCTACCAGTTGAAACCGTCAAAGGCTTCAGGGCTTTGGCCAAGAAGTACGGAGTCCTGGACGACAGTTTCTACCGGTTAGTATATGGCGAAGGAAAATTCCCGGTGATCAGTTAATTATACTCATGCATTTGTGCCATGGTCCCCCTTTTTCTGGTAGGTAGCGTTACGCCTCTCATCATTTGACCTTCTGTTGTAGAGCGTACAAAGAGGAAAAGGGAGATTACAAGACACTGCGCGGAGTGAAAACTCCAAGCGGAGAGACGACCTGGGACATCGAGAGGAATCGTCAACTGAAGGAGATCATCGATAAAATAAAGTCGGACCACATTCAGTGGTTCGAGACCGACGTCGGGGACTTCAGGGGATTCCCGACGAAGGAGCACACGCAGTGCATATTGCTCGGCTACAGCCCGGAACCCACGAAGCTGAAAAAGTTGATCCAGCAGGTGGAGGAAAAATTTGAGGGGGTCAGCGAAGATGAGGATATGGAGTTGGCAGGTGGGGAAGAAGGACGAGAGAAGGGGACCAAGCGAAGTCACGACAGTTCGTCGGACAGTGATGATGACAGTGACGAGCCCCAGAGGAAGACGCTGAAGAAGGACGAGGAGGCGGAAGAGGTCGAGAAGGTGGACAAGGAAGAGAAGCAGGAAAGTGGACTCAGCTTTAAGGACAAAGAGCGAGCGAATAGCAGTCTGAAGTCTCTGGAGGGTCGCGACGTCGCTTATCAATACCACGCAATTACAGGACTGATCAGGAGGGCGGAGAGGGTCATCACCTGCACTAAGGACGAGGAGAAAATAAAAAATATGAAGGAGGCGATCGAGGTTTACGAGAACTGGATCACGGACTACAACGTCAATGGGCGTTCAAAAGAAAACTTCGGATATTTAGCCCTGGACTTGGTACAGGCGTACAAACCCCTCGCTGATCGATACGAAATTGAAGATACGGGTATTTTGAAGTGAGTCTTAAGAGTTGGACGAGCTAGAAATTAGCCCTATTTTTAATCTTTATATTTATACGTTGTACCAAAGTGATTCATCGATATATTAACGTTCATGGCAACTGCTCATTCTTGTTTGAAGATGGTGTAATATGTAACATGTTTGATTTTTTTTCCAGAGCCTACGAGCAGGAGGAGGGAGACTACAAAAGGCTTCGTGGTGTAAAAGTTCCAGATACTAAAATCACCTGGGACGTCGAGAGGAACAAGAATCTTCGCGCTATAACCGAAGAAATAAAGAACAAACATATTCAATGGTTTGAAACGGACCCCGAACTCCGTGGACTACCGACCAAGGAACACACGCAGTGCATCATGTGGGCGTTCAGCCACGATGCAGCGAAATTGAAGAAACTCCTACCTACCCTGAGAGAGAAGCTCAAGTTGACCGAGTAAACCTGCTTTGTAACGGAATATGTATAATATCTTGTATAATCTTAATATTTTGTTATGTATTTTGTCTGTGTAATTAAAGTTTTTCAAATTTCATGCGTTGGATTTTTTAGCTTCAATCCAAGTCAATGATACGTAATGACGACGACATGTAGATTAATAACATCTATGATGAATTCGATAAAAAAAAATCCTCAGTTTTTCTGTCTTTAGGATTCAAGATGTTTTGCCCCAAGATGTCCTGACGACGGTCACTTTGCGGAAGGCAGAGCTGCTAGCGAACGATTTATTTGCGACGCGTCTGTAGAGTGACCGTCGTTCGGCGGCCTGCCGGGCGCTCTGGGCGGCCGCTGAATACGTGAAGGCGGCGCAGGACGTTGAGGAGTTCAATTTTACCGCAGACGATAGCGAGGCTGTAAAAAAATATCTCCGCCATTGTGTGTGAGTAGGAATTTATTGATTATTCTTATACTGCGTATATCACCGACTACGAAACAGTTGGAACAGGCAGCCGGGGTCAATGTTAGGCAGCAGCAAATGATATTAGGTAAATGATGTCGGTCCAATTAAAAGTTACGACTGTAACGTGCAATTGAAAGAAGAACACGAAGTACGATTGTAATGGTTGAGGGAGGACCATACTGAAACTCAAAACTTTCACATTTTCCGTCATATTGAAATTCCACTTTGATTATCTGAAAGTACTCGGAGAGCCTGAGAAAATAGGTGGTTAAACTTGAAGATCTGTTAGAAATTACAGAAAATACGCCGTAGAACATTGTATAAAAATACCAAACTTCAAAATGTTCCCAGCGCATTGCATCCTATGAATATGAAGTCTGGAGGACGTAACACGCCCCCCCCCCCTTGGGGAAGAACATTCGGTGAGGGTACGGAATAGGATGTTCGGAAGGAAGTGGAATGCCATGAAACGTACTGACTCACTTACAGAATATTACAAAGAAAGGTCTTAAAATCTAGCGCCTAGATATTAATTACATTTAGATGCGCGATTTTTTTCCATTCTTTTTTTTTTCGTTTATTTGCGAGTTTTATTTCGTCACAAGCATGCATATCCGCCAGTGAATGTCTTTGCCGTCTTTTGGACGCAGGTGAGTCTCCGAATCGGGCCTTTGCCTCCATCAATAGGTCAACCCGATGTCTACGTTTCCTTTTTTTTGTCGGCAAAGGAACTGGGGCCGGACCCTCTGTTGGACGATCAACAAGTTCAGCAGCTGGAGGACTCTCCGCTGGATCATCCATAGATTCAGGAACAGGCAGCTCCGCCGGAGGATGCGAGGGTTCACGATTTGCTCCGAGAGTGTTTAGCAGACGAACCAGATGCTTGTAGACATACATCATAATCCGTTTTGCCTCGTTTTCGGTATTCGCTCTGCTAAACACTCTCGAGGCAATTACCCTCGCATCCTTCATGTCGAGAATCTTCCTGGACCTTATCTCCTCGACGTAGTCCTCGAGTACTTGATGCAGCTGAACGAGTGTCACATCCCAAAAATACATGCTGATGTTTTGACGTTGATATCGCGAGCTGAGATATATCTGAAATCCAATTACAGTTTCAATGCTCAAATCAAAATCAAAGAATCCAACAAACGAACAATAATAATAGTACAGTCAATGGATGAATAAATGTATAAAGTTATTACTGGTGAAAATCAATTTCAATAAGCGTTTGAAAAATGTCGTTAACGGAAAACAAATTTTTGCGAACGTGAAAGAGGAAAAATTAATGATCATTGGCGAAGCGAACCTAATCTAACTTACAATTAACATAATCATACATTAGAAGGAAATAGAACACTATCAACAATTTTTGAAGTGTTTCAGAGGCTAGCTGCGTCTTTGTTCGCCAGGCGAACTTCGCCTTATAATTTTGGTCGGTAAGGTTTTGATTGATAAGGATAATACCTGGGGCCCGATTCTGACTTGGTTTTCACCTATAGTTTTCACTCGTGAAAACGGTGATAAGCGCCAGCTAGACCAATTGGAAGGTAGCTTTAAACGGAATATCTTCTTTTCACGAGTGAAAAATAAGTCAGAATCTGGCCAGTGCGTGTGAGTTTACATGGATAGGTTAGCAAAACGGAGAGCTCAGCGGCGGAGCAGGTAATACAGAGCAAACTTCCTTATCCATCGCTTACCGCTTATCGCTTACCCGCTGAGAATTTAGTTCACGGAACGGACACACAGATCCGACGAAACCGAGCTCTACCAGTCTGTCCCAAGTTTTTCGCTCCGTGGGCTCTCTCAGGTTTCTCTCTGCTAGAGAGGTATTTGACGGGCGTGAGGTGTGATCGATAGTCTTTATTGCTCGCCGTGTATCGGGGCGGGGGGGGAGTTGGATTTGAGGTTAGGGTTAGTGACTCGCTGTCATTTGGCACAAGTGCGAGGGTTCCGATCGCCGGAATTCGCCCCGCGTTTCGCGAGGATCATGTTTTCGCAGTAAAAACCGGGCAATGAAGCATCGCGGAAGGTTCGCATCAGTGTCGAGTCGGAAATTCGGTGCTCCAGCCGAATATGTAAGGAACCTCTTTGTTTGACGCGAGGCGAGGTGACAAGTATCACGGGCAGTAAATAACCTGCGCGGTGTTTCACCCCGGCGAAATAAACTGGAAACGAGAAGAAAGCACCGAATACTACGCATCATGTTTTCCCTTCAACGGTGAATAAATAATACCCAAAATGTCGATCTCGTATTCGTTTGTTGAGATGGATCAAAGTGAGGTTAAGTGATAATGTCAAAGGCGGCTGATGCTGAGAGCGAGGCAGGCTCTATCTGCGACGAGGAACGTGTCAGGAAACTTTTTCAAGCCTGCGACGGAGACGGCGATGGCTTCATCGACAGGTCAGTACTAATGTTTATTGCCAACATCTCCACGACTCTGTGATAAAGAATTTGCATCCAGTCCTCATTTATGTTTGTGTCGTATAAGTTGTCCCTTTTGTAAAGAACTTGCTCCAAAAGCTTTTACCACTTTTTATGCACTCATCTGCAAAAGGAGCGAAATGAAAAAGATCAGTTTAGATCACAAGATGCCGGAGCAAATCTGAGCCTCTTCGTTCCTCATTCTTCTATACGTAAATTTCAGCTAGTCACCAACAGTTGATTCAACAGTTGAGTTTTGCGAGAATTGAACAATTTGTATTCCTTTTACTTTGTAGAAAGCTTTGTTTACGAGTTGAATAGATGACATTAGAGGGATCCTCGTCAGTTGCAATTATCCAAACTTTTAAATGGAAATCAACAAATCGATGGGTCTCAGAAACAGTTTTTCTCGTTTGATATGAGAATCTGAGCTCGAAGAGCAGTCGTTGAAGAAACTTATCGTTAGCACAGAGCACAGGTTGAATAACGAAGCTAGCACCGGTGGGGCGATGGGCTTCTGGTTAAACCCGATACCAACTTGTCCAGTTAGCAGGCCTCTGTGTTTTATCTCCTCTTGATACAGGGCTTGAAACACTAGTAGCATTGTAGTTTATCTCAATACTTTACATGCCGCATTCTGTGCGCAGTGCACAAAAGCGTGAGAGTTGAAAAGGTGCAGAATTTGATCCATGCGGTTTATGTAAGCAGTTTTTTGAGCTCGATTGAACCACAATTCCTCATTCGTTTCCTTTGAACGACACTGCAGCAGCTGGGATATAAATTAGTTTACAAAGCGTAGAAAAAGGGCCTCGACACCTCTCTTCATTACCGTGATTAGCTTTGAAAGGGAGAAAAGAAAAAGTGAGAGAGAGGTGTGTGGGTCTCGTTCATGCACCAACTCTCTTCTTCTTCTCTCTTCTCCCACTCTCGAATAAGGCAAAAACGTAAACACGATGCCACAGCCGTCGGTGCTCTTTATCCAAGGGTTTGAAGGAATGAAAGAGGGAAATATACGGGAGATTCCAAGACGCGCTCTGTGCAGGGTAAGGGAAGAACCAGGGGACTGACTTCTCGTGTAAACAAACCCCAGACTGCTGCTGGAGGAGAATAGAATTTCGTTCGACGTCGTCGACGTTGCCTCCAGACGCCAGTTTCCTTCCTCCACGTCTTTTCGCTCTCTCTGGTTTTCATTTATTCGCTCGAGTGAGCTCCGTACGCAATGGAATCCACGTGGTATATACCTTACAGGCACATATGTATGTAATGGCGTACCTACTCACCCCTGCCGCATTTTCATGACCAATATACGTAACGTAGGGGGGAAAAGGAGTGGCTAGAAGAGCTCGTCGTGTATCGACATTTTAAACGATGCAGGGGTAGCTGGTACGTAGATTCTTCTCCTCAAGAATCCTCTGTGTGCGTAACTCTGCCACGTTATTAAATTTTTCTACCCCGAAGACGCGACCAAGAGAACTTTTTTACGTTTGCTCGTGGAAAAGAACGTCTCAACTGCTCTGGAGAAGTCATAACTGTCTCAAATTCTTCAATTATGATTATATTACAGGGGATTGACAAAGAGTCGGAGTAATACAAACAATAATTATCATTAGAAATTTCCTATCGTTCATCGCTTCGTTTTTGTGGTACAACAATGGTCGACGATTTTTCACCGCCAGGGATTCGTGTGTCATCGTCCTCACTTCTCGAGAATATCTCTGAATCGTCAAACCAACGTCAGTCGAACAGACGCCCCAATTTATGGTGGAGATGATTCTTATTATAGTTTCCCGGATAGTTGCTGCTTGCTCCATGAATGATTCACTATGCGGGGTCGCTCCCGCTGTAACAGATTTAGTATCTCTTTGAAAACAACCCGCTTTCAAGCAGCGAATGCAAAGTCAGGTTACACACTAGCTTGCAGGCAAATACTACGTAATATCCGTAATCTCGTGTAGCATTATATACATATATATGTACATATGTAATAATACATACGTGTATAATACATCCACCCCCCACATTTGGGTGTACATATACAAGAAACGAAAGAGAAACCTGCGTCTGTAAATTTTTACCCCCAAATCCGTTGTCGCTTTTTCAAATCTTGTACGTAATTTGAAGCGAAAACTTCCCTCCTCCTCTGTTTTGGTAATTTATCTTCGTCTCAAACTCATTGAACTTAAATAATTATTATCGGTCTGTCCCTGAATGCTCGTTTATAATATAATTACATCGAATCGATGAAATAATATCATAACGGGTGAAAATGAATTATATATACCAGATACGAGATCAACATGTTTTTTTTTAACTTTATACATAAATTACTGCTTAAATGTAGAGTACATAATTTTCATTTCTCCGCTCTTATTGACAAACCGTATTATGAATATATACATATGTTGTCGCCTGTTGAAAAATCTCTTTGGAAAAAATGATTTGACACGTAATACGAAAACAGACTTTCCTTGTTATATTAATTCATAGTTTTTTCGACAAAGTAACTTTTGCCAAAGCTTCGAGCATCTGTACTGCATGCATTCGATAGCAACAACAAGAATAATAATGATAATACCTCGACTAACGGTAATAACAAGAGTTGCGTTGCCGTAAGCATTCAGAGTCCATTTTCCTACGTAATGCATCGCCTTACGGCGTGTAATGCGTATCCATAAATTGCGAGCACATGCCTCGCTTCTCTTTCGACCCAGTTGGCTCCTCTCTCCTTATGTACCTACGTGTACGGTATGTGAACACTTGTGTATCCTTTACATGGATGTACAATGTATATAGGTATAGTTTCAAACATATGTACATCCAACACGCTGACTCTGATAGCTTGCAATTTCGCGAACCTTTTTTTTTCTCTACCCACCTGCCGAATGAAAACGAGTAAATTTCTCAGTTTTTTGCCCTTCGAGTCCAATCAACGGGCGACTTTTTTCTTAATTGGTTCTACTCTTTTTTCTCTACTTTCTCTCGGCCCAGAAGCAAACAAAATCTTATTTAAATCGAATGTCACAGTATTAGTTGTTTATCAATTTTTACGAGAGCGTGTCTTTGTCGACAATTTTTCTTTTCCTTTGTACCGATGCCTTTTACACGTATACCAAAAGTACAAATTATTATCGCACGATTTTGTAATCCTTGTTCGTTGCGTAACGAACTTTTCTTCTTTCGTTGGGGGAAGAAAAAAATAAAATCACCGGTATATCGTGTTCTCCTTTTCTGGTATATTTTTCTTTTTATTCCTTCTGTCTCGTTTACATCACGTTCACGTTGCATGTATGGGCACCTATGGCCCAGACCTCGTTATCCAGCATCCAACGAGACCCCCGTATATTTTTCACCCCCTCCTTCCCTTGTAGCTTGCGATCTTAAAACCGGACTGAAAAATCCCCTTTTACGTACGATAAAAGTAGTCTCGGGGGGGAAGGGAGAAAAACTGCAACGGGTCTCTTCCCGATACTTACAGGGGTGGTTACTACGGCGCCACAGGTGCCTGGTATAATTTAAGACGAAGGTAAAGAATGTATATGGGCAATATGGGGAATTCCATGCGGACCCAACCAGAGTCAAAATGTTTTTACCGCAATTTTTCCAACTCTGAAACAGTACCTTGAATTTTTTCAGATTTTTTATTCGACTGGTTAATTATTTATAAATATTGAGACCATAATTCTACTCTAATTTTGGAAACTAAAATCGGTCTCTCGAATTGTAAATCAATGGTTTTTATTTCGATCTCTGGTTGCGTTCACGTTACCAACTTCAATCTTGTTTTTTCTATGCATATGAAGAAAAATATCTTTAACGTTGTATTGGAATAGCAATGTCATGGCTTAATATTATTATAGGTATGATAAACTTGCGTTGAAGAAAGAGGAAAGACAGAGAAATGAAAAAATTGATACACCATCTTAAATATTCATCACACGTATATTCGTTTACGATTAATTCCTGATCCATCGATCCACATTTTCTACGCTTTAAATCGGCAGCAGCGTTTTCTTTCAAATAACGTTGGCGACAGGGACTGCATCGTGCAGAGGGTAAAAAGGGACTCAGAAATCACTGACGCGCGTGATTCGAATCCGTATAAAATCGTGCGGAGAAATCCGCTTATATGCTTGGATTTTCGCAATATGTCGTTGTTATCTGGGTTTTTCTTTTTTCTACTTTGTTTTTTTTATTTCTCACTCCCATTAATTCTCTCTTTTCTTCGTTTCTTCATTTAATTAGCACTCACGTGGAACTAAAAATAATCCGTGAATGAAAATCGATACGGACGTGTACCTGTAGCTAAATTTCCTCTGCAAGCTCCGGAATAATTTCCGTTGAGTATTATTTTTACACGGCTGTTTTTTCTCTTTTTTTTCAACTATAATGATTGAAAATTTGGAGCTGATTTTTATCGAATCGAAATACCGCAGTCCTACAGCCCATAAAAATAAGTATTTTCGCGAGATTTGCGCAAAGAATTTCTTGTCGATGGTGAGAGCGAGTTGTTGAAGGAGTTGCTGCTGCTGCTGCTGCACTGCAAGACGAAAACAGGCCAAATCGATAAGCTGCCCGTGTCTTTCTCCTCTTCGGCGTCGTTTCCTCGTTGCAAAGTTGAGCGTATTTACGCATGTATCGTGTACATGATGTTGTTGTACATATATTTGAAAAATAGGTGCTCGAACTGTGGAGAGCAATCCCCCTGACGATTATGACGATGACGACGATTGTTTTAACGCCACTTGAGAACTTACTTCGTTGCCGTCCGCGCACGGTTTTTGTAATTTACATCAAAAGTTAGAGGGGATCCCTAACCAAGGATCAAGGATCAAGGATCAAGGATCAAGAACTACCGCGCAGGGATGACGAACGAACATTTTCGAGGACCTTCGAGGACTGTTCTCTGTAGGTACTCGAAGACGAGCGTGGGGGCATGAAATAATAATGATTTGAAAAAAAAAGGCTAAAACGAGAATATAAATGAAAATAAAGAGAGGATGAAATCACTCGCGATGAAGAAATTTTCCATTCTTCTTTTGTTTTTGGATTTTTGTTATCAGTAACGCAAAAACCTAACGAAACACGAAGAGAAACGTGAAAAATCATATCTTTTCTTTTTTTTGTGCAATTTGAGGAAATCTGAAGATAGATATCAAATTTGTGAAACATAACGAGTATTTGTTTTTACATATTCTTGTGTTTACAAGTTAATTGAACTTGAAAAATTGTGTTTCCTAAAAATGCATCGTATATTATCTGCTGTAAATATAACGAATTTCAATCTCGTTTTTCACCTCTTAATTTCTTGTGTGACGATGATCGTGATTATTTTTTTCCTCTATCCTAATTACAATATATAACGGATAGCATAATCGTCGTTATTGTGTGTATATAAGGTAATAAATAGGAGCTGTAACGGTGCAAACGAATCTCGTCGTCGACGAAGATTGGCGCAAGACAAGATTTTTCTAATATAGTAGTTGAAGTCTATTGATCCGCTTCTGCCAAATTTCGACAGGCATCTTATTTCCTCTTCCTGCAATTATTAACGATGCGACTTTGAAAAAAAATACAAAAGTTGATTTCTTTCAACCATCCTAACATACCTATTTATACATGTATCATACATACAGTACACATACCTATGTGTAACATGTGAATGTGATAGGACGTCCCAATCACCATATGCCTCCGTCCATATACCTACATGTACGTATATGTAGAGAGAGAGAGAGAGAGAGAGAAAGAGGGTCGTAAATCATCGATATCGGTTTGTAGAAATAAAACAACAAAGGCATAGGTGTGCTCTGCACCCACACCCTTCACCCTCGTTTCACTGCAGCGCGTCGCCGCATCAACTATGTACGTACATATATACACACACACACATATATATATATATATATGCACACATGTATGGTACATATACATATACAGACTGCAAGGGTGCAGAGTTTCTGGGTTTGAAAGGTTTTACCGGTCGACGTGGATCGCCTGTCCATTTCCGCTGTCAGATAACTTCGTGGAGTATAAAGTAAGGGGAATTCCATAGGAACTCGACCAAGGTCTGACCCTCACCGTTTCTGATTTTGTTTCAAAGATTTTCTGCAATTTTTACAGCTCTGAAACAGGTACCCTAAATTTTTATCAGATTCTTTATTCAGCTACTCGATCATTCATAAATATTCAGAATGATTTTGAAAAGGAACTATTTTTTTTTTTTAATTCTCAAAAACTGTACTTTCATTTCCCATCATTTCAATACCGGGCCCATGTTTTTTTTTCTATCGTTTTACAGGATTTCTAATATTTTCGATGACAAAATTCTTGAATCTTCTATTCACTTGGAATATTTTTAGACCGGTTCCATTGTGAAGCGAATTTTGTCCGTTTCTTTGGCACGTTCAACTTTATTTTTCTAACGTCATATTTTCGATAATCGTATTTTATCGTATTGATAAATTAAACTGTATAGTTCTTCAATTTAATCGTCATATAAATTCCTACATCTACATGTAAATAAACCACATCCTGCAAATGCTGTTTCACCGTTGAAACAGTCGACACTGCATTGCGTCCGCAGCAAGTAAAAGTTGCACACTGTCGCGAGGGTAAAAGTGAGAGAGAATCATGACGAAGAAGCGAGGAGGATAGGAAAATAGGGGGGCAACCCCTAATCCGTGAAACGTTGAGAAGGGTGGCGGCAAGTTCTACTGTTTTATGGCAAGTGACTCACTCTGCAGGCTTTGCGTATTCGATAAAACGATACATATACGACCCTCCTCTTTAATTACTCCCTTTCTGTCTGTCCGTCTGTAACAAGTTTATTACACGTATTCCTTTTTATTCCCGGTTGATTTGCGAGCGAAAATTCTACCCCCATTATATGTATATTTGAGATAATAGAAATGGCAAACCACTCGCGCACGGCGGAGGGATTCGTTAGATATTTATAAGGTCGTCGAATATATGCGATGCTAGATAGCGTATGTATATGTAAGGGTGAAATATCGCGTACAGCGCGTGAGTCAGGATCTTTCATTTTAACCCTTGACCTTTGAGGCGTTGGTGCAGCTCCGATATAAAAACGTCTCCACCTCGATATACACGTTCAACATCGATATATTGTATATATCATCGTGTGTTTTTGATGTAATAATAATAATAATAATAACAACAACGTCGACACGTGTCGTTGTTGTTGTTTTTCGACGACGACACGATTTGACTATTTACACCATGTGCAACTCTCCCACGGAAATTCCTCCCCTGTAGTACATGTATGTATATACATTTCCCTGCAGGTATCGTGCGTGTATAATAACGGATATGTTACATGACTATACGTGGATTACAACACGTACCATCCATCAATGTTTTACATTCCTAACTCGTCTTTTATGCATATATAGTGACACAGAATTGTTTATAGTCGATTCTATGTACTTACTACAGATTTATGGAATTTACGATCTTAGATGTGTATTACCTATTGTTTATTTTTTTGATTCTTGTCCTTTTTTTTCCATTGATTTCCTATTTTCGATATATACGTATGTAGACCGTGAATTATTTCATTTTTTTTAATCTTCATTTTACAACTCTTAATCTCTGCAATTTTTCAAGTAATACCAAAGCTTTTTCGAATAATTTGAATTAGTTTCCCGTATTATGGCATTTTATTTATGATTACTTAGGTATACGTCGTTATTACGTCTATTGGGAAAAATTTTAATACACTTGGTGAAAAACCTCGTACTGTGTGTATGTATTTTGAAATTGAATATTATTTTTTACAAACCTTGGTAAAAACGTTTAGGAATCGATGAACGTCAAAATGAAAAAATACCAGCGCGAGGTGAAAAATTATTTCACCTGTGTAACGCGGATTTGAATAAATTTCTTTTTTATTCCCAGAGGATAGAGTCATGCTCGTTCGATTTTCCAATCTCTTTTACAATATCGGCTGACCTGTGAAAAAATAATTCCGCGCGATAAAACCGCGGCAAAAATTTTTGCTTTCCCATTACGTACGCTTGTAAAATGCAGGTTTAGCTGATCTCGATGATGGAACAAAAATTTCGAACAAAGTAATAAAAATAAAAAAATTACAAAATCAAACTACATCCCCGGGAATGTACGCAGCACTTTGGGCACCTGGCTCAAATATCCATGGCGTCACGTATGCATTTTGTCGGGCGAGTGTTCCCATAAAATTTACCCCGTAAAACGTAAAAATTTTAGATTTAAACATGTCAAGTGAAAGCTACTATAAATCTATAAAAAAAAAAAAAAAAATTGAAACAACTTTGTCGAGCAATTATTTCGAGCGTTTTATTATGTAATTTTTAGATATACATATATAGGTATTATACCGTAAATTTTCATGCGACTAATCATGCCGCAATTTCGTTTTCAAATCCCTCCGCGTCTCCCTCTTTTATTATTAAATTTTAATTTATACTTTTCCGGTCCTCAGTTATAATGCGCCGTCGAGTTTGCTCCTCGGTCGCATCCCTTGCTTTCGGTTTCTTTAATTAGTCTGCAATCACGGCTTATATATCTTGTACCGCCGCCGCACCGCTGCAGTAGGTATACTACTAAAACTCGCGTAAAAAGTTTAGGAAAAGAGGGACGGAGAGGGGAGGCGGAGTGAGACAAGCTCAACTTCCTCGAATCTCTTAAATAAACCAACCAACCTCGTGCTAAATTTCTTTGTAAAGTAAAGGTTGAGTTACTCTTGAACAAGAGGATTATGTTTAGTCTCTTGGTATGTATAAAAACGGAAATTAACATTTCTGTAATATTCGCTCACTTTTTTTTTTTTTTTTTTCTTTCTCCCGGCACATTCATTCGCAAAGTTGAATAATTTAACTGATCGTAAAATATGAAGCAAAATTCAGTTTCCGAGATATCATTCGCGTGTCAGTTAATAAATTATCGTAGGAATCTGAAATCTATCAGGGTGTAGAATAAATTGTTATAATACAAAAAATGAAGTTAAAAAAAAAAAAAACTCTTTCAAACCACTCCAGTTTCGAGATGTTGAAATAGACAAATTTAGACGTACGTATGTATTTTTAATTTTTACAATTTTTCAACAGGTTTCGCTATTAACGTAGTTGAAAATTCGATAACGTACAAATATTATAATTGTTAATTATTAAACCTGACGACGTTGTTTTCTTTTCTTTTTTTTTTTCACTCTGTATCGTCTCGGAGTGTTTCTTATAATATGAGTACGCCTGTAATACAAGGGATTAAATTTGTTTACCGCTGTTTTCTCGTCGGCGAACCAATTTCACGAGATATGTTTATCCGCACCCAAGCTGATCATATCATCCGCCTTATTTTACGAGCCATGTACTTACTAATTGTTTACTCAGGCTCGCAATATCATCTCGAAATCCAACCAGCTTTCACAAAGCGTTTAGCCGATCGTGAGAGGCGAGAAATTCGAAGATCCTGTACAAGCAATGTAAAATTTTTAAGTTTCCTTTTTTTTTTTCTTTCTTTTTAGCTACGATTTTCCAACGTCTCATATTATACCCGAAAAAAATGTCTCACACGTTTTCACAAAGGTTGTCACATATTTGTTTGATCTAATTTATTTCACACACCCGCAGTATGTTAACTTTTGCAAAATTCCTCGCGTCGCCGAAATATTTTTTCCCGCATCACCCCTCGATCTTCATTGTTTCCGAATGTATATGTCATATAGATGTAGACATGTGTTATATACACATAGACGTATCGGAGCTTACGTAGTGGCCAGGCATGTATAATCAAGAACGAAAACCGCCGCCGCACGGATTCGCAACGATCGTAAATTTAGCACATTTTCTGCTATATATGGATACACGGAGACTTGTGTGCAAACCACCGAGTACGCGCACACCCACGCACATATGTATGTATGTATATATGTATATGCATATGTAAAACTCTCCGTGCGGGATGGAAACGCAGGACGGCCTAACCATTTTGTGCGTATAATTCAATTGTAAATATCTGCGGGATGACTGACTGACTGGCTGGGTTATAAACGGCTGTACCTACTATACGTATCTACGTGTATTACGTATGTATATTACCTGTACATAAACCCATGGAATTCAATGCCCATTGTGATTCTACCCGTCTGCGTATTAGATACGCGTGAATTTAGATATTAGTTTTACGTAGAATAACGTGACGTACGTTTTGGCTAAGCCGAGGAACAAAATTCATTAAAAATGATTCTTGAACTTTTATTTGATATTGTAATTTGTTTAATTTTTGCTCGAGGATAATGCATAAATATACATATGTTATACATATATTATATTTGACCGAGAGAAATCGGTCAGCATCGTTACTTTTTTTCAAGTATTAAATAACCTCATTAAATTATCAAAAAGAATATTTGTCAATTTTTTCAAACTACTTCATTACATTCTATGCCGTTTCTTTGGCAATATTGTATAATTTTTTTTTTCTTCTTTCGCCAAGTGTCTACGTTCAACCGGTGAAAAAAAAAATTAAAGAAATTGTCAACTATTATAATATTTATTGAGAATATGAGTCAAATTTTGAAAACTTGTAGAAAAAAAGTCGTAGGAAATTTGAATCCTGCAGTATTTATTATCTGCGTGCTGCCGCCCAGCGATTAATAATTACGTAATAGATAATTGAATTAGACAAGAGCGTGAAGTAAAAAAATAAAAAATAAAAGTATAAATTCTACCCTCTGGAACGTCGTGATATTTAAAAAGATAGTTTTTTTTTTTTTTTCTTGCCGTACAGGGGTATACAGTCGTCGTCGGAATTTTGTAGACGATAACTATCCGACGTCTCTTGCGTGTTGTAAAGCTTGAACACGCGAGCGCAGACCCTAATTAACCTTACTCCGCAATTACTTGATCAATTATTATACATATAATACAGGTACGTATTATACGTAATACGAACGACTAATTTAACGCAATTTTCGGCGGCACGTGCTGCAGAAAGCAATTCTTCTGCGTGTGTGTGTGTGTGTGTGTGTGGATTTGTTGCACAGTAAATTTCGTGTTGTGGGCGTAGAACTATTTTCTTTACAACGTTGATTACTGGGGATGTTCGTTTCCGTATTTGGTGTGCGAGTGCGGCTTCAAATTACCGAATTGAATAGGTGAGCTGATCGTGAGATGAGATTTCATTCGATTCGCGTGAATTCGAGTGATTCCGAATTCAGAAGTAAACAGATTTGCAGGGGCGGTGTTGAAGTTCCGAATTTGAAAAGTTCCGAAAGCATCAATTCAGGAGATTTTCAGTTTCGTAAATTTCTGGCTTGGTGAAATTTTACCACTTTGATCTTCCTTTGTTTTGGATTTTCGATACTTTTACGTTCTGAATCCTGGTCATTTTGATTTTCGGTTTTTTTTTACACCCACTCGTTGAGTAAACTACGCTGTGCGAGTATATTTTGATTTTCGGAATTTTACTGTATCGAAACTTTAATTTTTGGAATTTTGCTCTATCGTAATTTTACTTTTCGAAACTTTGCTGTATCGTAACTTGGATTTTCGGAATCTTGCATCTCGGAAATTTGAGCCATCGAGTTTACAACCATTCGAAACTTTGCTGTTTCTTCAAAGTTTAAGTTCTTTACTTCAACTTTCGCCACCAAATAATTCGGAATTAGGCGCTTTCGGAGCTTTTCAAATTCAGAAGTTGAACCAAGTTATTTACAAATTGTTTCGCATGATTTTCGCCAACGAAAATTCATACGTAAAATAAAAAAATAAAAACAAAAGAATGCTGCCACTAGATCGATACAGAAATTCAAATAACAGAAGAGAGTTTACTTGTTATTCATTTCAAGAATATACAGAGAAAATTGAACCGCATATAATTGCCGTCAGTTTTTAGATCAGGAAAGAAAGTTCCTTCCGACTTGATTACTTGCTTGTAATAAAGCGCATTCGAACAACCATCAACGCTACAAATTGACGACTGTAATTGTTCGACTCTTTCTACTGGGTCACGTGCCATTCGCTTCCGTGTCCGGTCTAAACATAGACGACGATGCCTGTAAGTACGTGTAATAGACACTCTCCGAAGTCAAGTCTGGTGTGGTAAAATATCCACGTGGTTGCATCCGCCTTTTCGAGTAGGTGTTGCAGTGCTTTACCAGTTGGTCTTTACTCGCCGAACGTCACGCTCCTCGTTATTCAAATATCTGCAGTGTTACTTGATCGTGTCGAATAACGTTGAACGCGGGAAAACAATTCGCTTTAAGGGATGATATAATAATAACTGACGAGCAATTCTACCGTTTTATAATATAACAAGTGAAATTGTTGAACATCCAATTCTGATCGTGGAAATATAAAGCCATACCTCAATAACTTTCGGTCTCAGTATGATTTGGATTCTCGTTACACCGTTTGATAAACTTGGTTCAATACTGGGATCGATCTGATGATACATAAGAAGTGGATAAAAATTTATTCCGTCTTAATTATTCATAAAGAAGTCACGTTGTAAGAATTAATCGTCGAGGGTTACTAATTATCAGAATACAGCTGTGGAAGGAATGTTATAATTGATTTGACGATTCTTGAAATACCGACACTCTTGATGTTCGACACCTTGACATCTTGAAGCTCCGAGCTTTCGCGGTGGAAAAAAAGATAGAGAGACGGAAAATAAAATCATTCGAAAACGATTCAGCCTTCAGCAATCGAGACGACGACGATGGTCTGCTTTTTGCATTCAACTGTCGGGAAAAGTAGAATAAAAAATGGAATATATCTTTTTCTCTCTTAATTGTGCACGTTTTCGCAACAGCTCTTTGCGCCATTTTTCTTCCCTTCTTCTAAACGAATCACATATCGTATCGTATCGTATCGTGTAGTCAGAAGCCGCTTGTGTCGCCGGTATATTATACGTCTATTCCGTCACGGAATCATCGCGATGCTCGATTCGGCGTTGGTATCTGGACCGAAAGTAAAAGCTCTCGATGAAATCCTCGTCGTGCAGCACTCGTGTGTTTTCAGACATCATGCTGGAAGGGTTTGAAAGGGGAAACGTCTGAATATTGTGACATACCTGCAGGGGTTTCGATTGCTCGCGATTTTACTCTATTTTACGTTGTTTTTTTTTCTTCTCTCTTTTCGCTTTTCTTTCTTGCTTCTCCTTCCTGATATACGTGAACCTTTTCCCATGGTAAGCATTCGGCATTCCTGATATATCTCAGTTTTGGAAATGTCGAGGAATTCATCACGCTTCATTTTTTTAACGCTAAAATCAAACCGTGAGAGGAATTCTCATCTCTCTACAACTCTGCTTACGGTAGCGTATGATAAAGAAAATTTTTTTTAAAACACCAAGCAATTTATCCGTAACAGTTAATCCTTACCGGCATTGTTTCTACTTCCGTTTACCGTAGTTACAAAAATTTTGCGACACGTATTTAGCCTGCCAGGTTGCGTGAGTCGTTAACAGAAAAGCATTCGTCTTCTTCCTCTTTAAAAAAAAAAAGAAAAACACACAGACGCACTAAATAAATACCAAAACAGCCACATCAAGTGTCGTTTAAAATACCTTCAAACATGACGAGGCCACATATTTTTGGAAATGGAGCAAAGCACTCCTAGCCTAAACAACGCAGAATGCATTTACGGGTACCTGCAAGCAGCTCGATGAATTCTGATCCTCTTCAAGTCTATTACAAGGGACTCTCTTTTACAACGCGGTATACTATTATACACAGGTTTTAGATATTAAGCAAGCCTACCATTGTCTGACTTTGATCCATGATTAAAGGAGGTCAAGATGAGATCTCCACCGCAGCTGCATCTCTTCTTTGCTGTGTGAAGTTTGAGATGACGTTGTCATCGATAAAGAGTATATGCATCTCGTGTACTACCTATCTTTTTTTTTTTTTACTCTCTTCTCGTTAGATAAGTATTTTCATTCTTCTATCTCGGCACTTCTTCTTCTTCTTCTTCTTCTTCTCCTT
The DNA here is from genome assembly GCF_021901495.1 of Neodiprion virginianus. Taxonomy (NCBI): domain Eukaryota; kingdom Metazoa; phylum Arthropoda; class Insecta; order Hymenoptera; family Diprionidae; genus Neodiprion; species Neodiprion virginianus. The sequence goes on from NC_060882.1 coordinate 26,535,928, forward strand.
TTATCTCGAGGTACAGTATGAGACCTGTCCTCAGTTCTAGAGAGAAAAATCTACGACTTGCTGCCGCTGCTGTTGCTGTTACGGTACAGCTTTGTCACCATAGAGTGTGCTTGCTTGGTGAATCGAACAAAGCTTCTCTTCCTCTCGCTCGATGTAACTCTCACTCTCTCTCTCTCTCTCATTCTCTCTTTCTCTCTTCGGTAGTGTACAGCCCCGTGGGTACAACATTGAATCGAAACCTTATAGCTGCAGGAACGGAAACGTTTCTAAATTTAAAACGACGGAATTCAACACCGTTCCGTTCCGTTCCGTTAATGGTGCAGTACAACGCACAATTCTGCACGTATTCCTCGGTTGTACGAAGACTCTTATCGCAGCACCCGTTTCGCCAAATCGCACGTTGTATACGTACAAGTATGTGCACAATTCATCAAACTCTACGGCACCGATAAATCTTTCCTCGATTTATCGATATCAAACAATAAGAAGAACGGAGGATCGCTGAGTGGCAATCGGGGACCTTTTATATTATACGGTAAAACAAGTAGAGTAAAATCGTTTGGGAGAAGTGAAGGAAGTAAAGGCCAGTCAAAGTCCGCTTTATAGCTTTGCGGATTGCACTTTACACAGTTCATCGCTATCTGCAACAATTTTGCTCCAGACACTGGTTTAACATTGTACAATATCCTATCGTTGAAAGTGACTTTTTTCATAGCTTCGAGCGACGCTCAAATCACTATTGCGGTTGTAGTTCGAACGATGCGTTTCTTACGCGAACATCTGTGACTCTCCTTGTCGATATTAATAATATAAATAGAGTGAAGTGAATCTTTGGCGCGTTGTATGCGCAGAAAATTAGCCACGCGTTTTTAAAAGTGACGATTGTTCATCGACTGGGGTGATGCAGTCCACGCCGAAAGAGTGGGAGACTCGAACGTTGCAGAGAAAATCATTTCGCCGACGCAAACGTTTCGTTACGAGATGGTAAGGCATGGGATTACGTTTCAGGGTCCAGGGGAAAAACCGTTTCAGTTCATTTTTTGATCGATAACGAGTTAGCGATACCTTTGTTGTGGCATTAGAAAGTAGATACTTTCAAAAAATACGAGAGATTCAGATTCGTAACGTTATCGTAACGAAACATCGTGGAAAAATTATCATTTTCTTATTTTTATAAAATGAATTTCAAGGTACTAAGATTTCAAAATACGATTATGTATTGTCTTATCACGGGTTAACTGAACTTCGAACAATTCGAAAAATCGCGAAACGTCGATTTTGCCTGAGCACTAATTGTTGCGATAACATTACCAACTTTAATATTATTAAATACCAGTGCTGAATGGGAAAACCAATTATCAGTCCAAGAAAAATATTATAAAAATTTCTTTCGGATATACTCTTGAATGAAAGCAACCCTTAATTTGCATTCTTCTTGAAATCAGTCCTAGTGGACTGAAATGATTCTTGCCGTGGACCCTCCGGTTACTTTAAGGTATCTGTAATTAAACCATAAAACCCTTCGTCGAAATCCTGTGTACTTTACACATTAATGATCATTTTTGACATTCTTCTTTTCTTTGTTTGTACCGAAGGATCGATGCTAGACAATTATAGAATATGTTGCAAGTGTGCGAAGATCGTTCTTCTGCATCTTACTTACACAAACGTGAAAAGCACTCGGTTAGTTACAGATCGAATTTTCTTTTACGTTGCACAACGTATGTAATGAAAAAAGAAGTACCTTCATAGAAAGAAAAACGAAAAATAACACACAACCTCGATGGTTGTGATAGTTGCGTTGTTGCGCGATAAAGCAGCGCGGGAATGAAGTAGAAATGAAAAAAATGCCCACGGGCCGGAACGGCGTGTAACGTGTGACGTGTAACGATTGCGCCATGCTTTTACCATGGTCAACCTTTTTTCCAGGTCTGATCATTCCGCGAGATTTGATGTTGAAACGTTTCAGGGGTGTATGTTGGTAATAAAAAAAAAAAAAAGAAAAAAGAAAAAGCAATAATAAAAAGGAACGGCAAGAGTAAAACGCGGGTAGACATAAAAGTGGAAAAACTGTTGAAAGATTATTTTACTACCGGGTGAAACGGTGCGGGATTCACTTTGAGGGGAAAAAACGCGCTCGTTGTTCAAATAATCGATGGGAAAATATCAAGTTTGTCAGATTTTATCTTTTCATTTTTTTTTCTTTTTTTCCTCTACTACAATTTAATTACGAGACTGAAGTTGGCGAGGTTAATGTAACGGAAACTCGGTGGCAAAAAGTTACTATTCTGCGAGTTTACAGTGAGTTTGAAGTAGTTTGCAAAATATTAAATACATTTTGCCTTGTCACGATTTACTACCTTTCAAACGTTCCTCGAATATTTCTAAGCGTAAATTCTTACAGTAACGTTACTAACTCGAGCCTCATATCGAATGACAATTTGTTACAGCAAATATTGTTGAAACATTTTCCCACATATTTTATGTAACAAGAATTCTTTCTATAAAACACATCGCGTATCTATGCATACATTATTATTATACACAACCCGGGCCTGTTTTTTTATTATATATGTATAAAACGCATCGTCGCGAGAAACACTTGTTCCCAAACTCGTTCTCGCAGAGTATATCACTTGTATGTTTACCCATATGGGTATTTATTATAATACGCGCATGGTACGCTGCTTAGCGGGTAATGCGGAAAAGAAGAGGGTGTCCTGCAAGCACCGGGCTAAATTCGTTCCTCTCTAACGAGGGTGAGTCGGACCGTGTGCTAACTCGAAAGTCAACCCGGCTCAATTCTCAGCTCTCTTTAACGCAGCCCAGCTCCACCTGTGCACATTTTTTTTTTTCAGCAATTTTATTAATTCTATTTTTGATCCCATTAAAACGTGCAATTATAAACTTAATCCCGCGTAAATGTATGCAGAGCTCGCGAGCTTTTATATACACGACCGTGACGGTGATAATTATCGTCGTAACAACGCGGTTATGCTCGTAATTGTTGTAATAAAGCCCAGATCTTGTCACATTATTTTACTTATATCGCATCAAAAATAACGTAACACTTTAATTACTCAAATTTATATCGTAATACGAGCGAAAGAAATTACTCGTAGATTTGAATTGTAAACACGCATGTACCGAAGATTATATATTTTACCATAAGTACAAGTAATTATTCTTTTTACAATTCATTTTGTTTGTTTCTTTCATTTCGGACGAAGAAAAACATTTCTCTTTTTTTACAAGTAATCGATGACACGAATACATTTTTTCAATCGCTTTAATTTCAAATTTACGATGTTGTTTCAGTCAGGACCTTTTGACGGTATGTCGAGAATTGAACCTCGAGGATTCCGTCGAGGAACTTATGAGAGAACTCGGCGCCGACGAACAGGGGCGGATTTCTTATCAGGAATTTCTCAGGCGAAGACTTGCTCTTCGGCCTGAAATCGAGGCACTTAGATCGGGGAAACACAGGACCAGTCCTCATCACACTGCTCATACGATCGAGTACTTGCCTACCAGCAGTGACAACAGCTTGGGTAAGACGGTCACGAAATTTGGCAATCATACCAACGTCGTCGATCAATCCGCATGTCTTTGTGTGTTAATATTCGGTGGTAATTTTATTGGAAGATTTTTTAGTTACATTTTAGGTATAACGAAGGAATAAATAAATAGAACGAGAGAATTAAATGATTTTTCAGATCGTACGTATTTGGTTTAACATTGGGTTGTAGAATGAAAATAGTTTACATGATACGAATAACTGAATGTCTTTTTTCAGTTTCAATTTGAAGGGTAAATAGAAACCAGCATTTCCTTCTACCTCCCTAAACAAATTTTTGTCACTTTCTTATTTATATTTCGGGTGACGAATCGTTAGAGCTGCGGATGAAATTGACCCCGAGGCATCTAAATTTACATTCTGTATCGTGCCTGTAAAGGAACGGTGTCCGGACGTCATGAAAGCTGGGAATTCGACAGTGGAGCAAGAGATTTGTCCCCGGAGCCGCATACTCTTCAAAAATTGGTCGAGGCTGCGGCCGGCGGAACCGGAAATATGTTGGAGCTTGCTAACAAGGTTGGTTCAGTTGAAAATTTTACCGCCCGTCTTCCTAATTTCCTTCTCATTCTCAACCCAATTGAAAGGTTCGTTGAAAACGATAATTATCAGCACTTACCGTAATGAATTTTTAGTATTTGTATGTAATAATAAAATCGTTAATTCCTATGTGAAAAATTCTTTCAATAATTAATATACACGTATACCTCTCGTGTATATTGGAATATTTAAACCGCGTCGAAATAGCCTTTGTAAATTGGAAGGGTTGGTAAAAAACTGATATCCCGAGAGATCGATATCCCGTTACATACAAATTTCTGCTCCTGCAGCAGCGTAGAAATCGAGGTCCTCCTCCTCAAACCCGGAAACAATCCACTATATTCGACGGGGGGAGAAACTCGGATGTCCAATTTCCTCCATAGTCTACTGTAACCTGTCGTTTATGCTATATATATTATATATATATATATATACGATCACTTGTGTTTGTCGCGTTGAAAGGAGAAAGAAAAACGAAAGATCGATAAAAGAATATCGTATCATGACTGTACGTTGTATATGTATATTAATAATAATGATGATGATGATGATGATGATGATGATGATGATGATGATCAGAAAATAATTAAATCGTGCCCGCATCCCTCTATTTTTGATTCGCATACATCGAATAGAAAAATACGGACGGACCATTTATTCTGTCGATAGATAATCACTCCGTATATATATATATATAGTATGTATATATATCCTCCATCCTCAATTCCTCGCCACCATCTTTCATAGAAAACCTATGTATGTATATACATATATATTATATATATATATTGAGGATGGAGGCTTCGAATCGATAACCGTGACTAGATTTAAACTTCTTCTTGTTATACCCCCTGGATTATACATGTATAATATAAATGTGTAATGGAACCGCAAAAGCGACGATGGTGCGTTGTGCGTATCTTTTGAGTAACTATATATTTATACCTGAAGTGAAAAGTTTAACTCTGCAAGTCTGCGATTCGCTTATGCTTCAAGTTTCAAAGTTTCTGAGATGCATTCCGATGTCGCTGTATGGGTGTGTTTCAACACGTGAGAAAAAGAAAATTTACATGCACTTTTTCGAAAGAAAAAAGCATTTTTTTATAAAATTTATCTTTTAAATTTGAACCCTCGTAATTAAATTTTCATCCGTGTATTGAATAAATTTTAATCATGGGTTGGGTTCAGTTTTTTTGGACTGATAATATCGATTTCAAATCTGCGGGAATTCTTTAATCATATTGTCATGTATACAAATTTTACAATTGAAAGGACCAGATAAATTTTTCCTCAAATTTTTATACTTTTCGTCGCTCTGACTTCACGAAACTTCAGCGTATAATTCAAAGAAAAGTCGTTTTTTTTTACAGAGGCTCGCTTCGACTGTACATACGTTTAAATTCTCACAAACTCGAGAGCTGTCTTCTTTAATACACAATTCTCGAATTTTATACGACAGTCGGATTATTTTCAAGCATAGATATTATAGTTAAATATACGTATCTATGTAATAACGCAGAGCTGTGAGTGTCGCAGATTAAAAATATTCGCTAGGCAAAATATGATCTCCGATTATTATAACGTACAATCTGTATTGCGAAACTCGCTGGAATAATATGTACGACAGGAATAATAAATATTGAAATTAAAGCGCGAGGATTAAAAACCGAAGAATTTCCGTGTAATATTTAACCGTCAAAAGCGTTTCCACGATTATTTTATACACGTATAGATCTGTATACATCGAATTTTTAACGAACATAACGCATCAGCCGGGCACAGCGATCTGCATCCATTTCATCAGTTGATTAGCAAGCTTTGATATATAAATAAAATCATCATCATCATAATACACATAAAATTTTTCGCTTTGAAGAAAAAAAAAAAAAAGAACTCGAACGATTGGAATCCTTGAGGGAAAAAGGGGTTGAAATAAATTCGCGAATGTTTGCAGCCGTAATATTCGTCTGCGTCGGCGCCATTTTACTAATTTGTAAATGAAGGCATACGAATGTAAGAATACTTACTCCTGCTGCAGCGGGTATTACGGGGATTTTTATCCACGTGCCTTACGCATTGATAGATGTGCGGTTTACGTTGTTCGTATATCATATGCTCGGTTCATTGGGCTGTAAAACGAACGCGTGTGTAACGCGGCAAATTCCGAGTGCAAATTACCTTCCTCCTTTCATCCCGCGATTCTATTCAGACTCGTTCTTCTTCTCTCCGTTTATTTATTTTTATCTCTCGTCTCATTCAAAAGCGATCCGTCCAAGTCCGGAGAGGAATATTCAAACGATTATATATCAATGGTACGAGGTTTTACCTACGTTTGGGAATTGGGAAACGTGAGGGTTACTTTGTCAAGGGTTGAGGGTTGAATTTTTTTACTGTTTTTCTTTTTTTTATATCCATATTCATTCATTCATTACAACGATACTTATTGCGAAATGTACAGTTGGATTATATCAACGTTGTTTTTTTTTTCTGTTTATAAAATCGAAATTTTCATATCTCTATAAAAATGCATTCATACGTAGGTACGTATGTATAGTATGGACACGAATTTATCATTATACAAACTGCAAAATGTATAAGGAATATTCAAATCAGCCAAACTACCGTCGTCGCGTGTCGTTCGCGAATCTTATCAAACTTTGTGAATCAAGCCGTTGAAAAGCTTTCCCATTATTATTATTATTATTATTTTGGTTGTTGTCGTTGTTGTTTATTATACTTTGCCGCCGCACCGCCGCCGTCCATCTTCTCGAAAGAATGGATAATTAGGACAGGGAGACAGAGAGACTGTCGGCTATTATGTGCACCGTTAATTGAAGTATTAGATGAGTTAATTAAAAAACCTCAAACCGCGCTACCGTTAATTGGTCAAACTCGAATATATTATCTTTCCAGAATGGTGGCAGGATTTGAGAAAAATATCCTTTGTATATATCAGTTTTCTACAATACTTTGCCAAAGGTTTATCGTGGCGTTGAAAATTTTGCGCAGAATATTTACAAGTACGTTCTGTAATCTGTTGTTTTTCCTTTTCTTTATTTATTTATTTATTTATTTTTTTTTTAAATAAAACTCCACCCAACCGTAGGTACGTACCACGTATCCTTAAAGCACGCAGCGATCGAAGCCGGTGTGATAAATAATGCGTCGAAGAGAAACTACGCGTCCATGTAAGTCACACATGAATAAAATATGCGAATTAAGTATATTATGTGCTTAAACATCGACACGTGTATTACGTACATGCATGTAAAACGTACCTATACCGTGCCTAAAATATCAAAGAATTTGGCGAGCTTGCGAATTGTAATATCATATATACGTGTGTGTGTGTATACATATATGTGTATAAATATATATGTATATGCAAACGCATACAGGCATGTACGACCACCACCTTAAGAGCAACCAACTACTTCGAGGGTCAGTTCGGCGAAACTCGGGCGGGTTCGTCGGTCCTCGGTAAAGTAGGTAGAACCTTCGTTCCTACCTCCGGCGTATGGAATCGGGAGGGTATTCCGAAAGAGAGGGTGTGAGGAGGGACGGAGGGACAGTCCTGTCACGCCAGTTCAAGCCGCGTGTTCTGGCCTCGCGACGCTCTTGCCCCGTTTGTCAAAAACGTCGCTAATCGCGGGACAAAAGGAAAAAAAGAAAAACAAAATCGAAAGAAAAGAGAAGTAATTTCGCGAGATTTTTTCTGCGCGATACTTTGCTTTTTTCTTTTTGTTCTTAAAACTGAAATACGGATATCAGATTTCATCGTCGAGCTTTTGTTTTTCTAGTCTTTTTCTCCACTTTTTCTTTTTCATGTGTCGTTTTCGGTTGAAATACGGCTCGAATTGTGAATTGAGTGATTGATGGTCATGTTGTTCAGTGATTAGTGAATATTGTCATATTACAGACATGGTTCGTTTATTTTTATGATCCATATTCGTTTCTGTGCGGCAAATTACACGCGTCAATGAAATATATTTCTTGCAAGTTTCAATTTTCATTCTCGAAAGCACAAATAAATATGCTTTCCTACGTTTTTTCACCCGTCTCGCATCGCACGAGATAATAGCTTGCATTATACTGGTTTCTGGTGTCTGGTTTCCCTTGAATATTGTATATTCGTTACGAAACATCTTGTTATAACAATAATAACAAAAAAAAAAAAACAAACAGCAGTACGTATAACGGTGTCCGAAATTTAAAACACCGTTCGAATAATTCTTTGCTTTATTAATATATCATGATACGAAGTGCCTTCTACGTACAAGGTGCAGGTTAAATTATGTATCTACACCCACGATATTATCTCTCCATGCATGAACTCCTCCGCCGAGTACATCGTTTTACTCTGTATATTATTGAACGCCACGTTTCGATCATTCGTTATACCTGTTTTTGATTAATCGACGGGACACGTATGCCAAACCAAAGAGCGCCGGTTTTGCCTGGAGGAAATGGATAAAAAATTACACATGTGTACTTATATATAGGATTATACCATTTTAAATCACATTGTTTATAATAAATTTCGATTCTTTTATATCACAAGGCTTACCGAATCGGGATTGTAAAAAGTAAGGTCGTTCAAATTTCCAATTATACGGACGCATCTAATCAGCTTCACAAAAAATCTGTACAAATATGTTTCCTCTAGAATTTAATACCTCGTTAATTTATTTCTTTTTTTTTTTTTTATCTCTTGCCAGACGAACGATGAGATAATTATACGAATCTACGGACAGCTCTGCACGTGACGAACTCAATCGACTTGTCAAATAAGAGGAACCGTTTTTTTTTTCCTTTTCTCTCTCTTGTTCGCAACGAATCGCAGGCGTTGCGGCTACGCCCCGGAAACGACTGTATTTACGTACATGCAATTCGAAATTTTCGCCGTCGTCCCAGCTTCGCTGCTGAAACCCCCGGTGAACAGCACCGATCGAGTGGACGAAACGACGAAACGACGCGACGCGTGGCGCCCGCCAGTCCGTCTGGCCAAAGTTTCGCCACTACTACTTCCGCCACTTCTCCACCTCCTCCACCTTCTATTACGTGTTACCCCAAAAACGTCGCCGGCGTCGCGACCCCGGGAGAAATTCGCCATAACACCATCGCTTTTTGAATTGAGAATTAAATTATTGTGTAGATACATCGAGGTGTTTGTGATGTTATAATCTCTTCGCGATCATTGATCTTTCGAGACGATACGTGATGAAAGTGTAGATGTAACATAGATCCGTTTACGTGTGTATGCACTGTGTATATTTCGTCTCTATTCCTCACGTAAAGCCGATCGTGCAGAGTTGACCTATTCTTGCGTGGATCTTGCCTCGACGCTCCTAAGATAACAAATTTCGCGCACAAACAGAACCCGCGGCGTCAATCAGGCGTCGTGGATTATTAATTCGACCCTCATCCGCTTATAGCTATAGGTATATGTTCGGAGCCAATTTCATCCGGTCAATAAAACGGCGAGGATAAAACTACGGAGATATACCGAAAGAAGAAGAAGAAGCGAAAATTTCTTGTCAAACTTGTATTGTATCTCAATATTCTTCGAAATAACACTGTTGCGTTAGAAATTTTTTGCACAACTTTACTCTAACCAGATTTAAAAAAATACTTATTCAATTACACGAAGATGAATATCAAATTTGCGTTATGTGTCATGTTTGTAAAACAGTTGTAGAAGTATATGTCTACGCATTCGTACAAACAACGATCGAAGAAGTCGAGGACGTTATACCTGCACGTGATACATTATTGAATAGGCTGCGGCACTTCGGGGTGTTTGATCCTTATCTTATTTCCCGAGGGCCAAGACGCGTAGGCGAGGCTGTTCCTCCGCTTCGGTTAGGTAAATATCTTGCGACGATAACGAGGGAAATGCGAAAATATTCGCCTATGAGCGTCGTTGTTTGCCGGGAATGCGGAAGAATACGTACGTTGTATACCCGTGTGCATGTAATCTGCAGCGAACCGCGTCAAGTGAACCGAGACGTCGAAGACACGCGATATCTTGGATATATAATGCATATCCGTGCAAAGGATTCGCGAGATAAGAAATTAGAAAACAAGTCTGGCACCTTGGGTAATTTTTTTTTTTTTTTTTTCGTAATTTCTTATTACGAATATATATATATATAGAAACGTGACAAATATCGAATTTTCAATGATGTGACGTAGGTATTTAATATCGTGTATTTTGAAGAGCCGGGCGTTGAAGGATATAGAAAAATTTTTATTTAAAAAGGCAATGATAAGGAGAGTAAAAATGATGTGCCGATGACATGTCCTGTTAATTCAAATGTAAATACGGTTTCATTCAATAATACGAATTGATGTTCCGATCGCTTTTCATTTCATTTTCTTTTTTTTCTTTCTTGTTGTCTCACAAATCTGAAAAACACGTTTCTTTCCCCAAATATTTGATCAGACCATGTATCGGTAAACTTAACGAATATCTTTTCCGTTGCGCCGAATCGTCGGAGTAAATAAAAATGTATAATAAATCGAAAATACACAGAATGGTTAAAAATTCTGAACGAAGATTCGTATCTCTGTGTTTTGAAAATTCGACATTGTTATTCGTATTATTAATCCTCTCTCTCTCTCTCTCTCTCTTTGTGCGAATTTCTATTTTCTCCATCTATCTTAGAAAGTAGGAAAAAATAAAATAAATTCATGTAAATATCGTCTCGTTGGCCGAGTTGGATGAGAACTAAAAAAAATTAAGAACCTGGAAAGCACTGACGCGTGGGTCGTGGTTCGTCGTTATCGACTAGCCACGCAGCTCTTGAATATATATACTGACCTTTTACACCCACGTTCAGTGTTCCTGGTTTGCTGTGAACCAGGTCTCCGATATCCGTGGCTCTGAGCTTTGATATCTTTTTCGACGTTTGTTCGGTGCGGATTTTCGTCGTTCCTTCGAGTCGGAATAGAAAGTAAAAAGAAAAAGAGATCAACTTGTCGAAATTTATCTTTGACATGCAAAACAGGTACATATCTAATCTATTACTCCGGCTCTTCTCCGTGTTGCGGTTTGTAATAATATAATGTAAATAAACGCCTGTATTTTATTAAAGTAATGATAAAATCGCTGATATATACTTGAGAAATTTTTTATCTCTTCGGGTAATAAATTTCTTTCGCTACCTATATTATGCCTGTAATAAATATATAATATCTGCGTGCATATGGGCGCGGCAGAGACTTGAAATGTCGATGTCTCGCTTGAATTATTAAATGACTTATTACAAGATGTATCCGCATAATGTAATCACACCTCGAAAATATTCACAAGGCAAACTGAAGACCATTGCAATATGACTGTAAAAGAAATTCGATACACGTGTGCAGTTCTGACTCATTGAAGAATAAACGTGATTGAAAATATAAAAGATTATCATTCTAATCGGTGTTGAAAAAAATTGATTGATATATCCTAGACCGAGTTTATTTTGAAAGAGATTAAAGTCAGAGTAAGGTTACTTTAACGATGCGTGCTTAGAAAAATCGTTAATTCGTAAACTTAGGATTGTCTGAAGTTCAGCTATTAAATCGTAACGAGGAAAAAAATTTTAATATTTCGATAAGCCAACACCTTGAAAGTCCTTCTAAAATTGTACAACGATTCACGGTTAACGTTGCCAACTCTAGCCTAGTTATTTTTAATCGATTAACCGATGTTCTAATTGTTCGTTCGATCGTACACCGTTGATTTACACAAAATGAAACAATAATTATATACACCGCTCCGAATAATCCAACACGCGTTCATACAGGCAAAAAGCTCCGGGCTTACGCACTCAATTAAAGTTCTAACAGACGACGAGCTGCGGCGATCGTTAAAAGCCATAAGTGAAATCAACTCGATGCGGCATACTCCGTCGGTTAATTACATATTGTGGCACCTTTCCCTCCTAGCTGCACAAACCTTCGCCATATGGCAGCTTGTCAATGATTCATGCGTGCTCCAACGCATATTTTACACTTTTTAAGAATGGTAATAATCATACGGATATATTTAACATCGGCGTGATTAACTGGACGCAGACTGATCACGTATCATTTATTTATTTTTGATCCATGTGTTTTTTTTTTTTTTTTTGCTTCAAACTTTGCATAGTGGCTCGAAAATTACTTTACTGACATTCCCGTTATGACTGTCTTTTTTCAGCTAAATGAATAATTCTTATTCATTACTGTTTGTCATTTTATACTCACTGCTTTTTTTTTTCTTTTTTTTTTGCGAATTCCTTTATTTAGAAACTTGCAGTGTTTCTCCGGTCTGAAATCAGGTACGACTGTCTTGTAATCGGATGCGAATTAACGAGTCACCGATGTCGACGTGAGCGCAATCGATGAATGCGAAAAACGCCATTTAGAAATCGATAATTATGATACCTAATAGCAAACTGCGTACGTGTATATATCAGGTTTTCCACCCCAAACGGACCTACGTTCGAACCTCACTATGGATGAGTATATTTATTTTCAAATATGGTGCAAAGTGTACAAAAAAAAAAAAAAACATCTTTCACCGGGTTCTAGATTTTTATTACCACGGGTTTGATTTTCACCACACTCGAAAACTCAGAAACTCAATTTTTGAATGAACGGCCCGAATCTATTGGCTTTAAATTTTTGTCATAAATTCTTTGTTAAAAAACGAATCCTATTTTTCTTCCAAGATGGAAGTGAGAAAGCTTTTGGTTTATAAGAACCTACGGGAAAATATCGAAATAAATACGAATTTTATATTCTTTAAATATACATTCAATGCGATTTTTCAAACTTTTCAATAAAGCTTTCGCACAGTAAAGCTCATCGTATGATCAATTAACGCAGCTGCACCGTTATTTGAAAACTATTTCCGAATCGAGCCCGATATTAATTTGTACAGCTTGGTAAACGGTCCTCGTCTTTAATTGCGTCTGCAGTCTCTCAATTGCTCACGGTGCGAGTTTCCCCATATTGCTTGAAGGCACCGGTACAAGGTGTAGGTGTAAGGCATAGCCTTACGGTGCACCATCTCGACCTCGTGGAAATCAATTAACATACCGCCTCCAGTCGACATTGCACCGTGTAAAAGTTGCGTTTTAATGACACTCTCCTTTCGATCTAACTTCATATAGCACGTATACACATGTACACATATACGCGGTGTATTAACGCCGAGGCTGTACGACCTCTCGGATTTTCAATTTACACACGCCGCTTGACGATGCACATTAATTAACGAACCCTTTACTGATCTAAATCTCTCGCATTGCTTTGGCCACGACGTTTATGCAGGCGGTACGTATACGTGTATAAATATATAGGTATTTGTGTAAGGTACGACAGTGAAGGTGGTCGTTGTCCTTACGCAAACCCCACACGCGGTCATTAGTCAGGATCAAACTCGTTCGCAAACCAAAAAACTACGCGATGCGATTTTGATTACGGAAATTCCGGAAGCTCTGATAATTGATTATTATCATCGAGTTATTGGAATGTGAATTTTTTAGATCTTCATTCAATTGCGGGTTTGAAACGATCGGATAGCAAAATTGTACGAGGTCGTACGGATACCGGAAATAGAAGACCATTTTCTTTTTTTTTTTGCAATTTCAGTGCATATTGTAAAAAAAATACAAAACAAAACAGAATCAGTTATAGAAGTCTGAAACGAGTATCGAAATCGAGCAACCGTTACGGAGATTTGATCTCACAGATTTTTCAATCAACGCGTTGTTTGTGACGAATAATTGTACATATGTATACGTATACGTATAAACAAAAAATTGATGAAATTTTACCGCTGGACAGGGAATCTGATTTTCGTAAACTAAAATTCATTCACCTGCATGTATATGTACCCTGCATATTCATATTTGTTTATTAAACAGGTGTGTTATAACGTACGAGGTGTATATCTGTATATCGTCTTGTTAATATTGCATTCCCTATACATCTGCATGCATATTTATGCACGATGCGTGTGTACAGCATCAGGTACGTACTATACGTACGTGCTTTAACCGCTAATGGATTAGCCCGCGTCTATCCTCAGTCAACCCGATTTGCATTATGCTAAATCGGCCAACCCCCTCGCAAATATCGAGTGCATAGTGTGGACAAAATTTCCCCACAATTCTTGCATGCCCAATTTGATTCGGCTGATTGACGGTCTTATTTACGTTCTATTTTTCATATTTATTATTGTACATGTACCACGCTAATTATTCGTGCAAAAGATGGAAATTTTTTACGCGACGTCAGTATTTAGTCTAGAAGAATAAAAAAAAAAAACAAAAAAACAGAAATCAACAAAACAAAACGCGAAACAGACGTTTCTACGCGCCATGATCCCTAATTAAGAAACTTATTAGATCCCGGTTAACGATCATCCATTTCATCTATCCAACGAATTAAAAGAGTCATTCGCACGCCCGTAACTCACTATTAATTAACTTGTTTAATTAACACCTGGATGCTCGGCTCTGTACGGTTTGCAGTTACGCGTCTGTTCAGTTTTTAACTGGCAAACACGTTCACGCGTCGACGTTACCGTTCGTTCGCCCATTCAATACATGCAAGCTGCTCTGCACGTGTTGCGGAACAGCTTACAGCACACTTTGCTTTGATCAAAGTGTTATCATGAAAAACTATCTCGCTGGTCGTAAAAAACAAAAAAATTACATATATTTTTTATTGTTTTTTGTTTTTACAGTCTGCAGTGTAATTAGTCGCAGCTCCAGGAATTAATTTTGAACTCTCGTTTTCTCTCTCAATGGAATGCAGTTTTCGAGAGTGGTACATAATTTCGAAACTTTAATATAAACGTTATTCGGGGAAAATTGCCACACCAACTCATCATTCCTTCGGATGAATTGCCGGGTGGTTTCGTCGGCGTCAATTAAATCCGCACCATGGAACTTTCTATCGTACTATAACCGAGGGCCTGTTTGATGCAATTAACGGTCCTCCGTGTTGGCTGCGACGTCGACAACCATACCCATTGACAATCAAATAACACGTTGCATTCAAAAGGGCCGCAGGTTATGGCGTGTATACGGATGCTCGTTACACTTTCACGCGTGTTATTATTATATGTCCTGCACGCCTTTCGACGAAAAGGGTCGTCGTTGGTCATGTCATTTGTCGTTTGGTTCGCATATTTTCCCATTCCGTTTCGCGAATCAAGCTCGACAATTCGTGCGTAAATGCGAAGCATATTTTCCGCCAGACGCCAGAAACCAGTTATATAAAGTCTGCACATTATTTTTACGATCTCGTCTGGATTTTTACGTCACTGTCGGACGTGCTGTCGTCGTATTTCAGAGAATGGGTTATTAACTAATTTAAATCCACTGTAAGAATAAGAACACTCGATTAAACACGCGCTGGTGAAGTGTGAAGAGCAATTTCTTGTCTCGATTCATCAGTGGGTGAGACTGGAGTGAGTGGTTTTTGTCCAACGGCGGTACTGCGACTGCACGGAAGAATTTTGTGAAAAAAGGTGAAATTTAATGTAAATTCAAAGCATCGAACGATCCTCGTTCTTCAATCGAAGCACATCGAACATGATTCTTCGATAAAACTCTTGACACGTTCATGGTTGTAGCTGATAATTTGCAGTGGTTGTAACCCCGCAAACTGTCGCCAATAACAGTAAATTGAAATCGTCAACGCAGTGAGAATGAAGAACATCGTACGTGTCAGTTACTTTAAACCCACAACCGACTGTAATGGTTCGATCAAGAAGCGCGAATGAGCGATCGTTGCAGTGATTAAAACCACGACCATCGTTGGATCGGTGACAAAGAACGGCGACCATGCGGTAAAGTGTAAAGTGTTCGAGGTGAACGGAATTAGCGATACTTGTGCTGGATAAATAGACCGAAGAAGAAGAACCGGAAGCTAGGCGTCGCCGTGGCGGGGTTCACGGTGACCGCCAATAATGGCTCCGCGGAGTCCCGCTTTTATCTGGAGCGTCTCCAACAGCAACAGCAGCATCACCAGCACCAGGTCGATCTCAGGCATCATTTGCCTCCGCACGTCAGGGACACCAACGGCAAGGATTTGGTCGAGGTTCCACCTCGGAGGGATGACCTCGTTTACGTACACTGCGCCACCACCGAGGATGAGGTCGAGGACGACGAGGAGGAACCACCCACCGCCATCCGAAGGTCCAGGTCCTGGCTCTGCTGTCCTGGCGATCGGAGAGGCGAAAGGACCATTCCGATCCAGGTCGAAGCCGACAACAGAGATCAACAGAACGTGAGTTGGTCTTGAGGACGGTATTTGTTTTCAGCAAAAGGTCCGAAATTGTCCTGCTATTAACAGCGGGTCATTTATCGGATTATTTTTTTCTAACGAAGGACTCTGTTTTATCGTTGAGATAATGGCTGGTGCAATGAAGGGTGAAGTGGAGATAGTTATGGCGACTTTAACGTCATTGTAACAGCTCTTTTTAGGAAATCCTTGCGGGTAATTCGATCGTATGGGTTTATATTCTTGGATGGTGTAAGGCAAGACAAGATCATCGTGGGAAGGTAAGAAATACCTGGGAAAACTTTTTTCTGTCGAAAATCTTGACGCCTCGTGACTTTTTATAAGACTTGCGACGTGACGCGGTATCAACGATTCGTTTTTCAATAATCCATAAACTTCGCTTCTCTCGCTCAAACAGCTCGAATCTTACCGGGTTTTTTCTATTTCTTTCATTCGGTTCGTAAATTCCGTCATTGCATCAATATGTTCGCGTGCCAGATGTCGAAGTAACAATCCAAGAGGAAAGGAAAAGTTGGAGGTCGGAGGTCGAAAGTAGACTTCTGTCGTAAAGAAAAAGAAAACTCGCGCATGTCCCTCGAAAACTGTTTTTCTCGTCTCTCGTGTCCCCGAAGTGTTCTATTTTACCTTGCACACATCGCACAACCGCTGACTCGGGTTGTGTCGCGTCCTGAATCTTTAAACCAGCCGAGTGAATTCCTGTGTACACGTACACGAATCGATTGGCGCACCATCCTCCCTGTACAGTCGAAGATATATTGTAAACGATATAGACGATCTTCGAGGCAGACTCCAGAGACACGGCCGTGGCCAATCATTTCCCAGAAATTAAACTTTAAAGCCATTCAAGTTGGGGGTCGATGCAATACTTGGTCCTGGAACGAGGACGAGGAATCTGTCGCAAAAACCAGGGAATCCCATTATCGGGTTCTCCTCGTCCTGATGCCACCACCGCTGCTGCAGCTCGTATAGTTATCGGGCTTTTTTCACTCCATTTCTTCTCCAACCTCTCGCTTTCTCTCTCTCTCTCTCTCTCTCTCTCTCTCTCTCTCTCTCTCTCTCTCTCTCTCTCTCTCTCTCTCTCTCTCTCTCTCTCTCTCTCTCTCTCTCTTTCCTGGTTCCCCTTCGTTATCGACTCTAGACGATAGCTGCGAGAGCCGCGAAATTCCGGCAGGCACCAACTAGCTCGACGATCGATGAAGAAGTTCGTAATTTGCAGGATTAAAGGATCCAATGTCTTGTTCCGGTCTGCTGCGAACACCCGCAGAGCTGCAGTCATACGTATAGTATGAACGCCCATTTCTCGACTGCGCAAGATCCACCTTTCGTCCATAACACGGCAGGCACCAGCCATCGGAGTCTCCGGTAGGACACAAAAAAGCTCGAACCATAGGGTCGCTCCATATCCCATCAATCACTGCACTTTCTTACAAACTTCCCCATGTTACCTATATATAGGGTGCTTAATAACCCGGATACACTTTCGCCCGGAATATGGTTATCCCTCTTGGGATCTTGTGTCAATCTTGAAATTTCATTTTTATCCACACTGCAGGCGAGGAACGAATCGATACGTTACGCGTCAATCATTAGTTGCGTGTACTTCGGTAAATTGAAGCAATTTCAAGTCACTTGAAGTCAGTATTAGGGATGTTTTGCCGCCTTCTTTTGGAAAGTTTTACGAGTTTTTAAATCACTTATAGCTGACGTTTTTTGAATAACTGCGCCATATTGAAACTCCACAACAAGACAGGCTGTGGAATTGAAACTTGAAAGCTTGGTTGAGTACAAACATGGTTACTGTTGGTACGTATTAGCGTAGAACGTCAGTATTCTTGACTTGTCCTGAAAACATCGTCAGGGTCTCTCGAAGCCATTAGAATCGGTTATAAAATCATTTAACCTCGCGTGAAGTTGATCGAGCCGTAATTACGAAAACTTTAGTAATAGCATCTTCGAGTCCAATGAAATCCCGCCTCGTACAGTGTTCGATAAGTATAAGTATCCCCTATTGTTGAGATTGAGGCTAAGCTTCTTATTTTCGAAAGCGATCGATGATTCCCCGGGATTTCCGGCTCGAAGCGACGTCGTTCTTCTTCCGCTTCTAAGAAAGGCTTGTTAACCAGTGATTTATAGATATACCAGGATGACAGTTCCTGCCGAGGGGCGGCAAACCGGCTGGCTCCACACTGTCCGTAGCCTAGCTTGTACTCTCATTAGCTTTCGCTCGGCTTTTCTCACGTATTTTGCACTTTTCGCTTCTTCTTTTCATTCTTCTTCTTCTTCTTCTTCTTCTTATTCTTATTCTTCTTCACCCCTAGTCGCGTTGGCTGCTGATGGCCTCCTTAGTGGGTCTAATTGCCCGCACTGCACGGTTAGACCCCAACTCCCGTCCGCACGGGGTTTTACATCAGTATCTTTCCGCCCCTCTGCTCGTGCGAAAAACGACCGTTGGATGCTTAACCGCTGCAGCTTAGCGCCTCGCAAACACGAGGCTTTGTTCTTCGTCTAGTTAAGCCTTCTTCTTCTTGTTCTCGTCCTCGTTGCTCCTCGACGAGATGTTACGCCATGCGCTAGATGCTCTTTTCAGAGTCGCAGATATACGGGCAAAGCAGAAACGGCCCTTCAATTAAGCTTGCAGTGTTCTTATTTCTTCCGACTTTTTATGGCGAACCATACACGCCGCGATTCTCCTCGTATACGCATGCCCTCTCAAACACTCTACCTGTCATGTATAATTGCAAAGTATAAAACGACGCGGTCTTAACGGAGCTCCACGTGTCATTCGTGCTATTTCAACCGGATCGACCACGTACAGCCTTCTTTGTACGTTTTACATACCGTCCAACCATCAAGCCTTCCATGCTATGATGCAATGCGATGAAACACTTTAGACGCAGCAAAGAAAGTTGATGAAAACTTGTCCAAAGTTTCTTGAAACTAGACGAAACCGATTTTCAACATTACTGTAAGATATAAAGAAATAAACAAAGATAAAACTAACCCAGTTTCGATGATTTTACTTTAAGTCCTGACATGCCAGTAGTTAACGCAGGCAAGTGTAACGAATCACGTGTCCTTTCAGTCCACAAGAACTGTTCAAATGATTTCAATTAATACGCCTCCTCATCAATCATACGTATTTAATTTTTTTCCCCCTACAATTTCTATGCGCGGGATGAGATCGTTAAAAGAGGAAAGAAAGTAAGAAAGAAATTGCTTCGCGACAAAGGGGTCAATTGACGCGAATCTCTGCGGTCGATTCGCGGGACGAACGTCAATTATAGACATCGAAAGCGACGAGATATCGCTTCGAAGAAATAAACGCGGCGAGTTTTTGAACTAATTGCAGGGGAGAACGAATTCCTCCGCACCTTCCACGAGCACGTCTCAGATTGGCAGTAGCAGTGACCTCGAGCTATTTTGATTGCAGGTTTTACTCCGAGGCAAGGATGTTGATGATTCCGTTCGTTCCTTCGCCATGCCTCGGGGGAAATGAGCAGCTCAAATTGTTGTTATTTTACTCAACACTTCGCGCGAAAATCAACTACCATATATTAGATATTACGTCACCCATTGGCGTAAGATGACGATGTATATATACTGCACTGTATATTTTATCTACAAAGTATAAATGTTTGTCAGGGATTAGGAACTGTAAAAATTTACCGCTCGGTATCTTCTTCGAACATCTCCATTACTTTGGTGAAGTTATAAAAACAATACCAATCGATCTACTTCGTGAATAGCAATAATAAGTTAGAAACACATTATACATCGTACTGCATTGCGACACCAAAATTCTTGAATCGGGAAAGGAGGGTATAATGAAAAAACAGTAGAAAAGTGCGGTGCCTACGCGACATTGCTCGAGGGCAAGAGACTGGTGAAAATTATTCATACTCTCGGTAAAGAAGAGAACATCTCGCTGAATCTCTCCTAGGGCAGACCGCAATTTTTCTTGAACCCCATGTGCAAACAGTGAAGCAAGCACTGCACCCAGATACCAATATGGCGCTCTTAGTGCCATATGACCTCCGGCAAACACTGTCTAAACGTGTCTTAGAAAAGTGTACTTACGATTTGAATGAGGCACCTTCAGACACGTGACGGCATTGCTTTTCCCGGCGCAATTACGCCCGTATGAAAGAGGAAGGGAAAAAAACTTCCACTAAAGATCCAGCGGACTTCCTTGGCTCGCACAATTCCAACCCCGCAACTGGAACTACGACGACCCAATCACTCTGTGACCCACATGGCGGACTCTTTCACCTATATCGGGGTCACTAGGGTCGAGGTAACGCGCTTCCCGAGGGATCGAAGCAGCCGCGGCCTCATTTCATTTCCGGTCTTCACTATTGCAGAGGGCGCCGAAGTCGAGGACATGAATATCGCACCGAGTCCATTCTGGAATTGACGTTGCTTAGATTTGCTACCGATTTCCGATGCCGCGGGGTCAAAGTTGAACAAATCCTGTATCGGTGGAAAACCCAACCGTGGCCAAACTGCTGCGGGGAACGTCGAGTATCTGCTCCACGGTTAACCTGACTTGGTTTTCACGGTGTGCGTAAAGGGAAAGAGACACTCGCTCGCAGTGCTCTTTAGTGTCGGAAAAATATGGACAGTATCTTTCCAGAGAGAGACGGATTGAGGGAGAGAGGACGAAGAAAAAATTCTTCGGGCAATAATTCACTCTACAAGTAGACAGTCATTGTGCCTAATTGTAAGGTGGGTAGGTAGGCACTATTATCGGTTGAATTATAGTCGCACTCAGGGCTCGAGCTGACGATACAGACAACTTGGCACAGAGATGTCCTCTGATCTGTGTAAGGGGTAAGGGGAGAAGTCACCCGGTTTTTCTGTTACGCTGTTCAACGTCTCAAGCTCTCCTGCGCGACTTCTTCCTTTTCTTTTTCTTTTTCTTCTACTTCTTCACCGTCGCAAATGAATTACGACAGAAACCAAAAAGACAAGGAGACGACGAAAGAAGAAAAGAAGCTAAAGAAAAGGACGATGATTTGTTGAGCAACTACTTGTACACCAAGCTCTCACCGTCATACAGACTCGATTCATCACACTCTAACAGCATTCCGTATCTTGTGCCCATTACGATATTTACTCTTCAGTTTTCCGACAGACTTTCATATCCCAATAACGATACTGTGCTAATCGATCTTCTTTATTGTGCAAAAAATGACATCATCCATAGATCCTAATGATAATTCTTGGTGGAACCAAGACGCCGATTAATAGTATAGGAATTATAACGGTACCAGAATTCGTCCCTCTGGGATGCGTATGAAAATAATTCTTCACTTCACGAGGATGGGCCGCAAGTTGGGACGAGTTTCGCACAAGGACTGACTCTGCAACGAGGTGGTGCCATTACGCACGCTCTTCCATCTGGACAGGACGGTGCATCCTCGCAGGTTTTCCCTGGCAGATGAATGTACTCATCGTCATCGGCCGGAGCTGCGATGGTTGAAGTGATGGTTGATATTATCAGGGGAACGCAGATCAAGAGCAGCAACGTCCAGTTCTTCATGATTTTACGCATCTTGGGAGATATTCTGCAAGGTGGAATTGAACGAACTTATGATCTATGTGTTCAATAACGACCAGTTAAGAATCAAAACATGACTTACACGACGACGGATGAGCTTCCAACTTATCTCAACTTATTCGTACTACGTCTCGATCGGTCAGTTTTACCTGTCCGTTCGGTATTCCTTTTATAACTGGCCACGACTTATGCCACAAACGCGTATATATACTCCTCCTCTGTCCGCTGCCGACTCGGAGAGCGTATTTCCGGCTGGTGATCGTCATCAGGTGATATTCACCGACCGTCACGATCGACCGATTCCAAGACCAAGGTCACCCGCTTGACTCGTCTTCTTTATAGGGTGACCAAGTTCGATTCTCCCAGAGTAATTAACGCTTTTTACCTGTTTTCACTTACGTAACGAAGCTAAGTTATTTAGTTTTGCCATGTAATTAATGGTATTCAACTCCTTGTATAATACTTAGGAACGTCATTTTAAGTAAGTAAAGATATTTTTCTCACGTTTTCGTCGTAATTCAATTTTTCACATAACTTGTAGCAATAATTAGAAAAACAAAGGGAAATCGTCCCGGAACTGGCATTACATGGTCATGAATATCAATCCTTCTGTAAACATCATCGTGAAACTAATTTCGCTGATAATGTTATTTCGATTCTTGCCTATAGATTAATATTATATAATGTGCGCTGTCGAGACAAACAGAGTACGCTAAAATTCGCATCGACGTTAAATAAATGAATGAATAAAATAACAAAACGAAGCTGCGTATTAACGGGGCAGAAAGAGTTGAATAAAAAAATCTTGAGCCCAAGTACCGCGTGAGGTCATTTTCGCCCAATTTATGTGCGGTATATTTTTAATCTTAATTGGTTATCCTCTTTGGCCGCAGTTGGCTCTGAAATATGTGCTGCGCAATAAGTATTTCTTTAACTTCTCTGTTTTTCTCATTCATCCTCGTTCAGAATATCGTACTGTAAGACAATAATTATCACTCGAGAATGAATGGCAAAAAGGAAGAAGAAAAAAATAAAGTAAAATAATTAGCAGACATATAATATAAGGAATGGGATATTGCGTCATCTTTCGTGTTTTGCTTCTATGCTTCAGCTCCACGCGGCTGCTCTCTCGTCTCTTCGGTCCGAGGTCTCCGAGCTTAATGCTAGGCTCGTTGCTGCCACCAGGGCGAGGGAAGCCTCAGACGCCGCTTTGATAAGGGCTGAAAGTCAGGCTGTCAGGGCGGAACAAAGGGCTGAACAACAGGCTGCAAGGCACGAGGAGAGACTCACTGAACTTCACTCGGTTATTGCCGAACTTGGGAGACAGCTGGAACGCCATCGGGCCACCGTCATTGCCGAAGAAGATGAGTCGGGTGAGTATTTTTTACTTTTAATTTCCTTTTTCATTCATCATTCGTGAGACTTTTTTCGCAGTTGACCGATGGAATTAAAGTTTGTTCCTCTGATCGTTTGATCTCTTCTTAATCGCGATGAGTTCAGATGAGACAACGAAATAGTTTTTAATCATCCGTGTGAACACTTTTTTCTTTACATTCTTTTTTTCTATGTACACTCTTTGAAAGTGTTCCAGGCTTTAAAGAAATCTGCAATAATATTCAGGGTTTTTTCTCAAAGTCTTGACTAATATTATCCAAAAGTTGGCTGAATCGAAAGTTTTCAAGTATCGTTCATAAAAATTGATACTGAGAAAACAACTGTCCCCCAAAGTCCCGAGAAGTCATTGAAACCGGTCTTTGTGACTTTCTGATCTTCGTGAAACCATTAGAGAAATGTTTTTGTATCTAATTAAAATCGAAGAAGTCTTTATAACTCTTTAATGACTAGTCACACATTGTATACTCAACGCTTTATCGTACGAACGAATACCTAACTTAAACTAGTCGATCGTTAGTTGCCCGTTCGTAAAATCACAAAAACCATCTTTTTCGCACATCTCTTTAACATTATGTCAACGAACTGGCAATCGGGCCGTCAAATCTCTGGGACGGAGGTTAACGAAGCAATTAATGCGGTGTGGAATTATTATTTTTTATTTTAAGAAATCGAGACAAGCCGAGATGCCGAAGGATCAATTACGAACCCCGTCGAGGAGAGCGAAGGCGGAGGAGATCTCCACGGGGACGGTGACCGAACCCTTGGCGACGCGGATTCCAGTTGTTGCGGTGAAATTGAACACCGTCCAACGGAGGTAAAAGATCTTACGAGATACAACTACCTCCCCCTTATTCTCCCGGATTTTTTCCCTCTTCCATCTTTATTATACGCTCGAAACTTCTCGTCCACTGTTCATGCACGTGTATCGTTTCACAAACTGGCAGCATCTCGCCTTTCTTATAAATAATACTTGACCGTACGTATCGGGATTCAAACGAGTCGAACACGTCCGTCGTTCACGAATCACACACCGCACACTGCAGTTTTCTTCTTCTTCTTATTTTTATTCCTCCTCATCCTCCTCCTCCTCCTCCTCCTCGTGACTCCGTATCGCGTTGGTATTATGCATGCAATGCAGGAATCTCGGCGATTACCATCTGACTCCTGGAAAGACGAAAGGGTTTATTGCCTTGAGGTTCTCCCACTTCGGGGTGTGTTCCGTGAGCTGGGCGTGAGATGGTTAATTGCGAGGTGAGAAGGGGTTAATTGTAAGGAAGAAGAATAATTATCCACAAGTTATTCAAGCTAATTAGGCGCACCGTTGCGGTTGAATACACTCCCAGATTATGGTTATTATTAACATGATGATGATGATGATGATAATGATGATGATGATGATGATAATCTGGTCTCAGAAGGATGCCACGTAAAATCTCATAAACTGCAAGTGAGAAAAAGTTGATAGATGAATAAACGAGTAGAATGATAAGAAAAATATGAAAAATTTACGGAATTCTCGCGTCTGGCCTTGCGAACGGTTGTTGCACACGTCTGCAGCATGAGTATAATGGTGTATACAAAACGTACGTAACGCCACCATGATGGTCAATTTAACGTAATTTAATGTAATTTCATTTCTTGTAAAGCATATTTATTACGGGACATTACTTGTATTACGTATAGAAAATATACCCTGCGTCGTGAAATGTTGTTGCTGGTGCCCGTGCGGAATTGCGATTGGAATAACCATGCCCATCGAAAAGCGGGCGGCAAAGCTTAAAGCCTGTTGAACAACAGCGAGTCTTGCACACCTTCGATCGTTCCGTCGGAGTGCAATAAGTATGAAAACAATGACGAAAAGGAATCATAAATACCGAGGATAATAACAGGGATCATAATTTTCGATTACCCGCGGGCTTTGAACGCTTTTTTCTCTCTTATTCTCGCGTAGTATTTTTTGCTGGAAAATCTTTCGGTACACGGAGATTTTCATTACCGTATACTAATTTAAAACCGTCCCATCGATAATGCCGAGGTACGCCTTTTGTCCCGACTTGAATTTCTCCCTACGGAACGAGCGGAAAAAAATATTGACAAAGAAAATAATAATAAATAATACGAAATGATACCGCAGAACGGGAGGGAAACCTTGGAGAGTCCGGCGGCTCTACCGACTCCAGAACCGACCCAGCAAGCCGCCTCGTGTCAAAGCGTCGCCGTTGCTGCCCTCCAGGACGAGGTGAACGCCTTGAAGGCGGAAATTGCCAGCTTACAGGCTCAACTGGCTCAGTGCAAAAGTCAGGGCCAAAACAATTTACCTGCGACGCGTAGCGACTCGCCTCGACGTGACATGAGGGTAAGTTCGCGAATTAAGGGTGTCGGTATAATTTTTGTTTACTCGCGAAGAAGATTTACGGCGTCGATTGGTTCGTTCTTATTTGTATTCACCCATCCACAGGTGCGTAGAAACACGAGCTCACCGGAACCTCTCACTGCTCCCTGTTCGCCTTTGTTGCCTCCTCTTCAAACGCCACCGACGAAAACCGTTTCCAGAGAAGAAGCCCCGGTCTTGAAGATGGCTGAGAGAGTGCGGCTTAAGCGTACGGACGAAAGGCACATCACTGGACCCGACATCACGAACCTTGGTGTAAGGCATCTTCTCGGAGGAGCATTTGTACCAATAACCATCCAATATCACAATTTCGTCAATTTGGCAGGTGTGCTCTACCATGGTGGCTGAACATCTGGTGTCCGATCTTATGGAGCAGTCGAACTTGCAGGAGCTTAACGGTTCCGAAAAGCAATTCGAGGTTGAAACGGAGAGGCTGAACAGCAGGCTGGAACATGCGAGAGCCAACAACGCCGTTCTTGCGCTTACGCTTCACGAGAGTAAAGCTCAGTGCGATAGGTCCGTGATTTAGATGAATGAGAATGAGTTTCTCTCGCATTTATATACTACTAGGAATTCTCTTATATTTATTGTATACCATTTCAGGCTTAGTCTCTTAGTCGGAAAATACGAATCTAACGCAACTGCGCTTCGGCTCGCTCTGTCTTACAGCGATCGAGCGATCGAAGCTTACGATGTTCTTGTCGCTTTGCTAGAGAGCGAAATTGCTCTGTCTACCGATCGCAGCAATATTACTATCGATAATAGAAGGATTGCCGAAAATGTTGCTTACCACGTGTTGAACAGGCTGGAAAACGACTGTGCAGCCTTGGGAGCGCCCTGGGAGGACAGCATGGTTTTATCCGATGAGTAGGTTTTCTTTTAACACCAAATTCGCGAGGCAATTGCTTGCAGCCGGTGCTGATGACCGGTTCTTTTTTCTATTCTTGTACAGTTCGGAAGTAATTTGGGGCATCGAGGAAGAGAAAAGACTCAGGAGACACATCAACAGGATGAAATCGGATCGGGCGATGGTCAGATCCACTGCTGTTGAACTGGAAAGTGTTCATGCCGAACCTCTGAACTCGAAGAACACTATCTCACTATCCGAGGCTAGGAAATTAGACTTAGAAACCGCCGTACTGATGCAGGTGCGCTGACGAACGCTTTATTCTTTACCGCGTTTTTATAATTGACTAGATTCGTCGATCTTAACACGCGTCTGTTCAACGTATCTAGGAATTAATGGCAATGAGAGAGGACAAGGCTGAACTTAGAGCGAGGGTTTTTTTACTCGAAAAAGAACGGGCAACTATTGAACTTAAACTGGGTGTTCAAGATACACAAATCGCAGCCCAGTATGCAGCTATATTACATCTTCAGGAACAGCTGAGAGATATGGAAGCTATGCCGGCAGTTATGGCCAACAAGGTACGCTGCTAGTCATTAAAACGACGGTAGTTTGAAGCTCCCTCGTATGTAAAAATATAATTTTCTCCGTATATAATAGGATCACGTCGTGAGCGACAACGAGAGCGAAGGTATAGAGTCGGAGTTAATAGAAGCGCTAGGAAGAGAAGCCAGGTTGAAAGATCGTCTACAAGAACTGGTATCAACGTTTGACAAGGTTTACGCTAATCTCGATCTCAGACATCTACAGTCAGACGAGCTTGTCAAAGATTTGAAACGAGCTAATGGGTAATAATGAATAGTCTCCAAAATACGGCGTACGATAATATATTTCATTGGAAAAGTTACCCCTGTCATACCAATTTACTGATGTCGGTAAAAGCCTGTCGAGAGTCTAAAAATATTTTTATACCTTTTTTACAAATGCTTCCGTTTTGTCAAAGTATTTTATGGCACCCTGATTACTTACAAAAACAATTTTATTTTCACCTCTCATCTCAGAGCTCTGGTACAATCGATGGAGAAGTCTAAGAAGAAGTATCAATCGAGGCTTAAAAAGCTGGAACAACAGATGCTGGAAATGGTAGAGAGACATGCGGCACAGGTAAAGCTACGAGAGGTGATTTTTTAAGTAAAGTAAACATGATTCATATATGTGTGTGTATTTATTTATATATATAATTATTTAAGTGTTGCATGATTCTACAAGAGATCGTGACGTACAATGATGTGAGATAAGCCAGAATTAACTTTTCTCCTTTTCCTGCTTCAGTAGTTTTTCGTATTCCTGTTCTATCAGCATGTCTAAGTCGTCTAGAGGCCTGTAGAAGTGATGAACGGTCTGTGAGCCGGCGAGCATTGTGAGCATGGCGACGCCGGTATACGTAAGATAGCGAGTCCAGGAAACTCCGGCAGGCATTTTCTTTGACCCCACCTGTTTCGGAACGAATTCAGTTTTCCTCTTTTCTATCGCGTTACGTTTCCTCGTGTGCTCGCTTCTTCTCCAGCGCCTCTTGGATTCGCCGCTTTTTGTACGTTCTGTAAAAATTAACCTCACCGACGTGCCAGTTTATCATGGAAAACTCGAGTGTTGCGCCGAGGACAAAAAATATCGGCAAGAATCTGTACACACCGAATAACTTTTTTCCCGGCCACTTATCCAACACCCTGCCGATGAAACTACGCGATCGCCTTTTAAGCAACATTTACTGGCACTGATCTGAGCAACATTACTCACAGCAGACGGATTGCGGCCATCTTGAATCTCGATGTTACGTCAGTGGTCGCGAATTCTTACTGAGATTCGAGACATGCGCACGATGTAATACGCATTGCGTCTATCTTTATCATTACGGGACGGCTAACAAAACATCGTATTAAATAAAGCTTCTCTCGTATCCGTATTTCCCAAAATCGAAGTAAAAATTTTAGATTAACGATTGAGCGGACGGTGAACAATTTCGGCTTTAGAGTTTTCTCGAAGCTTCGAGAATACAAGTCAGTTGTTTGAATGGAAAAAATTAATTATTTTGCACGATTGTCGAGAAAAAATTCGGGATACGATTGCGACATTACTCCGCCTGGAATGAGATTTTCTCCGAGGGAGGACAACACTCTGTATTTCATGATGAATTTTGTTTGTTTTCAGGTCAGGTCGTTGAACCAGCGCATAGCAATGTTGGAAGAAGAGTCGTCCGGGTACAAGGGAACATTG
The DNA here is from genome assembly GCF_021901495.1 of Neodiprion virginianus. Lineage (NCBI taxonomy): Eukaryota > Metazoa > Arthropoda > Insecta > Hymenoptera > Diprionidae > Neodiprion > Neodiprion virginianus. Next base: position 26,564,804 of record NC_060882.1, read on the forward strand.
CAATCTTTGCCGTTGCAATCGCAAAGTTCTGGAGCTAGCGAAACTTCGTTATGACATACGAGTAGATAATCGAAGTAATTGATACTTATTAAAACGAGTATTTTTTAATACTTTTTCCTATCGTCAGTGATTAGCGCGGTCGCGGCGGATTGAATCTATGTATTTTTTTACTTGGGAAAAAAAATGAATATTAATGATAATTGCCTGAATGTAATTGCCTGGCTAAAATCGCTTTGTAATTATTATATATTATTTTGACGTAACGTATTTATTAGTTAATTATGACTACTAATTATCGTTGTCGATAATAAAATACAAAATTGCATACCGTGCGTACTTGCGTAGATACTTGCGTAATTTAAACATATGATAGATCTGTGGATAATTGTGACTATGTTGCAAATCAAAAAATGTTTTTTATCACGAAACAACTTCTCATTCTCTCATATACATAGTATATATAAATGTATACATATACACTATTACTAAATAATTACAAAATATTAGTTAGTCATTTTGATTTGTAAATATGTATATTGTAGGCATACTCGAAGCGTGATAAATGTAGACTACGGTTAAATAAAACGTGCTTTATAATAAGTCTGTCCTATGTATCTAAAAACTTCCGGTAAAAAATTGTCCAAACACAATAGCAACATTTTTCATAAGAAATTTATTTCCATTAATAAGTTTAGTGCTCGTATCTCCTGGGAAATATTTTACGAAGCATCTGGATTAAATATTAATAGAATGTGGGTAAACTAAATTTTTGAAATTCGATCATACCTTTATTTTGAAAAAGTTACGTATAATAAATACTCTGATTCACAATCACTAGAATGTATCAGAATCGAAATTTATAAAATTCGTCAGTTACAATTAGCATCTTGCTTACACATCAAATTGTTTTACATTTTAACCACAATCATTAGTTGTCGTTTTGTCACGCAGGTCGAGGTTCTTCTGGTGTAGGTTCCATGGCCGTTGTCTCAGTGGCGTTGTCTCCTGGAATATCTGGTTCTTGTTCTTCCCCGGGGACATCGCCAGCCTCTCCACCAGTGTGTTTTAAATATTTATACCGGTGTATCTCCTCCTCAAGGTGAACACAGGCTTGTTCAATTTCATAATTTTTAGACACCAATCCCACCCATTGAGCCTCCAAAGCTCTCAACTTCTCGCCACCTTGGGTTTGCATCGATTTCCTCTGCCAATTTACTTCCTGGATCGTTTTTCTCAAGCCCTGAAGCTGTTTCTGCGCCTGCGAAACCAGCTGCATCAGAACTTCCAAGTAACACTTCCAGGCCTCACAGCCGTAATCCATCATCAGCTCCAAATTACAGATTCTATAAAAGTAAGAAATGTTTATTTTTATTTTGCAATAATGGAATGTGCAATGATGTCTGAAATATTTCAGTGATGAACAACTACGATACAAGGGTTTATTTCAAGTCTTCCCAATTGCGTGTAAGTAAATAATTCACCGTGTAGCCTGATGTTCGAGCTGAGCCATGCTATTTTCCACACTCTCGTTCCAAGCAGCTATATCATTCATTTTTCCAGGAGGTGGTGGTGGGAGTTCGTACCGCTTCATGCTAAGTACTTCCATTGGAAGGCGAGATTGGAGCCTCTCAAATTCGTGTTTGATCACAGTTGTTTCAAAGGCATTCAGATTGAGAGGCGGCAGGTGTTCCAAGTAATTTTTTGTCGGTCTGTAACGGCGAGTTTCTTCCTCGACCATCGCCAAAGCCTGAAATACAACGTTGAAACGTAACCTCAAAAGTGAAAATTACATAAACAAATGATTCACACGATTATACGGTCAGGAATATCATCTCTCACCGCTTCTCTAACTCCGGGTTCGTCATATCCTTGATCTATATACGGCAAGGCGTCCACAACTACCTCGCCTGCCATTATTCCTACCGTCACTATACTTGCGTATTTTTTAGGCTAACCGAAATCAAACGCGATCGAACTAAACAAATGTCAGTGACGTGTTGACGTTCATTGGCCGGAATCCGTTTCGACACTCGTGCGAACCCCGTGCCCAGTGAATCGCTGCGTTTCCAACACGAGACTCGACCAAATCGGTTGTTTATTGTAATATCTACAAATTCTGAGTACAAAATTATTCGCCGAGGATCGCATAACTAGACGAAATCGTTATGCAATCCCAATTTTTTTTATTTCCTCTTTCCGTGCGACTTTACTCTGAATTTGAATAATCGCGGGGTAGTCAACATTGCGAGTCGAACTTTGGCGCATGCCCAGCATGGAGTTCATCAGCTTCCGCCCTCCTTCTTCTTCCTTTAGGACCAGGCGAGGCGTGCGAGCAGCCTGGTTGTTGTTTTGCTAATGAATTGAAAGTTGTAAACTCGTCAAGATGGTAAGAAACTCAAAATCTAAATTATATTTCGCGTACGGTTCCTGCTAGTTGATTAACAGTTTCAATCACATCCTTATTTGCAAGGGAAATCAAAGATATCAGTCGTAATGTAGTGCCGTGTGTGTCGACCACGTGTAGAATCCCTTCGATGTTGCGGCTAATTTCATCGTTACGCATCAGGCGTCGTCCAATTTTAACAGAGTGTGCAGTGCTACCCAAATATTCGTTATTATGTCTCGAATTCGTACTATTAGAGCATCTTCTCTTAGGTTAGAAACTTCCCCCTCGTTCACCGCCGCCGCCATCGCCGCCATGTGCATGTCATCAGATTTCACCGGATAATTCACCCGACATGTCGCATTCTTATAACTCCAATCGCCCACGGCGTCGCGGTTCACTCTCTGAGTTATTAAAATCACCTAACTACGGAAATAGATCGAAATCCGAATACGCAGATTCTCTTATCTCATTATCGGGTTTTCGTACTTCCTATCAAATCCATCAATTTTGCGTACAATGAGTGAAGTCAACCTGCGTCTAACGTCTTCATATATTTCTCAATACTGCAGTACGTTGTTGTTACATTTGAGTGTAAACCCTGTGTCAACTCATCGATGATTATAATGCCGATTTTGTTGAAGAGGTATCGGATAATGTGCATAAATTCAATGCTGTTCAATTCATCTTGTTTGCTCACCTAACATGAAATTAACATTTCAGTCACTTAAATATCTCTGAGACTTGGTAGCTGGTGGCTTTGTTACTTTTTGATAATAGTCACTTAGAGGATTATTAACATTTGACATAGAGCTAAAATCATGTGTAATCTGAAACATGTGTTCTTTTCTATATTTCAGTCGTTATCATCAGCGCGTCCCCTTATTACTGTGTATAGTGAGAAAAATGAACCTAGCGGAGAGACGATCTCTCTTCCTTCAGTGTTCAAAGCACCCATCCGTCCCGATGTGGTGAACTTTGTACACCAGCAGATGTCAAAAAACAGTCGTCAGCCGTATTGTGTATCTAAAGAGGCTGGTGAGTTGTTCAACCAATTATACATTTGAAAAAAAATGTTGAGATATCGAAAGATCTTTATTTTGCACATATATTATCCATTGGAAGTGATTGAATTTTTATTATCATTAAACTGCATTCACGTTTCACCAAAAATTCCATATATTATTGTTCTTGTACCACAGGACATCAAACTTCCGCCGAGTCATGGGGTACCGGTCGTGCTGTTGCACGTATCCCACGTGTTCGTGGAGGAGGTACACACCGTTCCGGTCAGGGTGCTTTTGGTAACATGTGTCGTGGAGGTCGCATGTTTGCGCCAACCAAGCCATGGCGCCGCTGGCACCGACGCATTAATGTGAATCAGAAACGTTATGCTCTTGTTTCGTCTATCGCTGCTTCCGGTGTACCAGCCCTCGTACAATCCAAGGGTAGGTTTATTTTTATTGAAAAATTTGGTCAACTGGAACATTGAGCTATTTCATGCTAATATTATTTTTATTCTTTTTTTCTTTACCTATACCTTGTGATGACTTTCTTTTGGTCTGTGTTGCTGATTTGCCACTGATTGGATTCATATTGTACTGATTTTTTAGCTGCAGTATTAAGTACCGATAATTCTGACTGCATTTTTTTATTATACTGATATTTTCATGCGTTATTCTATACAGGTCACATGGTGCAGGAAGTTCCAGAATTCCCATTGGTAGTTTCGGACAAAATCCAGGAGTACAACAAGACCAAGCAAGCCGTGATCTTTTTGCGTCGCATTAAGGCTTGGAATGACATTCAAAAGGTTTGTTTCGGCAGTTCATGCAGACTGTTCTAGTGGTAATAATAACTTGATCGACAAAGAAATTGAGAACGAATAGGTGGCTTACCTTTGAATAACTCCAATTTATCTAATATTACGTTTTTCACTAACCTAGGTCTACAAATCCCAACGATTCCGTGCCGGTAAGGGTAAAATGCGTAACCGTCGTCGTATTCAACGCCGTGGACCTTTGATCATCTATGGACAAGATCAGGTGAATATAGTGTTATAGAAAGAGGTGTTTCAAAAATTTCACGATACAAACTTAATGCTTGAACTGATATCCCGTATCAAGTTTACATAAAATCCAATGATGATTCAACTTTTGGTCCGTGTTTATGAATGCCACTGATTTCTTTTCAAAAGTCCTGAAGAAATTCAGTTTATAATTATTGACACAAAAACTTCAAACAGATGAGCTAAACAATATCAATTTGATCATTTTCAGGGATTACGTAAGGCTTTCCGCAACATCCCAGGTGTAGACCTGATGAACATCAACAAACTAAACCTGCTGAAGCTGGCACCGGGTGGCCACGTTGGTCGCTTCATCATCTGGACCAAATCCGCTTTCGATCAGTTGGATGCTTTGTACGGTACATGGCGTAAAGAGTCCCAGTTGAAGGATGGTTACAATCTACCATTCCCCAAGATGGCAAACACCGACCTTGCCAGGCTCCTTAAGTCCGACGAGATCCGCAAGGTCCTCAGGGCTCCAAGGTACTTAGAATGCTATTTACAATTCTCTGTAAATACTCATAAAAAAAAAAAAAAAAAACGGGGCAACTGAAAACATTTCTGACATAAAAAATGATGATACTATTGGTCCGTGTTGCTGAATGACAGTGATATCAACCTTCCAATACTGAAGTATTTACTGAACGACGGTAGCGCATTGATTATAATTTTCGAACGCTAATCAAGGTGTTCAATTTTCGTAAAATTACAGAAAGAAGGTTGTACGTTCCGTTAAGAAGCTGAACCCCCTGAACAATACGCGCGCTATGTTGCGTCTGAACCCGTACGCTGCTGTATTGAAACGCAGGGCTATTTTAACCGCTAACAAACGTCAACTGGCGAGGGATCTTTTACTGGCCGAGAAACGAGGAGTGAGTCATTAGTTTTTTAGGCACAAAAGCAGTTAATAAAAGTTGGAAAGGAAATTTCATACGTAAAATTTATCTTGTAATTGTTAATAACTGTGATGTTGCCTCTTTCTTCCGCAGATCAAGCTTTCCCCGAAGTCGACTATCGCGAAAACCCAGAAAACTCTGGAGATTCGTAAAAAGCAGATCTTGAAAGCGAAGGCGGCCAAACCGAAGAAGCCGAAAGCGCCAAAGGCAGCCAAACCCGCGGCAAAAGCGGCTGCACCCGCACCCGCTAAAGTAGCGGCTAAGCCAGCCCCAGCTAAGAAGTGAACAGTTTAAAAATTGTTGACTTGTGACCTTTTATTTTCACCGAATAAAGCCGATGGAAAACAACCGAGTGACTTTGTATTTATACTTCACTTATATTGTACAATTGCCATGTCAATGTATTTATCAAAGTAGATACTTCTTTTTTAGAGGTGCACGCAAAAAGATTGTATCTCCTTTAAAAACTTCGACCGATACTTTGAGCGCGTTCGCCTCTGGAGGAATTAGAAAGTTAAAATTTCGGACCAGTTTCGTGCCGTCCACTTCGTGCATTTTTATGTTCAAAATTTCTTCTGTAGCCAAAGCTGCTGCACCTACTTTTAATCCCTCTACTTTGATCTCCGCCTGGCAAAGAAACATTAAATTAACTCAGTTCTGAGAAAATTAAAAGAACGGAGAGACGTTATTTTTACCGCATAATATTCTCGATCGTCGATTGTGTATATGTCCGGGACTTTGTTGAATTTAAAACTAGTCCTGATACCGTCCATCTTCATTTCGAGGTTTATGTAATCATACTGCTTGAAAAAGTAAGCATTTTCTTGACAATGATGAGGCAACTTATCCATTACAACGTGAATTTTAATTCCTTGTCACATTCACTCAACGGTTCCAAAAGGAAAAACGCTCAACTAACCATGAGTGATGATTTACTATTGAATGAAATCCAACCTCGAACAACAGATTAATTGACTGCTTATAGTGTAGATTGTCAAGCGTTCTTTACTCCTTGAAGTTTGGTACTTTACAATTGAATTGTGGAATTGATAAATAAAGTAGACAATTTTAACCATTTCAACTTTGTCCTATATTTACACCGTGTATAGACGAAAAATAAGATATCTATATTTATAATTGATACGTGAAACTTATTTCGTGGACAATACATACATACATTACATGCTTAGAAATTCAATTAGTGCAAAGTAATCATGTATTTATAGATGATTTCTAATGAATTTGTTACAACGAATTCGCATGATTTCCAGAACGTCCTGCATTGGATATTTTTCAAGTACAAGCTGTGCGCAGACAACCGTTTAGAAGTTAAACGGCGCAATAAGTATTTCTATGCGAATTACGCTATGCAAAGAAGAGGACTCATGTAAATTCAAATTTCAACTAAGTATTGAATTTTACCAGTGTGAAATTTTGACAACGACTTTTCATCCTATCATTCTTCGCAGGGATCACTTTATTTTTATGAATAATGGATCAGGACCCGGGAGGAAACAGACGGCGATGAAGGACTGGAGGAGCACGTAACTTTCACACTCAGTATTATCCGTAGCAGCAATTCTTACTCTTGGACACCGTTTGCAGAGGCGCAGTCAGGGTCAGGAGCCTCTGCTTGTTATCCATGACGGCACGCATCTCGTCACCGTCCACAGATTTAGGTATCAAAAAATTCTCCGAGTGTTTTATTGACATTTTTACAAGATCCCCCAGGGCTGACTTTTCCAGTATATCAGGTAGCTCGTGGGCGAGATCCCCCAGGGACCGCTGTGCCGACACCCTCAGGTTATCGTCTTTCACAGTGATCTTGATAGACGACATGTCTATCTCCGGGGCCAGTAGAAGTTTTGCCTGTTCATGCAATACAAATTCATACCTAATTTGCATCGAAACAATTTTATGGATACGATTTCCTACAGAACGTTAGCGGATTTACTCTATTTCAAACCTTCCAAAGATTAATTTGGGCAGAAAACCTGACCTAAAGGGATTCCCAAACCAACCACGTCCCATGTTTTTGAATTGAATTAAAATTCAAATTTTCTGTTCGAATCGCATGTTTTGCTGGATATTATGTGGACCAACAAAAACCGTCTAAGCCTCTCAGAAAAGATCTTTTTACTTTTTTGTTCCCGTTAATAACGAAACATGATTTCGAGAAAATCATTAAAGCGCACCTCGTATAAATTGTCGCTTCCCAAGCCGGCATTGAGTATTTGCATCACATATCCGGGTCCCGGTAGTTTAACGGGTATTTTCACCGAATCCATGTTGGAAGAACAGACATTTTTGGTCGAATTATTGCATCCGAGACAGGACCTGCAGCCGCACCCTAAGCCACAGTCCCCTTCGCAATTTGTGCATTCTGCACCTTTCCCGTACATACTGAGGTGTACCTCCTATTGATACCGCGGCGCCTAAGGCTTCCTCCGTTGTCCGTCTCGAGCTGTCTTGTTCTTTTTTAATCTGCAGACAACAAGAACAAGTACATATAATGTATAAGACCCGCTTTGTTACTTTTCAGCTGATCAGCCGTCCATCTCTCGGTTCGGATTTTTAACCCGCCGATTAAAGTAACTGCGATTTTTCAGGTATCACAAAATTCGGTTTTTCGAATGGTTGAAAATGTATTCCGCGCTAAGCGATCGTAAGAATTTACCATGAAATGTACCGCAACGCGATTACAGCCCTACATATTTTTTATGTAGCGGGGGCCTGATAACGAAAACACGATTCGAGAGATCATATTTAGAGCAGAATATATTCGATATTTTCACTACGACGAGGGGAAATAAGACGGAAACGAAAATTAGAAACTGACGTTTGCAAATATTTTCCTCGACTTTTGGTCAGAGATAGAAATTGCAAGGACCTCCGGAAATTCGCGAACCCCATTTTCTATTGTTTTTATTGAAAAAATGTTTCAAAAAAAAGTTTAAAAAATCAATATTCGTCCACTGGTTGACAACGTTGGAATATAATAGTCGCCCCCTGACCTCGTGAATATTCATCGAATCCTGCGGGATCGGAGGTGATGTGGTAACAACCTAAAGCGTATAAGCATCCAGGAGCATGGCTCAAGCAAACTTGTTAATTTCGCGTGACCAGGTCCGCAATAACTTTGCAAAATAACCCAACCAGGAACGAGTCGCGAAGTTCAAAAACCTGTCTGACAAACGATTTTGTGCAAATAAAATAAGAGAGTGATCATAGGAGTGAAGTTGAGCGCAACAGCGATGTTTTGCGTCGGTTCGCATATGCGACGAGCCCTTTGCTCTCAATTCCCTTTTCTTTCGATTTTTTTTCACGAAACACTTGACAAAGCACTCCCAACGAATTTTCGTCATTCTTTCTGGAAAAGATGAACAAAATTCAAGCAAAACGCCTGCGCGTTCTTGGTCCATGGGATGGTGGGGGACGAGGAAGTTCTCGCTTGAATCTGCTGGCGAAAAGCTGGAGACCCTCACTAGTTCTCATCATCCCATGGAGCCCATCGCTAGGCAAACACGTCTCATCCTCGTAGCGATTTTATTCGCATTCGGTAAGTGAATAGCACATACGTAATTCACGAATTTTATTTGTTTGTACACAACGTGTTACATATCAGCCATCAGTATTGAAATTCGCGACATTATTCACTGTCAACGCTTAAATATAAGGTAAACTTTTAAAATTGAACGAAGCTTCGGTTAGAATTTAAATGAATATAATTTTGAATTAAAATTCCTTTCAGAAATTGAAAGTATAAAATTTTGTTTCTCTTTTTTTTTACTTCGTCATTGGTTTAACGACTTTTCTGTAAAGCATACTATTCCCGTGACACAGCAATTTACTCGATTCCCTTCGGTCTAATGCAGTACTGGAAACTTTGGAATTTCATCGCAAGGTTCTGTGGCTTAACGCGAATTTCCGCGCACCCAGCGCGAAACAATTATACTCACCCTTCCTCGGAGTTTGTCGTTGCACGCATATAGATAGACGCAATTAGGCACAGAACTTAATTAGCGGTTGAATAAAAGGCGCAGTTTTGATAATTGAGATAAAAAAGACTGTTCGCTTCGAGAAATTATCGATTGAAATCGTAATTTTAAACGAACCGACCAACGATTACTCGTCGATGGTAACTCGTTATTGTTTCGAAAAAAATTTAGTATTAGACTTAAGCAAAGTCAAAGACAATTAAGAAAGGGGAGCAGTAATTGAAACGGCGGAGAATTCAACCGTGGATTCGGTAATATAGCGCGATAAGTCAAATACGAGGGATAAAATTAACGAATATATAATATCAAAGTTTCGAACCTGACATTGCAAGCCAGAGAAGAGAAAGTCTGGCGAAGGTAAATATCGCGGATAATAGAGGATCTCTTAAAACTCTGCTTTACATTATTTTTCCATCTTAATTTTCTCCGACCTTCGTAACCAACGATTGATATTAAACATTATTACACTTTGATTAATTCTTGGATTAATTAAAGTCACTTGCCGATGATTAATTCTTTCCATTAAAAGTATCTCGGCAATTTTAATATGAGAAAACTCTGCACCAACCTTGGACTTAATATTCGCGTTAAATGAGGTACAATATAACAGTGCAGTTCCGACAGGATTTAAAACATTTTCAAACACACCTGCTTATATTATAATTATCTTTATCGTAAATCATTTTCGTTAACTGTTTTCTCTTTGCGCTGATCTTAAACACGCCTCGAACAATGAAATAATACAACAATTTAATAGACGCGGGTAATTCAATAAAGCACGTAGAAAATAAACAGCGATTCAGATATTCCGGACTGCGCATTGTTTTACTTTGTAGTCTAAATTGAGTTATATAAATTTAACCCGAAGGTGCAAAAAGCCTCGGTAAGATACGAAGCCAATTAATTAATAACCGAGATATCATTCGACTGCCGTGGTTCTCGCGTATATTCTAATTGCAGAGTATAACAGCCTCGATCTTTCTCATCCAAAGTTTATTTCGCCGACTTCCATTCGTTTCAAATTCGCTCCCAATTTCTCTTTTACCTTTCGAGTCAAGGCCATAATTTTGCCGCTGTTTTGTCACCTTGTACAAACTAAAGCAGCCGTCAGGGTCAATCAGCGTTCCGTGGAATTTGCATATGCTTGAAAATTGACGGAGCGAAGTTCGATCGCTGCAGGGTCGAATTTGTGTCTCACGTCCTCTTTCGCTGTTCCACTTAATTTCCCCAACTTTCGGCGAAACCCACTTCCGGTTCATTTCGCACCCTTGATTGACGCACTCTCAAATTTAAGCCTACCCATTTCGACACTAGCATCCTACACTGTCAACCGGATACAATCTTTTCCAATCTCTGTAAGGTGTAATCCCGATTCATCCTCCATTCGACGATTGCAAACTGTCTGCATTAGTCAGTGGCTTAGGACACTAATTTAATCAAATCTTTGACTCCGATCATCGACAGAAAGTTATAGATAAAAAGGACAATTAATTTATCTCGCAATCTCAGCTTCTAATCAAGCAATTATGCATAGAAATGTTTTGCAAATCGTATACAGTTTTATACTCCGCGAACCGTGCAATTTTCGCACCGAGGAAGATCTTCAATTTCGATAAAATTATAGGAACGATCCATCAATCACCCGGGCCTCAATTTTGATCCCTTGTGTACGTGATATTATAAATGTATGCATATATAACCAACGCGACGTCTTCCGGGCGAGTGTTTGCACAAAGTGTCTCTTGGCACCTCGAGACGGATTATACAGGCGACTTTGTTAACCGCTGGGATTATTAATTGATTTCCCAAGCTTTGGCCTACGGCACGCAACACCGTGTGCGGTTACAATTTATTACACGATGGTATGTCGAAGTCTGGGGGAATCGCGAGGATGTTTGCCTAATAACCGCTAATAACGAACTTTGAAACGCTTCGACGCTTCGCATCGAGTTTCAGGTTTAGTACCGATCGAATGTCGTCGCATATACCTGCGTCATTCAATCGCAGGGCACGTAAAATAAACTCCCTTATCGGAAAATCTGACAAGGTATACGTATAACATGGCTAATTGCCACTTGATACGGACTTATTCCCCCAAACTTGAAATTCGATGCATCTACGCCGACGACGTTGTGTGGATAGAATAACCCAAATGTTGTTTAATTCGGAATAACGCAAGCTCAGGAGCATGATGCAACAGGTTCCGACCGTAGAGATCAGAGGATCGTTAGGGGTTGTTTCTCGGACAGACCGATTAGAACATCTCCTGAAATTTTCGAGGATTATTTTTTCTACCCCCTTTTCGAACTACCCCGTATAGCGAAATGTAAAAGCAGGGCAAGATGATTCTGCGGTGAGCAGAAGGACACGGAGCTTATCCGAGCGTATAATCATATCGGTGGGCTTTTTTGACCTTCGCGAATCTTCGTCCCTTGCTTCATCGCTAATGGGTCGATCCGTTCCAAGAATGACGCGAGGTCAACCTTTGATCGCCATTCCGTGAACCAATTTCATTCTATCTCGGTATATCGATAAGTCGATGACTATTGTACAGTTTAGCACATCGCAAGCTCTGATTTAACAAATTCTTTTACAGGCTGCTGTGACGAGCATGAATACAGACTGACCAAGTATCTCCTCGAGGGATACGATGCGGCTGTTCGACCAGCCGAAAATTCTTCCGAACCGTTGGCCGTCATCTTTGGTTTATCTCTCCACCACATTATCGACGTCGTGAGTTACTCCGACGCACTGTATACGTTACATTTTAATGCGTTAGATTTTTGTTTATATTTTCTAATTTTTCATAACGTACGACACACATGAAGTATAATAATTGCTCAGTGAGCAATGAACAATCAAAATCACACCTAGTGGACCGGGGGTAAAATATAAACCACTCCTCGATGTTTATATAGTCGAAAGTGCATGTAGATATACTTGCAGGAGTTTCGCCTGAATTCTTAGCAAAACCGATGAAATTTTTCAAGCGTATCCAAAGTGTGCCAGCGATAGCTGTTTTACAATTCAAAACTTCACTCTCAGTTCCCACCGAACTCCTTATGCTGAAACGCGAAAACTACGTGCGACGTGATCTTGCAGGAAGAAAAACACTGAAAAATAAGCAGTAAAAATTGTAAATCTATCAATGAAGAGATCGTTAGTGTTTGACCAATTTTCGAGAGCATTTTGGTAACTTGGATCCCTTGTTTCGGTACATAACTAATTCAAAACTGAATACAATCAAGCCCAATGTAAGTCCGGCGAGTAGTACCATAAAGAGACCTGTAACTTCCTGCAGACTAAGAATCTGCGACGGTGTCTCAGTATCCAAAGATTTCAGCCGTTTTTCCCGGTCCATCAGCTCGTCGCTAATCCATTTCGATGTCAGTCCGGTTTCCGTGATGATTCTCATCGTCGGTACGATGTCGTTGAGGGAAAGCACGCTTCGTTGCAGAGTCACTATACCTATGGGGAAGTTGGTGACCCCTTCCCTTAGCCGATAGTACTTCGTTCCCCATCGACGAACTTCCAATTCGTCTATCAGCACCGCAACCTGCCCGCCGATTCCCTTCAGCTTGGCAACGTTTCGCGGATCGTTCACCAGGTCCGAGTACTGTTTCTGATCCAAGCCTACGAAGGTCTGAACGATCGGCTGGAGCCTGCTTTCTCCTTCGAAGTTGTCACGCTGATAAATCGGACCGGCAATGGGTACACCGAAATCGGCTAGTTCCGCGATGGAGTCGACCATCGAGCGTTGCGGGTTGTTCAGAACACTGGCCAGTGAAGCGATGTAGCTCTGGGTCATGAGGTACCCATAAACGACCCACACGAGCACCTGGAACTTCTCGACCAAACCGCGGGGCGTTTTCCGGAGTGACGCTCCGAGAAAGACGGCGAGTACCGTCGACCAGGACAGTGCCTTTCGGTTGACCCTGATCAGCAGCCAGCCCGCGATGAGGCTGAACAGTATCGCTATCCACACCGAGTCACCGAAGGGTCTTAGCAAGCTGGCGAATGGGATGTCGTTCGGGACCGGGACCATCACCACGATGTAGTGGTTCGCGTAGGAGGTGGAGAACCTGACCGACTCGTGGTGCACCAACACCAAACTGCAGGCGCCAACGTCCGCCTCATAGGACTCGAGTTTCGCCAGGATCCTCTGGAAGTAGCTGAGCACCTCACCGTCACGGTCTTCGAGGCTGTTCTCCGTCACCGTCAGGGCGTCGATGACCTCGATCGTGAAGTTATGCCGATCGGCTATCGTCTCGACGATCTTCTCCTCGACCCCGGCCATCTTCACTCGACCGTCGACCTCGTCCAGCCGCGAAAGAAGCTCGCAATTACCGCTCGCCACTCGGATAACACAGTCGTTGTAGTCGAGACTTCGGAAGGACAGGTTACCCACCATCGTGCCGTTCTCCCAGCGTGCCACAACTCTGGGTTGTTCAGGAGTGCACGGCTTGAGGGAAACGTTTCGGTCGCTCTTCATCGCCACAATATGGTCTCCGACCGGGAGGAGGATCATCGCGCACTCGATGAACTGCTTCCAAGCGAGGTCGACGACGATCTTCGCTGCGTCCCCGGCCTCCTCTTCGCTCTCTGACGACTCGGAAATCACCACCAACAGATCGACGTCCGCACTAGAGATCGGACTCGCTTTCTCGATCACTTTTGGCGCTTCCACCATCGACGTGAAGACGATTACGTGCTGACACTTTTCGCAGGTTCCGCACTTCTCGTAGACGGCTGTCGCCGCGTTGATCATCACGTGAGCTCTGTGTCTCACTCGCAACAAGTTCGCCATCGCCAAGGGCACGCCATCCACTGGACCCGAAACCATCACGCAGTAGATCTGTCCGTACTCTAACGGCTGTTCGGTGATCGTTTTGTGGACGCTGTGCATCATCCTCTTCAAGAAGACCGACTCGTCCAGCTCGTTTTCGATCAACTCACGAATAGTGGTGGAAGTGCAGAGGTTTATCAGGATGGCGAGGCTCAGTAGAGATGCAACGAGTCGGTGGTGCGATGTCATCGGCATTCTACCTTCTTCCGGAAAGTGATATCCTTTCTCAATTCTCGTTCGCTTCACCTCTGACAACGCGAGAAAGCTCGAAGTCTGAAGCCACGGTCAGCGACACAAAGAACGTTTCGGCTGCTTTATGCAAATTTCAGCCCTCATCACCCAGCGGCACTCTATTCGATTATTTTCAATCAACGTTTATTACGGTCACGCGATAACTGCGCATACAAACGCTGGGAGTAATTTTATACACCGATGTTGGTAAAAAGCCCCTTTTCTGTCTCTAATTTTATTACATAGATTTTCAAAACAGAAAACGTCTCACCGATCGTTACTCGGATCGTTGAAACTTCGGGCTGATATTTAATTGCGAACTTTGCCAATTCTGAGTCACCTGCTTTCGTCGTAATATGTATATAATATCGATGTGCAACGCGGCCTTGCGCGATTTTCACGATATTATTACATTTCGCGTTGTAAACACGTTCGGGTGTGAGAACATTTTATAACTAAAGCTGCAACAAGATTCCTTATCGTAAATTGGATTTATTACACGGCGCGGGAACGAAACCGTGTACCTGCAACACACATTTCTCGAGTACCAAGAAGTGTACTTTATCAAAAGAAAAGCGTTAAATATCTGGTGCAGTCTTGCCGTACTGCGGATCAATAAATAACCGGACAATTTTCTCTGTTTCAGGATGAGAAAAACCAAATATTGACCACCAACTGCTGGGTCACTCAAGCCTGGACGGATCATCACCTGAAATGGAACGCCTCAGAATTTGCCGGTATCAGGGTAATTCGCGTCCCTTTTAACCGAGTATGGCGACCGGACACAATTTTATACAACAAGTGAGTAAACTCTATATATATATACCCGCGTTATTTTTTCTCTCATCAATTCCAAGTTCCTAATTACACTTTTGTGCCCGAAGGCCGTTGCACAAGCGATGAACATTCGGTTCTCTCTCCCTTTATAATTTTCTATAGACCGTTATTATTTCGCGTTTCGGCTAAACGTTGCGAAATTTTATTTTATTTTTTTAAAGAAGTTAATGCGATAACGCGTAGGCGCTAAAACCGAGTTACTCATTGTCAGCCCCGTTTTGCAATATCTTCATCGTCAACGAAATAAAATGTTTCACGAAAGCTCTCACGGATCTCATCGCGTTTCGTCGATCTTTGTGTATTCATCCAAACCGTGGCTGATGCCGACTCGATTCTGTTATACGAGGGTCATTTTATAATTTGCATATCAGGGTTAGCTGCGCGTGCATTGGTAACCAAATACCCTGCAAGCGTGACACCCTATCGGATCATCGTCAAAAAAATGACGAAAATAAATGATAATGAAATCGTTTCAGCGCCGATCCTCAGTACAGTTCGGCAGTTATCAACACGAACGTGATTGTCAGTCACACCGGTGAAGTGATATGGCTAAGTCACGGGATTTTTCGCAGCAGCTGTGACATCGACGTGGAATTTTTCCCCTTCGACGAGCAGCGATGCGCCCTAAAGTGGGCATCCTGGACGTACGATGGTTACCAGGTGAGTGCAGATAACGTCGTTGTTCGCCAACAATTTAGAGTTAAACAACCAGGGAAGGTACGATTAGTTTTTTAAACCAAACTACAAATACCCAATTCTTGCATTCGGCATTGGCAAATTTACCTGTAGCTTCATACTAACAGAAAAAATAAAAGTAAAGAGAGGAATAGCGACCATGAAATGCAAATATACCGCAAAATTTGCCTGTGGCAGGTCTGTTTTTACTTTTTTTATTTATTTTATACCTCCTCCTCTCTCTTTTATTACTCGACGTTCGATTCGCGTGCGGCTGATTTTTGTATTAGATTACGGTTTGCGCTGGAAATTGCTAATTTTATGTACGTATATACACGGTGCAAATACTATTTTCCGGAATTTTCTATCCAATTCGATTATTCCCCTACAATTTACGGTTTGCGTGTGGATGGTGAACAATTTTTTCTTTTCCCGTTTTCGCTACAATGCCTGTCGAGCAAATCTTTTTTCTCTGTGACGGTACAATTACATAACACCGATTCCAATATCAAGTGATACAAGCTTATCGATTCGGGAATACATTTTCACTTCAATTATTTACTTCAATATTCTTCTCGATCGTTACAGTTGCGGTTCATGCACCGGAATGTTTCAAACTATCATTTTCAGGTAGAACTTTTTACAAAGCAAAAAATACGTCTCGAGCTCTATTCCTCGTGGAAATTCGATTATTATAAATTCGTGGAGATGGAAAATTATCCGAGCGGCTAACAAACGCGATTCGTTTCCAAACGAAGAGTCGCGAAACGTTGGCCAACCTCTGTTTACTCCGTATTTAAGGGCGTAGCTTCACAGACAAACGTTGAAAATATGCATAGATTCGCTCAAGTGAGTAATTTCCATTCCATGGAAATTGATATTTCCAGCCATGGTGAAGAAAACTGATATCGTTCGACGATTTTAATTGGCGAATGTATACCTCTAGTCGATTCTCCAAAAAATTGAAAAAAATAAATAAAAAAAAACAAGAAAGAATTTCAACGAAACCTTTCCATTCGTTCTTCCATTACGCTTTTATAAATAAAGTTTGACATTTAGAACGAACCCCCGTGCTCGGAATAACTTGACAAGGTTCGCTGTATCGCGCGGATGATCACGCCGAGATTTTCACCAGACAAAGACCGGATGGATTATATCGTGACGAACAAGGGTGAACGGAACCCCGTATCATCCCGTACATCGCCGCCTGACGTCAGAGAGTTTCGTGGTTAATTTTGAGGATGTTGTTACGCAGCACCCTCTAAAACAAACGGCGCACCGTGATCATTCCGGCCTAAGCGTAAGCACAACTTGTGCGTTACTTCGAGTCAAAGTCATACGCGATTTACCCTCTGAGTCATGGTGGTAATAAGTATTCTTGCCACTTATTTTATGTCCATTTTTATTGATGACATATTTCTTGGCTGTTGTCGGCTATTTCCGATAGTACGTTAATAGGTTTCTGGTACTCGAGGGTAATTGTTGCGATATAATGTAAATTATTATCGATGGAAACAAATTGATTGAAAAAGATCGTGAATATTGAAGGAATAATTCATTCACGAGAAAGTTACTTCACTACCCGTATACATGTTTTATGTAACTTGTAAGTTTTGGGAGTCGCTGATTACGAATCTGCAAACTTTTTTGATCGTATTCGATCGAATCAACCAATTTTTTCCACCATACTGGATCCACTATCTTAAATCTTGAAAATCAGAATTCAGATTCGTGATCGGAAACCCCGAAAACCATAAAATACTGTCTTGTTGTAAAAGTTGACTCACACAATAATGTATGACGCAAACGGTCAAGTCGAAAACTCGAGTCTGGGAAAGCATGATTCGTCGCGTGATGATCACTTCTAATTTTCAGTCTTAAAAAAAAAGATGTCGACTAACCATGAAGTAATGATTTTACAGTTTCGCTGCAATAATAATACAAAGAAATAATTCCCGTGCTGTCAGTTAAAATAATTGAATACTCTTGCAGTATCTATAATCAGATATCACTTGACAAGCTCAAAGGGATGCTAATTTAACAATTGGATCGCTTCGTTATATACATATACTGTCAGAAATATATCGACTGTACGGCCATACTACAGCCGGCGTTAACAATGCATGCAGCAATCAATTATATAGAGTCGGTCGAACGGTGATCGGGTATCAATTATAACCGACTATTGGATTTCGAACATTGTGCATAATTTCATCGGATTCGCGAATTGGCGCACGGCTTACGTACAGACTGCTGTGTCAAAAGCGCGATTGAATGTCTTTAATTCGTCGGCGGGATGATTGAATGTGCGCAAAATTAATCTGGATACTGCCACGACACGAGAGATGTTTAAGTAGAATTTTTCAGGGATAAAAATTCCCGCCAAAGGAACCGACGACGAGTTATTAATTGCTAATCGCTACTCGTAAAAGCGAAAAACAGAGTTGATACATGGATGCAGGAAGAGGGAGGCACGCGGGACACGAAAATCCGGTTACAAAAGGTGGCGTGTATGTATATGCGGTCGAAATTGACAAATAAAAAAGAACAAAAAAAAAAAAAAGAAAAAAATCCTAAAAATATAAAGAATTAAAGAGGGGGGACACAAGAAGAAATTGGAATGTCATTTAAACTCGAAATGCACTTCGGATGTAGCAAAGGCTCGGGATGATGGAGTTCCCCGTACGGGGAAATCGAAAGGTTTAATCCTGAATGGGAAAAGAATTCAATGCCATCCCAGCCTCCGCCTTCGCGTTTCACCCCCCCTTAAACCATCCCCGTATCGCTGTATGCCGCGTTTTCTGCGCCTCCAACCTGCTAAGCCCATATGTACATATATCATATATCCCATTTTTCAATGGGACCTGGGTATATAAATACACATACACACGTCTCCTTCTCTATTTTTCTATTTCTCTATTTCTCTCTACATCTCTATAACTAAATACTTATATACTCACGTGTAGATCGAGGCAGCTTGCCGCTTTGGCGAAACCCTCTCTCGACCCGTTTAAACGAGCTGCTAATTGATTCTCAAGGCACCCTAAAGTCAGCTTTCGTCATTGTATATTATACGCTGTTAAAAAAAAAAAAATATGGTACACATGCCGAGACATATTTTACTGCCCGTAATTATTATTATTATTATTTTTTTTTCGAATACTTGTCGCCAATTTCTTCCGAAAAATTTACGAGGACAGCTGAAACTGGAAATCTTCGTTATATTTGGGGCGAATCAATTTATTAAGTGAGAATTCTCGGTGATCTGCATTTGCGGTTAGCCACTTGCTTAATTTCATCCTGGAATTTCAGCTGGAATTGGAAAAGCAGAGCGAACAGGGAGACGTGAGTAATTACCAGGCAAACGGGGAATTCGATCTGGTAGATTTCTCGGCGAGGAAAAACATCCAGTTTTACTCGTGTTGCCCTGAACCTTATCCCGACATAACGTACGAAATTCGACTGCGACGTCGTCCCATGTTCTACGTTTTCAACCTGATTCTACCCTGCATACTCATCAACGGAATCGGTGAGTTACACGATTAAAAATAAGGGTTGCAATTCGTTCTATTTCGAAGACTCTCTTTTGAAACCACCTGTACCTGTGCCATTTATTCATTCGTTTTTCTTTTACGCTTTACTCGCGTTTAACTCATTTGTAAATCCGACGGTTCAGCGATTATCGATTATCGTTTACTACCGATTAATCAGCCCCTCAAGCCGCACGTAACGAAGTCTCAGCCAGAGTTAAAAATAAGATCAACAGGATTTTTTAAATTTCGTCGGGTTTGCTGCTAGATCGATTTTTCAGCCGACCGTTGAATATTGTATTCACAAAACTTGACAAATTTGTTTGGACGTTTGTTGTTTGTAAACGGGAGTGATGAACTTTGCCAGTTGGGATATTGGAATTATTCAGTTATATGCCTCGTCGATTATATTTATTTTTTCTCATCGCCAAACCGTCGACAAGTTCCGGTTTACGGCTACGATGTAAATAGAGAAAATTATCGTGGAACTTTCGCAGGCTTCGACTTATTACCGCTGAATTTATACCTTCTACTACTTTATCCGGTAACGAAGTGGCGACTAAGTTATTAAAGCTCCTATAATATCGACGAGCAGTTCGAATTTAATGAAGAAAAGGCGGCCGTGCTTATTGAAATAATCTTACTTAACTTTAAGAGGAAAAAATTTACAAGATGTTTAGATCACCAAATTTCGACCAGAAAAATCCAAAGAGATTAACTTTCCTTTTTTGTGATTCTTGGAGCCAAAAACTCCTCGACTTGGAGTTGATCCAAATTACCCTTTCTTCATTAATTGAACCGTAAGAATCGCAAATAAGGCACGTCTATATGTACCAGGGAATAATAAATCACTGAAATTCCAGCTCTGATCCATTGTTGAAGTTATCACTTTGCTTTCGCGTATGCACACATTTTATTATCAACCATTTGATTTTCGCCACAAATTAGATTTCAAACTTTTCAGCTCTTCTCGTTTTCTACGTGCCATCGGAGTCTGGCGAAAAAGTCACCCTTGGCATATCGGCCCTTCTCTCTATGACTGTTTTTCTCATGACGATTCGTGAAACTCTGCCGCCGACGGAGAAAACGCCTTTGATAAGTGGGTATAACTAATCGTGTTAAAATTTAGTTTTTAAAATAAAATAGAGAAAAAAAGAAACAAAATTGTTTTCCACATACATATACTTATGCCACATTCAATTTCGTATAATTGTGATTTAATAAACGGAGCTCAGTGCTTGAAATTCATTTCGCTCGCGGGGGAAATCGAGCTGAAATTAGTTTCACAGCTCGACGAGAATGCGCTCGTTCTAATTTTGGGTAATTAGAGGATGCGGAAGCTATAACAGAGCATTGTAGACGAAGCTCGGCGTGTCCTTTTGTCCGATCAATTATATTCTCGGATTTACGATTCTCCCTGCAGATTCGTAAAACGAACGAACAAGCTGAGCTACCCGATTATTTACCTCAGTCATTCTCAACGATCCTATACGTATTTCAGCAATAATTATTGCATATCCATGAATATGTAAAAAATCATAAATCCATAATTTCGCAGGTCTTTATTATGGGGTAAGTATTTGTCTGGTGTCCTTCGCATCCGGCCTGGCGGTGGTCACGTTGAATTTACACCACCGAGGTGTGAGGGGCACAAGAGTTCCAGCGGTGGTGAGGTCCTTGGTCCTCGAGAAATTGGCACGTGTTGTATTTCTCAATTTCCATGAGGTAAAATGTGAAAATTTTACCCCTATTCGTTGGAACAATATGATAAAACGGAGTGCGTGCTTTTTCGATTGTGCAGGACATGCCCGAGCCGACAAGGAAAAAGAAATGCCCTCTTCACTGCAAACCGGACATCAGTCCACCGGCTTCGTCTCAGGTGCAAATGTCGCCTAAATATCTGCCCAGGAGGAACGACAGCGCGAACAGCAGCCCGGGTATGTTGGAATGCAATTTGTGCTTTTTTCTCTTGAAGACTAAGAGCGGGGTGGGGGGGGGGGGGGGGGGGGGCACAGCTTGAATGATCTAAAATCATACTTATTTTTGTTTTTTTCTATAAAGAAAATGAAAACACTTGAAGTATTTTGAGTTTCAGGGCTTTATTATTTATAGTTTCAAGAACATTTTACAATTTTTTCATTAAAATTAATAACACAATGACGGCATATCGCATAAATTTGTTTTGAGTTAAAACAACTTTTCGGGTTCGAGCTCGTAGCCCAAATGTTAAAAAAAAACTTTTAAATATATACGATTATGAACAAAAGATTTCATCTTCGACCGAAAAATTGTTAAAAAAATGTTATAAGACAAATTTTGGGATTGAAATTCAAACTTCTAGCCACGAGCTTGAATCGATAAACAAGTTTTAAATAAAATTGTGACAAAATTTGAAGATGATCGGTTAAATATTGACCGAGGGATCCGAACCACAGGATTTAAAACGTGCTCGTTTGCAATTTATATTCGTCGTGCCGCCATTTTTTTATTAAGTTCAATGAAAAAATTCGAAAATGTTCTTGAAACTATAGATAATAAAGCCTTAAAACTCAACTTGCTCCAAGTGTTTTCATTTTCTTGAAAAAAAATGATTTTAAAAAATAGATAGGATTTTAGACCGTCCAAGCTGAACCTCCCCTCCTCCCCCTTAACTGTTGGAACTTCGTTTTTGATGGTAATCTTCGATTTGTTTGTTTCGTAAGAAGCTGGCATGGAGGCCCAATGGTCCCGGGTTCTGGGTCGGGTTCATGCCACAATTGACAGGAACGAACGTCGACTAACGGAGCAGGAACGCAGGGAGAGAACGGAGCTTGAATGGAAGCAGGTCGCCTTGGTCAGCGATCGAGCTTTGCTCTGCATTTTCTTTCTCACGACGATAATCAGCACGACGGTTATTCTCTGCGGATCGCCGCCGACGGAACCGATCAAATGAAACGTGAGATGTCAATTTTAATATCTATCGTCGAGTGCGGTCTGCAGCTCTTGGGTATGATTTTATACGTTTGAAATCGAGCTTTTTCCCGATAACACTGCGCGCAGCAATCTAAATCAATATGTGCAATAACGAAAATTTTTACGGATTCATTCACGTTGGAAAAGTGTTTTTATTCAGAGAACTTACGCGTTTAATTCGTTTAGAGGGATTTCATTTAATCCAGAGACTCGGGATTGCCGGGTACAACACTTGAACCGTTTATACACGCTGTTGGCGTATGGCAATTAAGAAACTAGTTATCCAGATACGCGCAGAAGTTGCAGCTGCACGCTAAACATTTTTAATTAGTGGATTGAACGGGTGTACGTATCCTTGAGTTTTACGTGATCAAGAAATTCTCGTGTGTACTTTGAATAAATATATCACTTCGGTATAACGTTAAGTGGGCTACATGTCGGTGTAATATTAACGAATACTAAATACGTGTGTAATTTTAATGTTTCTCCAACTGTAAGCGTAATAAGTTGTAATTCGTTCGTGCTAATGTACTTTCAGGAGGTACAAATTAAAGCTCAATATTATATCAATTTCAAGAAAATTTGAAACGTTTTACGAATGTAAAAACAAACTCGAATACACCAACTCGGATAAAATAATAGCAATAATCGGTAACGTTATGTGACGACGTTTGGTGAACAAAGGTGATTCTTTAAGATAATTGTGTGGTCGATGGTAGAAATAAGCGATACATATTAATATTTCGGTATAATAAATATATATTCGTTATTTATTTGCAGTTGACATATATCAACACTGGAATGTATGGTATAAGTAATATAAGGCACCCTAATCACCATGCTATATGTAAATATTAAACATCTATAATCGTACGAATTATCCACATTTACTATAATACTGTTTACGATAAAAATTTGAAAACTATCACTGTGATCATCATTCAACAATGTATCGTGCAATAAAATGTGAAAAAAAATATTTTCCTCGCAATATTTCAGTTTCAGTAGTAATCAGGTACAGGGGCACAAGCGATCTTGACAAAATCCTCATACCTGACTTGTCCGTTTGGTGATACGTTGGCTTCCCTAAATATTTGCTCAACTGCAAGTAGAAAATAACGTGAAACAAAATCAAATTTTCATTGAATAAATTCTTGGTAATCACGCAACCGAATTTTGTATCCTCTGACCTTCTTTGGCACTGAGTTTTTCACCCCAGTGAAGTAGCATGTGAGCTAACTGTCTGGCAGGAATTGAACCGTTCCTAGAAGTATCGGCAGCTTTGAATGCCTCGATAACTTCTTTGGGAAGATTTTCCTGTCTCGTTTGGTGATGCATCACCTCAAGGAAATCAGCAAAGGACATTTTACCACCTGATAGAAAGTAGAGATGTCATAAAAGTGTTGATGTAAGCGCAGAATTGATTTGTAACCACTTTAAACACCACGCCTCACCTTTGTCTTTGAGATATTTGTTCAGCTCAGCAATTGTCGGACTCAGACCCAACGATCGCATTATAATGGTCAATTCATCGAGTGTTTTGATTTGCCCACTTCGTGCGAAAAGGTAGAAGCATTCCCTGAACTCTGTAATTTGATAGACGATAGGTAGAAGAGTGCTTGGATCTAAAAGTGATGGTGAGTGGTGGTACAAACAGGCTTACCGTCTATATCTTCTTCTCGGAAGTAACGGGCCTGTGGAAAAGAGTTGGTAATTCTGAGTCACTATTCACTTCGTTGACAATCGTTATATTATCATCGATTTTATATGAGGGTGTGTGATAAATTGCTGATTGGAAATTGCGGATGGCTGAGATAACGAAAGCAATTAATGCTGTTTGAAAATTGGGAAACTTGGTAGAAAGGGTTTCATTTAATTGCATTAATAACATAAATTCTATCATAGATCAATAAGCAATTGTAGTTTGTTACCATTTCGGTGATCCCAGTTTTTGCCGTAGTTTTTTACTCCAGACCCGATCCACTGTTTACGTGTCAAACTCCTTATCGAGCCTAACCTAACTGATTGCCCGCCTGCTCAGGGTCTGCTAAAACAAGTGTGAACTGTGCAGCAGTAATTTCACGGCCTCTTAGATAAAAAAAACTGTTGACTAACGGTGCACAAGTTGGATTACGGCGGGAAATTCAAACACTAGGATTGATTTGTTTCTTTAGAAATTAAGCTATAAGTTCATTGACCATAACGATTGCTAGCCTGATGGGACTTACCGTAACCGAAAATAGCCGGAGTTATAAAAAAGGGATGATATTATATTGTGGTACTTATATGTAGCTTACGTACTTATAAGCTAAAGAAGCATGACTGATATTTGGCCAGTAGAAAGGGGCCTCATACAGAAAATCAATGTTTCATACTTCAATTAACGTTAACTTTTCAAGGCTTATTTGAATCCAGTCCATTTTTATCGGCGAACTGAAACTTTATTACATGAATACAGACTTTGCATATATTTATTTGAAATTAAAAAATGCATGATAGTTATCAATACGTAAGTCCATGTTTGTAACAAAATTGGCTGAACTTCAGGCAATCATTATTACATGAGTAATAGAAAAACGGATTTCAGAATAATTTGGATATTTGTTCACCTGTACTATTATTTGATTAAATGGTGAAATCGGTTACTGAATTTTGGAAAAGGGATTGTCAGAAGTTTTTGTATTATACAGGGTGTCCCTAAATTGCCTCCCACGGACTAGCCAGCATGATACCTCGTTAAAATCCAACCGAGAATTTCTTTTTCTGAAGCTCGTCCGACGCATAGTTTTTGAATTATAAGCGATAGCACTAGGCCAATCAGAGTGCACCATGTCATTTAGATTTGCCGCCACGGAAATTGCTGTTTTGTTCGCCTGGGTGAATTATCCGGAGAATTACCAATATATTTCCGCTTTATTGTAGACCTCAGACAGCCTCTGTGTTAACTATTAGGAATTTCGAGGTTGAGAATATATATTCCCGACAAAGTCGATACTATTTTACCCGGAATTTGACCCTTTCGGAATTACTTAGCCATTGCTTTTCTTCATTTTTCGGGCCGGAGATTTTTGGTCTCGGATTCGATTTGTATGACGCATTCCTGCCAAATTGGACCCCCAGGAACTCAGAAAACGCAGCGAAGAGAGCGTGGGATCAACAGGAGAGAAGTTACGAAGGAAAAAGCACCTGCTGGAAAATGTCGAAAATACAGGTTCTCGTTTTTCGGCTGTAACTTTTTATACGTTGCTCGCAGCGTGTTGGAACTGCGCTTAATCGTTTTCTCTGGCAAAATTACGTCAGAATAGTGCATGAAAGAATTTATTCCAGCACTTTTCAAAATCGCGAAAATTTTCGCCAAAAATGCGAAGGGGTTAGCCTTACTTTTTTTTCATTTTTCGACCAAAAAATTTTTGGTCTCAGATTCGACTTCTACGACCCTTTCCTGACTAATTGGACCCCCAGGAACTCAGAAAACGCAGCGAAAAGAGCGTGGGATCAACAGGAGAGAAGTTACGAAGGAAAAAGCACCTGCTAAAAAATGTCGAAAATACAGGTTCTCGTTTTTCGGCTGTAACTTTTTATACGTTGCTCGCAGCGTATTGGGACTGCGCCCAATCGATTTCTCTGGCTAAATTACGTCGGAATAGTACCCGAGAGAATTGATTCCAGCACTTTTCAAAATCGCGAAAATTTTCGCCAAAAATACAAAGGGGTTAGCCTTCATTTTCTTTTGACCAAAATATTTTTCGTCTCAGAATTGATTCGTATGACTCTTTCCCGACCAATTGGACCTCAAGGAACTCAGAAAACGCAGCGATAAGAGCGTGGGATCAACAGGAGAGAAGTTACGAAGGAAAAAGCAGCTGCTGAAAAATGTCGAAAATACAGGTTCTCGTTTTTTGGCTGTAACTTTCGATGCGTTGACCGCAGCGTATTGGGACTGCGCCCAATCAAATTTTCTCTCAAATCTACGTCGGAATAGTGCCTGAAAGAATTGATTCCAGCACCTTTCAAAATCGCGAAAATTTTCGCCAAAAATACAAAGGGGTTAACCTTCCTTTTTTTTTGACCAAAAAATTTTTCGTCTCAGAATTGATTCGTATGACTCTTTTCCGACCAATTGGACCCCAAGGATCTCAGAAAACGCAGCGAAAAGAGCGTGGGATCAACAGGAGAGGAGTTACGAAGGAAAAAGCAGCTGCTGAAAAATGTCGAAAATACAGGTTCTCGTTTTTTGGCTGTAACTTTCGATGCGTTGATCGCAGCGTATTGGGACTGCGCCCAATCGATTTCTTTCGCAAAATTACGTCGGAATAGTGCCTGAAAGAATCGATTCCAGCACTTTTCAAAATCGCGAAAATTTTTGCCAAAAATACAAAGGGGTTAACCTTCCTTTTTTTTTGACCAAAAAATTTTTCGTCTCAGAATTGATTCGTATGACTCTTTTCCGACCAATTGGACCCCAAGGATCTCAGAAAACGCAGCGAAAAGAGCGTGGGATCAACAGGAGAGAAGTTACGAAGGAAAAAGCAGCTGCCGAAAAATGTCGAAAATACAGGTTCTCGTTTTTTGGCTGTAACTTTCGATGCGTTGATCGCAGCGTATTGGGACTGCGACCAATCGATTTCTTTCGCAAAATTACGTCGGAATAGTGCCTGAAAGAATTGATTCCAGCACCTTTCAAAATCGCGAAAATTTTCGCCAAAAATACAAAGGGTAGTTAACCTTCCTTTTTTTTTGACCGAAAAATTTTTCGTCTCAGAATTGATTCGTATGACTCTTTTCCGACCAATTGGACCCCAAGGAACTCAGAAAACGCAGCGAAAAGAGCGTGGGAACTACAGGAGAGGAGTTACGAAGGAAAAAGCAGCTGCTGAAAAATGTCGAAAATACAGGTTCTCGTTTTTCGGCTGTAACTTTCGATGCGTTGATCGCAGCGTATTGGGACTGCGCCTAATCGATTTCCCTCGCAAAATTACGTCGGAATAGTGCCTGAAAGAATTGATTCCAGCACTTTTCAAAATCGCGAAAATTTTCGCCAAAAATACAAAGGGGTTAACCTTCCTTTTTTTTTGACCAAAAAATTTTTCGTCTCAGAATTGATTCGTATGACTCTTTTCCGACCAATTGGACCCCAAGGATCTCAGAAAACGCAGCGAAAAGAGCGTGGGATCAACAGGAGAGAAGTTACGAAGGAAAAAGCAGCTGCCGAAAAATGTCGAAAATACAGGTTCTCGTTTTTTGGCTGTAACTTTCGATGCGTTGATCGCAGCGTATTGGGACTGCGCCCAATCGATTTCTTTCGCAAAACTACGTCGGAATAGTGCCTGAAAGAATTGATTCCAGCACTTTTCAAAATCGCGAAAATTTTCGCAAAAAATACAAAGGGGTTAACCTTCCTTTTTTTTTGACCAAAAAATTTTTCGTCTCAGAATTGATTCGTATGACTCTTTTCCGACCAATTGGACCCCAAGGAACTCAGAAAACGCAGCGAAAAGAGCGTGGGAACAACAGGAGAGGAGTTACGAAGGAAAAAGCAGCTGCTGAAAAATGTCGAAAATACAGGTTCTCGTTTTTTGGCTGTAACTTTCGATGCGTTGATCGCAGCGTATTGGGACTGCGCCTAATCGATTTCCCTCGCAAAATTACGTCGGAATAGTGCCTGAAAGAATTGATTCCAGCACTTTTCAAAATCGCGAAAATTTTCGCCAAAAATACAAAGGGGTTAACCTTCCTTTTTTTTTGACCAAAAAATTTTTCGTCTCAGAATTGATTCGTATGACTCTTTTCCGACCAATTGGACCCCAAGGATCTCAGAAAACGCAGCGAAAAGAGCGTGGGATCAACAGGAGAGAAGTTACGAAGGAAAAAGCAGCTGCCGAAAAATGTCGAAAATACAGGTTCTCGTTTTTTGGCTGTAACTTTCGATGCGTTGATCGCAGCGTATTGGGACTGCGCCTAATCGATTTCCCTCGCAAAACTACGTCGGAATAGTGCCTGAAAGAATTGATTCCAGCACTTTTCAAAATCGCGAAAATTTTCGCAAAAAATACAAAGGGGTTAACCTTCCTTTTTTTTTGACCAAAAAATTTTTCGTCTCAGAATTGATTCGTATGACTCTTTTCCGACCAATTGGACCCCAAGGAACTCAGAAAACGCAGCGAAAAGAGCGTGGGAACAACAGGAGAGGAGTTACGAAGGAAAAAGCAGCTGCTGAAAAATGTCGAAAATACAGGTTCTCGTTTTTTGGCAGTAACTTTCGATGCGTTGATCGCAGCGTATTGGGACTGCGCCTAATCGATTTCCCTCGCAAAATTACGTCGGAATAGTGCCTGAAAGAATTGATTCCAGCACTTTTCAAAATCGCGAAAATTTTCGCCAAAAATACAAAGGGGTTAACCTTCCTTTTTTTTTGACCAAAAAATTTTTCGTCTCAGAATTGATTCGTATGACTCTTTTCCGACCAATTGGACCCCAAGGATCTCAGAAAACGCAGCGAAAAGAGCGTGGGATCAACAGGAGAGAAGTTACGAAGGAAAAAGCAGCTGCCGAAAAATGTCGAAAATACAGGTTCTCGTTTTTTGGCTGTAACTTTCGATGCGTTGATCGCAGCGTATTGGGACTGCGACCAATCGATTTCCCTCGCAAAATTACGTCGGAATAGTGCCTGAAAGAATTGATTCCAGCACTTTTCAAAATCGCGAAAATTTTCGCCAAAAATACAAAGGGGTTAACCTTCCTTTTTTTTTGACCAAAAAATTTTTCGTCTCAGAATTGATTCGTATGACTCTTTTCCGACCAATTGGACCCCAAGGATCTCAGAAAACGCAGCGAAAAGAGCGTGGGATCAACAGGAGAGGAGTTACGAAGGAAAAAGCAGCTGCTGAAAAATGTCGAAAATACAGGTTCTCGTTTTTTGGCTGTAACTTTCGATGCGTTGATCGCAGCGTATTGGGACTGCGCCTAATCGATTTCCCTCGCAAAATTACGTCGGAATAGTGCCTGAAAGAATTGATTCCAGCACTTTTCAAAATCGCGAAAATTTTCGCCAAAAATACAAAGGGGTTAACCTTCCTTTTTTTTTGACCAAAAAATTTTTCGTCTCAGAATTGATTCGTATGACTCTTTTCCGACCAATTGGACCCCAAGGATCTCAGAAAACGCAGCGAAAAGAGCGTGGGATCAACAGGAGAGAAGTTACGAAGGAAAAAGCAGCTGCCGAAAAATGTCGAAAATACAGGTTCTCGTTTTTTGGCTGTAACTTTCGATGCGTTGATCGCAGCGTATTGGGACTGCGCCCAATCGATTTCTTTCGCAAAACTACGTCGGAATAGTGCCTGAAAGAATTGATTCCAGCACTTTTCAAAATCGCGAAAATTTTCGCAAAAAATACAAAGGGGTTAACCTTCCTTTTTTTTTGACCAAAAAATTTTTCGTCTCAGAATTGATTCGTATGACTCTTTTCCGACCAATTGGACCCCAAGGAACTCAGAAAACGCAGCGAAAAGAGCGTGGGAACAACAGGAGAGGAGTTACGAAGGAAAAAGCAGCTGCTGAAAAATGTCGAAAATACAGGTTCTCGTTTTTTGGCTGTAACTTTCGATGCGTTGATCGCAGCGTATTGGGACTGCGCCTAATCGATTTCCCTCGCAAAATTACGTCGGAATAGTGCCTGAAAGAATTGATTCCAGCACTTTTCAAAATCGCGAAAATTTTCGCCAAAAATACAAAGGGGTTAACCTTCCTTTTTTTTTGACTAAAAAATTTTTCGTCTCAGAATTGATTCGTATGACTCTTTTCCGACCAATTGGACCCCAAGGATCTCAGAAAACGCAGCGAAAAGAGCGTGGGATCAACAGGAGAGAAGTTACGAAGGAAAAAGCAGCTGCCGAAAAATGTCGAAAATACAGGTTCTCGTTTTTTGGCTGTAACTTTCGATGCGTTGATCGCAGCGTATTGGGACTGCGCCCAATCGATTTCTTTCGCAAAACTACGTCGGAATAGTGCCTGAAAGAATTGATTCCAGCACTTTTCAAAATCGCGAAAATTTTCGCAAAAAATACAAAGGGGTTAACCTTCCTTTTTTTTTGACCAAAAAATTTTTCGTCTCAGTATTGATTCGTATGACTCTTTTACGACCAATTGGACCCCAAGGAACTCAGAAAACGCAGCGAAAAGAGCGTGGGATCAACAGGAGAGAAGTTACGAAGGAAAAAGCAGCTGCTGAAAAATGTCGAAAATACAGGTTCTTGTTTTTTGGCTGTAACTTTCGATGCGTTGATCGCAGCGTATTGGCACTGCGCCCAATCGATTTCTCTCGCAAAATTACGTCGGAATAGTGTCTGAAAGAATTGATTCCAGCACTTTTCAAAATCGCGAAAATTTTCGCCAAAAATACAAAGGGGTTAACCTTCCTTTTTTTTTTTGACCAAAAAATTTTTCGTCTCAGAATTGATTCGTATGACTCTTTTTCGACCAATTGGACCCCAAGGAACTCAGAAAACGCAGCGAAAAGAGCGTGGGATCAACAGGAGAGAAGTTACGAAGGAAAAAGCAGCTGCCGAAAAATGTCGAAAATACAGGTTCTCGTTTTTTGGCTGTAACTTTCGATGCGTTGATCGCAGCGTATTGGGACTGCGCCTAATCGATTTCCCTCGCAAAATTACGTCGGAATAGAGCCTGAAAGAATTGATTCCTGCACTTTTCAAAATCGCGAAAATTTTCGCCAAAAATACAAAGGGGTTAACCTTCCTTTTTTTTTGACCAAAAAATTTTTCGTCTCAGAATTGATTCGTATGACTCTTTTTCGACCAATTGGACCCCAAGGAACTCAGAAAACGCAGCGAAAAGAGCGTGGGATCAACAGGAGAGAAGTTACGAAGGAAAAAGCAGCTGCTGAAAAATGTCGAAAATACAGATTATCGTTTTTTGGCTGTAACTTTCGATGCGTTGACCGCAGCGTATTGGGACTGCGCCCAATCGATTTCTTTCGCAAAATTACGTCGGAATAGTGCCTGACAGAATTGATTCCAGCACTTTTTAAAATCGCGAAAATTTTCGTTAACCTTCCTTTTTTTTTGACCAAAAAATTTTTCGTCTCAGAATTGATTCGTATGACTCTTTTCCGACCAATTGGACCCCAAGGATCTCAGAAAACGCAGCGAAAAGAGCGTGGGATCAACAGGAGAGGAGTTACGAAGGAAAAAGCAGCTGCTGAAAAATGTCGAAAATACAGGTTCTCGTTTTTTGGCTGTAACTTTTGATGCGTTGATCGCAGCGTATTGGGACTGCGACCAATCGATTTCTTTCGCAAAATTACGTCGGAATAGTGCCTGAAAGAATTGATTCCAGCACCTTTCAAAATCGCGAAAATTTTCGCCAAAAATACAAAGGGGTTAACCTTCCTTTTTTTTTGACCGAAAAATTTTTCGTCTCAGAATTGATTCGTATGACTCTTTTCCGACCAATTGGACCCCAAGGAACTCAGAAAACGCAGCGAAAAGAGCGTGGGAACAACAGGAGAGGAGTTACGAAGGAAAAAGCAGCTGCTGAAAAATGTCGAAAATACAGGTTCTCGTTTTTTGGCTGTAACTTTCGATGCGTTGATCGCAGCGTATTGGGACTGCGCCTAATCGATTTCCCTCGCAAAATTACGTCGGAATAGTGCCTGAAAGAATTGATTCCAGCACTTTTCAAAATCGCGAAAATTTTCGCCAAAAATACAAAGGGGTTAACCTTCCTTTTTTTTTGACCAAAAAATTTTTCGTCTCAGAATTGATTCGTATGACTCTTTTCCGACCAATTGGACCCCAAGGATCTCAGAAAACGCAGCGAAAAGAGCGTGGGATCAACAGGAGAGGAGTTACGAAGGAAAAAGCAGCTGCTGAAAAATGTCGAAAATACAGGTTCTCGTTTTTTGGCTGTAACTTTCGATGCGATGATCGCAGCGTATTGGGACTGCGCCCAATCGATTTCTTTCGCAAAATTACGTCGGAATAGTGCCTGAAAGAATCGATTCCAGCACTTTTCAAAATCGCGAAAATTTTTGCCAAAAATACAAAGGGGTTAACCTTCCTTTTTTTTTGACCAAAAAATTTTTCGTCTCAGAATTGATTCGTATGACTCTTTTTCGACCAATTGGACCCCAAGGAACTCAGAAAACGCAGCGAAAAGAGCGTGGGATCAACAGGAGAGAAGTTACGAAGGAAAAAGCAGCTGCTGAAAAATGTCGAAAATACAGGTTCTTGTTTTTTGGCTGTAACTTTCGATGCGTTGATCGCAGCGTATTGGGACTGCGCCCAATCGATTTCTTTCGCAAAATTACGTCGGAATAGTGCCTGAAAGAATTGATTCCAGCACTTTTCAAAATCGCGAAAATTTTCGCCAAAAATACAAAGGGGTTAACCTTCCTTTTTTTTTGACCAAAAAATTTTTCGTCTCAGAATTGATTCGTATGACTCTTTCCCGACCAATTGTACCCCAAGGACCTCAGAAAACGCAGCGAAAAGAGCGTGAGACCAAGAGCAGAGGAAATACAAAAAAGATACAAGCAAAATAATATTTCATTAATTTTAATCGAGGTTACATGAAATGGTGACGATACAACATCATACAACATATATCGTACTTATGAAGAGGTATGTTGCACTTGTACACAAAGTGAAACTCAAGCTATATTCAAACACTACGATAATCAATAACCGACGTAATATTTCCATATTCAGCTCAAGACACTACAAACACCACACATATCTCCTTGTATTTCAATAAGATATGTCGTATATCGCTCAATCATACTTTTGCATCTCTTTTCTCCTTTCACTGACACATTTCTTCGTAACCTGTGAAATTGCTACACACTGACTCGCATCACTTGCACCAGAAATACGGCATGCGGAATAAACTGTACTGGACTGAGTCTGAAAGTGTAAGGCTGTGATTATTTGATGTTTTATTCCTACCTACATGGAAATTCTATGCAGAGTTCACGTATTTTCGACGTAAATTCACTAGCGAAACGTGTAGCCCATGAATGAATTGATTCCCACATTTTTCAGAAGTTTGCACATATTTAGATAAATATGAAGCATAAGCGTTCACACGTGTGCTATTCATATTTCCGTTGTATAATTTTGGTGCACATATTTCCTGCGCGAGATTTTCCCAACTTTTCAATTTCACGATGACGACGGTACGTTACCTGTGTTCTGCATGCGCTAGTTGTTGGTTAAGTACTACTTTCATCGGCGCGGTCAGATACTTGGTCGATAATACGTGAAATTGCCATTACCCCCAAACTCGCCCAGACCCACAGTCTGGTTACGCAAAATAACTCGGAGCTATGAGTCTATGTATATCTTCAGTCAATGGCTATTGCATATATGCATATAACAACCATATATATCACATATATGATAACAACGAGCGCGTACAGTCAGCGGGAAAATCTAGATGGCCGTGATTCGAGTTGCAAGTCAGCTGTGTCGCGATAGCTAACTCGACTATAAGCAGTTCGTGGCTGAAAGCCGAAGCTCGATGGAGTAGCGCGAGTCGCGGGCGTTGAGGTTTTGGATCAAACCGTGCGTTGATTGGTCGTGAAAAGAAAACGGTGGTGTGTGGGTTATAAACACACGGATGAAATGCAAATGAGAGGTGGACGCAGGTTATTTTTAACCCCTTGAATACAGTGAGGTCCAAGATGTGATGAGAGGAGGAGCCGTAGACAAATTCCCCTAAACTCGAGGAACGTAACGCCTCCGACGTTTCCGCGGTTTGGAATCCCTTATCTCCGTCTCCCGGGGTAAATACATCGCCCTCGTTGGACACCGTCGGACAAAGGTAGCCTTTACCAATCGGAGATCTATTTCGCTCTTTGATCCCTTATACACCACGACGTAGCGACATTACGTGTTTTTCTGCGACACTTTTTTTCTCTGGCAGACTCGCTTTGTCATTGTGTTGTCCGCGGGGTTCGTTTTCGGTAGTGATAATCGGGAAACGCACGCACGTACATGCCAAATCGATAGCTACTTTTTAATCGTGTTTTTCCACTTGTCATACGTCATTTGTAACGACATAATTTATCCAGCCGTACAAGTTCGTCAATTTCGCCTACTCGGGTTTATATAATTAATTTTCACTGGTAAGTCTGCGCGGCCTTTTGTTCTCTCCGAATAGTGACTAAAGTAATACATACGAAATTGCGAAACGCCCACCCAGTTTTAAACTACCAACACGCACAAGGCTGAAGTTAGTAACGTTATCGTAACGAAACATTGGGGAAAACATTATTATTTTCTTATTTTTTGCAGTGACTTTTAAGGATCCATGATTAACGTTAACCGTAACGAAACATCATAAAATAAATCGTTTTACGATTGTAGAAGAACTTTCGGGGAGTTTGCTTTTCAAAATACCGACACGTTTTCTTTGTTATGATTTACTAGCTGAATTTCAGACAATCCCGTGGGTACGAAATAGGTAACTATTTTCCTAAACATGCATCGTTAAAGTATTGTTACTAACTTCAACTTCATCAATACGCGCTTTCTTATCCATGCTGCATATTCGAGCAATGTTACTAATACCTGACATCACGTTACAATTGTACTAAGCTCAGTACAATGAAAATAACTCGTTTTACAGTCTGTCGATGATATAGATGAATGAGTATCTATCACCATTGTACGGTTCGACACATGAGGCTGAAATAAATGACGATAACGTGACGAAACATCAGGGGAAAAAATTATTATTCCGCAATAATAGTAGAATGACGTTTATAACGAGTTGGCTTTTCAAAATAAACGTATGTTTTGTTTATCGTGGTTTAAAAAATTTCAGACATTTCCAAAGGCGCGAAGTAATGATTTTTCCCAAACATCTATCGTTACACTAACACTCTACTACATTCATCCTGATTTTAACACAGGTTTGATACTTTCAGTTTTACGTACATACCTATAGCGGATGCGTTTGTAAACGTAATTAATTCGGTTTTATGTTTCCCGTGTGTTTTAACGCGTGTCCAACGCGTGGTTTGAAAACTGATTCCGAACACGTATTTATAACGTGGCACAATTTGCATTTCAAGGATAAACAAATCGGTGTGGATATAGGTAACGTTGCGTAGTAGATGAATATACCTACCGAAACTGTTTTTGCGATTCTTTGTTGATCAAGGCACACGTGCGCTATATCCTGCAATAGCTGGCTCATTCTGATCATACTATATAATTGAGGGATAGCATTAGATTTTTTAACTTTATAAAATCAGTAACTGTAGCTGAGCTCTTGCTACAGGTCAGCGATCGTATTTGTTATGATAATATCCATATACCCACTCCGTTATGTAACGTTATTTAAAAGTAGAGAACTTACGTGCCACAAATTCTCGGCTGCAATTCATATGCCAATATATGCAAACACCTAGCTCTGCCAAAACGTTCGATGTAAAGCGTAATGGGCTTAGGTATAAGATATCCGCAGGCTGATGACTATCTGTGCTGAAAGACCTGTTAATCGATTATAAGCTTACAGATTCTGTACGCGAGCCAATATCACAATATTGAACTTTGCGCTCTATAATTCATTCTCGTTGTTTCAATTTCGTATCGTCTTTTAACTCGTATTTATCCGCGAACCACGTGTAGTGGTATGGACGAAAATTTTTACGGATTAGTGCAGAATTTTTCTAAGCTGGACGAAGGTAATTAATTCGATATATTTATTGACAGTCACGTTTATTGAGTACTTCCTCCGTAAATAAATTATCAATTTGAGGGTGATAAAAATAGCTGGCCAACGTGAAACGATCCGACATACATGAAAGTTTATATTTGTTATCACATTGCAGTGTATATACAAAAGCTACCGCATAATTATTCTGACGTCAACGATTAATCGCTGCCCTCTTTGAATATGTTGTCTATAATGCGAGAATTTTAAAGTTCCGCATAACACGGAGCGATAAGACACATAGAAAGAAATTTCCAAGTGCCAAGTTCGTTGGTGAATTATAATTTGATTATTATAATTGATTAATTTCTTTCGCATTAAAAAAAATGTGACCAATTTAATACTATGAACATTTTTCTTAGATTAAATAAAGTATACGCAATTTTATTTCCACATAATGTAAGTTTTGTTTGTTATAAATCACGGCGTTTCAACAACGTGTTTTAAAATTCGCACGATGTTCACGAGAAACTTCTTATCGTTTTTTTCATCTATTGATAACACGGGTGTGTAAACTGTTCAGGGCAAAGTCCCTTTTGCACAATAAGATTGTTTGCGTGTATTATTCGCTATTGCGTCTACGATAATTCTTTACAATACATACTGATAATATGATTCGCAAATAATTACGCAATCCGACAATTGCCAACGACGGGCAATGAGCATTTCTTATGTCACATATCTTATCGCTAATTATTACGATGCTATTATACGCATTAGGTGTATATATATTCATGTGCTTGAAATGATATATAAAATTGTAAATGACCGTGAATACACTTGAGTGAATAAATTATCTGCATGACGCTGTACAGCTGTGACAATTATTACGTCTTTCAAATTATTTGATCAATGAATTATGCCTTGAATTTTTTGTTTATCAATTTTAGTCTTTTGCATACAAAATTTCCCGCAAAGTGAACACTTTTACTAAAATTTTTCTTCTCATATGAACTTTATATCTTTTCTGCTTCTAATTGCCGTTATATATCATGCAGATGTAAAAATATCGACATATTTCTACGACAATAATTATAACATCTTGATATAATTAACATCCAGATCGTATTATGCAATAAATATTACATCGTGCATCGTGTATTTACAATACCGCACATACAGAGATCAAATATTTTTACAACTGTATATCGGCATTTTGGAGTAAGGAAAGATCCGAAGCGACTGAATAAAAAGAATATTTCATTAAAAGTGTTCGCATCTTGTCCCAAATTTTTAATGCGAAAGACTATGAATTTGAAAAATCTTCAAGGTATAATACAGTCTCAAATACAAAAAAAGAGTGCTTTAAAATATTGGACCGGTTTATTGACGTATAAGAGAATGCATATATTAACCTATGAGGCTGAAGTTATAAGTAACGTTAGCGTAAAGAAACGTTGAAATAAAAATCACAATTTTGCAGCTTCAGAACATAACTGATTTGCCGGTTTACTGAATCTCAGACAATTTAAACGTTACGAGTTATAAAGAGTTTTTCTAAAAATGTATAATTACGACAACGTTACAGACTTCAACCAGATATATATATATATGCCTGCACAGCAATCTTATCTCACAGTTTCAACATGTTTTGTACGTATTTATTGCCAAACATGTTATCAAATGTTCGTATACGTCCGCGGGCGCGTAAAGCGTTGAGACAAAAAAGTTTAATCACTTGTATCAAAGGTGAATTGAAATCGAATAACAACTATCGATGTACTATATACGTATATTATATTTAACATCATACCCCGCAGCAGATTTTTGTCTCCCGGAACAAGTATTGCGATCATAATATGATGTGGGGAATTTTAACGACGTGAAAAATATTACCTGAGGAGATTGTTTTGATACGATTTAAAGAAAACAAATATTTCATACAATCATTTAAAGGAAATTGAAACTTTTTTTTTTTTTTTTTCAAACATTTCACGACAGGATGCACGAAGGAGAAAGATCTGTTGCAGCGCTTTTCGGATGAATGAACGTTTGCTTGCATAAATATAGGTATACATACATGTTCACCATAGGGTCAAGCACCCGTGATGCAAGCATATCCCCGTTTCAGCGTGTATATACTTTTTCCGGGTGTTTCCTCTGATGATTTTTTCTTTATAAATAACCACGTGCTGCTGCGATGTTTTTTTCTTTTTTGCCAACGAAAGCACGAGAAAAGCTCTGAAATGTGTCATAATTTAAGTTTTTTCCTGGGAATATTATATACCTATAAATATATATATATATATATATATATGTATCTATGTAAATTTAAATAATCTTAAAATTATATTTCTACTTCAATAATTTTATTGTTCATGCCTATCTTACGCAATATTCTTCGAAATACCTCATGCAGCACATCGGCTTTAAACGCTGATTTGTAACGAAATTCACGATTGAATTAAATATATAGACATATGCGACTCGAGCGGGAAAATATTTTCTTTGCCAATTTTTGAAACCCGTATTTCTTTCTTGCAACCCGTCAATATTTACGAGTAACAATTCGCTTAGTAAGGATCGATGACGTACTTCACTCAAAGATTATCATCTGTCTATGTGCAATTATCATCTCTTATATACATTTAGCGACAGATGTTGCTGCGCAAATTTACGTGTATGATACATGTATAAACGTACCTATTGACTTCTTGAAAACAGTCGTGCAATTGTCAGAATCCCGTACGCGTATAATTGGAGTCCACAATTTCATGAAGCTGGCGTTAGCAGCCAAAGGTGTTCAACTTTTTGGAAATAGAAAAAAGCAATTCAGTTTTATCCTCCATTCCAATAGCAATTGAAAAATGGAATGTATTATTTATAAAACATTGTTGCACGCTACATTGATGTATATACCTCTATGGTAATGCAATGCAAGTATATCCTCATCTTATCATGCGGTTCTAATAGTGAAAAAATAATTCTGATAGATGTATTGATTGCTGCATGAAATACGGAAACAAATCTATCGCTTATCTTTAATTCACGTCGTGAGTTCATATCAGTACTTATATATGTGTAAAGCATACTTTTTCACACGTGTTGTGAGGTACTTGTATCGATACATGATTGATACTATATACTTGTACGTACTTTGGACTTTATATACGGAAATATCTATAATATCTTTCGACACGTATGTATACCTACTATTTTTCACCTTTGATTTTGCATGTATACTAGAAATATGTAACGATCACTGCTCCATATTATTCTGAGTATATAAGTGTAAAAGTTGAATAAGAAAAAATAGCAATACCTCTTTTTAAGTGGTGAAAACCAAACATGCAAAAGCCTTGGATTCTTCTTCACGATTTTTAAAGATATTTATTTATTTTTATCCTCACCCTGTTTTCAACACAGAAAGGCAGCGTCCGATTAACCCTGGCCGGGATCGGAGGCCAGTAGTACGAGTTTGCAGCTAGGCGACGGAGATGAGCAGCCACGTAACGTCTGGCTGTGCAGAAGGCAGTCAGGTCGTCCTCGAACGCCTCCAGGCTACTGTGATGGCCGGCTCCGCCAAATCGGTTGGGTCATCCTTGCCCCCCTCTGTCGCCGAAAAGCTGACTGAAACGAAAGTAAGTTTTACATAACGAAAATTTACAATAAAAGAAACAATAAGCTGCGATAAATGATGAAAGAAATTATTGAATCATAAGTTTGAAAAGTAGAGGTAGATTTTTTAATCAAAGTCTTATTCTTTCAGCCTACGACACAACTCCTTGCCGAGGAGCAGCAGATTTCAAACACCCAGAGGGTCTCGACAAGTTTAGTTTCCGGTGCCATAGCAGGAGCGTTAGCTAAAACAACAATAGCTCCCTTGGATCGAACCAAAATTAATTTTCAAATATCACAGCAGCCTTATTCAGCCAAAGCAGCTGTCAAATTTCTTAATAATTCATACAAAAATGATGGCCTACTGAGTCTTTGGCGAGGGAACAGCGCTACTATGGCAAGGATCGTACCCTATGCAGCTATCCAATTTACAGCCCACGAACAATGGAAGAGGATACTGGGCATTGATAGGCCAGAAAAGTGAGACAGTGTTTTTTTACCTAGCAAAGAATATTTTTTGTTAAAGTGAGATCTATAACAGTTCCAATTGTTTTATCTGCTTCAATTTTTGACATTTTGTTTTCTTTGTCAGGAACAAAACCCTGAGCTTTCTTGCGGGTTCCTTGGCCGGAGTTACGTCGCAGGGCTTAACTTATCCTTTGGATCTTGCACGAGCCAGAATGGCTGTCACGCAGAAGACTGAGTACAGAACACTCAGGCAAATTTTTTCACGTCTTTACAGGCGAGAAGGGGTGACTGCTTTTTACCGTGGTTTTACCCCTACAATGTTAGGCGTCATTCCGTATGCTGGATTCAGTTTCTTTACGTATGAAACTCTGAAGCAATTATTAGCTGGTGAGTAATTATACGTATTACGGTATAAATGGAGTTCTTGGTTTTTTTTTAACAAAAATAATCATTCTTTTTTCACACTAATTTCACAATCAGACAAATATACCATTCGCCTTAATAAGTAGAAATATTTCAAATCCTTTTTGACGGTATGAATTCTCTGTCGTTCAATTCATATCTCCTTGTTATTCAATTTTTATCCTCACAGTTTATATAGTTGAGAGTCCTGGCTTATCAACTATGTCAGCACTGATATGCGGAGCTGTAGCTGGAATGGTTGGCCAAACAAGTAGCTATCCTCTTGATATTGTTCGTAGAAGAATGCAAACATCAGCTATAAAAGGCGGAGCTTATCAATCAATAACCACAACCATAGTAAAAATATACACGTGAGTATACCGTTCCAACCACATTAGATTTTGTAAAAAAAAAATTACTACTGTATGATGTTCAATTTTCTCAACCATTGATAAACATTTGGGACTTATAATTTCAGAGAAGAGGGAGCGTTTGCCTTTTTCAAAGGTCTTAGCATGAATTGGGTCAAGGGTCCTGTAGCTGTTGGAATAAGTTTTGCAACTTACGACGTGATTCGAGATGGGCTGAGAAATGTTTTATCATAAAACGATAGTAAAATCGTTTTATCTGCCCTGTAATAGCTTGCGTACATACGTTACATTTTATTACATAAGAATTAAAAAAAAAAAGCTAAAACATTAATTTGTTATGAAAATTTAAATATTGAGGACATGTGTTTAAAAAAAAATCGTCCTTATAAAATCCTAATCTCTTATCTTAATCAAATTTTGTACATATATATATTGTACAGATATATGTATATATATCTGTTAGTCTTGCTACAAGTCGTTGTTAAAAGTTGTGTACATAGTATCCTGTAAGTGTTGAAAAAAGTAACGTTTTTTAAAAGTATTTATGTATCAAAAAACGTGATGACAGCAATGGAACATTTTTATCAGTTCCTATCGTTATTAGCGGGTGTGATTGTTACTCATCTATGTTGATGAAGCTGTGAACTCATGCGTCAAGACAATATATCCACAGCTTCATAGAAATAGAGGGAGACCTTGCTGTTTAATTTCAAAAAACGAATGGTTGCTAGTGAAATATGTTTATCAAGTGCAGAATTGAAAATATATATATATATATATTTAAAGTTGTTGTGTATTGAATTTGTCCGTCTCTTGACGATGTGGATTTTCGTATACTATTATTGTACAAACTACAATTTTTTTACATTCTAATATTTAGTATAAAATATTATGCATTATCACATCAAACTTTGAGTCTCATTCGCAAGTATTGTGATTACGGAAGGGTGCAATGGTATTTTTGTGATCGCGATTGTTGCCTGATAATCTATATCATTTTTAATGCAATAAATGATCAGGCGATGTAGTAAATTTGCGTAAAATAGTAATATGACAACCTAAACCTATAATTATTGTAATTTATAATTCTGACAATAATGTACTTAGTTATGAAGTCAATATTATATATAATGTAATGTATTGATCTGTAGGCCTGCACAATCATTACATATTTTATTATTCTTTTACATTTCAGTTGAAACTTTTTTTACGATACCACTTTACGGCCTAATTGGTTGAATAGCAGTAGGTACTCACCTTAATTTTATAGTGTAATTGAAAAAAATTAAAATACATACAAAACTAAAGTAATAACTGCTTTCGTCCGCCGTTACAAATCAATAGCTAAATGCTGTTTCAAGATTAAATTAAAGAATGTCATTAAAGCCGCTCATTATTGAAGAAATTACGTTTAAACAAATTACTAGGCACAAATCTGAGTCGATCTAATCACATAAAATAAGCTAGAAATGTTTGTCAATAGTCATCGACAACATGGTGAATAAACTGTTTAGAAGAAGAACCTGTGTTTTGAATTCAATTTAAACGACAAACTAAAATGCTGTCAAACAAGATTGAAAAATGAAAATACACATCAAGTTCATTACTTGGAAACTACTAATAATTAATACTGCATATCGATAAAAATTATTCATTTGATTAATCACTATTCACAGTTCGAAAAGTTGACAGATGTTGCAGTTGATCTAACTGAAGAAATATTAATATTCTCAAGTTAGCATTGTTTTGTATGTCATGTATAAGTGAGATTAAAAATCTCTTTATCGTTTATTCACAAAATTGGAAAAGTTGTTTATTCTGCCCGATTATACACAATTATCACTGATTACGAATATGCGATGGTAAAAACGTCGACCATTAATCAGTTCTTATCAGTTGAATAATTACGTTAGTCATAAAACATCATGCCTTTATCCAGTGTTGAAGGCATTTGTCGATTGAGCTAGTTGATTTCACACAATGCGCAAGTTTCTTTTTATTTTGGTTTAGTTTCCTGATCATTTACATATCTGATGTATATACTTTCTTCGTTCGCACCACCCGGTGGAATTTCCGCTTCATTCAAGTATGAAACACCAATAGCTAATGCACAACCATCGTGACTAAAACTGAGGGCAGCAACACCTGCATTGTATCTATGGAACTGACATAGGCGTTTTTTGTTGAAACCATCCCAGATGTTAACGAATCCATCTGATCCACCAGTTGCAAACGTGTTGTATGTGGAGTGAAAACTGTAAAACAAACAATAAATTCTAGTCCAGGTACGCAAACAATCAAAAATGATCATTAATATTCTTTTGAAATTCTGATGCAAGGAAATTACTATGACTGTCGAAACATTTTTTCTGTGTGTTTTCGACATAATCGATACACCTATGAACATTCTTACCTAATTGCATTGACTGGATAAATGTGTTCAACATTATTCTCTTTTATCCTGTGGCATTTGAAGGCATATTTTTTTTTCTGTGCCTCAGGAGTTGTATCAAGATATTCAACGGCGACCCGTCCTTCTATGCTGCTAAGAACGTAACCCTAGAGAATAAAAATTAAACACTCGGTAAATTCTTATGAAAATTTCACCATTAGACATAAGAGAATGAATGATTGGTAATTGATTAATGGTGCTGTTGTTATTAATCCATATGAACCTGTTCATTTGGGAAGCCCTTAATGCAGCGCGTTTGGTATTTTAAGCTGCTTTCGCGACGCTGAAACATTCCCGCCATATTTCGAAGATCCCATATGCAAACTTTTCTTTTTGCTGTACCAACAACAAACTTATCCCCACACACAGACAGGGCAAGTACAGTTTCAGGCTGTTGATAGCTGCCTACACAGGTTGGGCTTCTTGGATCCCATAATTTTACTGCAGCATCCCAACCCCCGGTCAAGATTGCATTCAAAGCTGCACAATACTCGATTTTTCGAATTGGTTTCTCGTGCGTTCCCATAACAGACTCTGTGAAATTTCAGTTATATAATAGAAACATTTCTAATCACTGAATGGTGCGACAATTTCTGGTTGTAATAATGTTCATTGGATATTTCACAGTTCAAATTCGTACCTGTGTTGCTATTGATGTCATACATCTTCAGTGTATTATCCAAGCCGCCACTGTACGCATGGACCGCATCCTGTACATGAAACATACAATAAGGCATGAGTTATTAGATTGATCGGAGCATCTTATGCGTCCGGTACATAATACATCAGTGAAGAAGTACCTGGAAAGCGACGTCCAATACTGGCAGTTCATGATTGTATTTTAGCCGCATAGTATTGGCCTGAATATCGTATAGTCGGACTGTGCTATCCCACGACGAAACCAGAAGAAATTGCGTTGAATTTGGTCCGAATTCAACAGCCGAAATAGCGTCTGTCGGTGGTGTTTTAAGTTTGAATTCCGTTCGTGACTCCATTTCGGCAAAGCAGACCTTGCTGAATTTCGGTAATATATATCGGTGTATTTGCTTTGGGCAGCGCTGCGAATGCGTAATACCCTACTTCGGTAAAATGAACGGTGTATTCAGAAATGAATTTTGTGGGTTAATGCTGCTTTTATGGTTTTGTAGGTTATGTCTCTAAATCTGATCTGTACACAAATGTGCACACGTATATATCTGTATATACCTATGAACGTACACGCATCCATGCAAATA
Source organism: Neodiprion virginianus (assembly GCF_021901495.1). NCBI lineage: Eukaryota > Metazoa > Arthropoda > Insecta > Hymenoptera > Diprionidae > Neodiprion > Neodiprion virginianus. The sequence continues at coordinate 26,609,443 of NC_060882.1, forward strand.
CAACACCTGTAAAACGAAACTCGATGCCTACGATGCCTACGGATTTCCCATGGTAGCACTAGTAGAATATTGCGATACTTCAATGGGTATTTCTTACATATCGCGCAAGGTTATTAAATACTGCACGTGACATTCCTCTAATAACTGATTATGGATAATATGGATGTAATTGAATTGTCAAGTGATTCAAACGATTCCGTGCCGTCTGTTAATACAAGTTCAAGCAAACCTCCGGCACTTCATATATTAGATGACGATTATAATTTCCCTGAAGTACCATTCGCCAGTGAACTTCCAGCATCGAAAACATACACAGATTCTGATTCAGGCGCTATTTTTAAATCTAACAGCGACATAGAAACAGAGCTATTCAAAAAGTATATCGGTGAGAAATCAAAGAGTAAGGAAACCAAAGTGAAGAAAACAGTCAATGCATCAAGCAAAAATGACAAAGAGCTTACCAGGATTGAAAAATATAGGAAAGCAGAAGAAGCTGCGAGAATTAGGGCCGAAAAAGCAGCAGCAGCTGCACATTTGAAAAGCATGCAACCTGGAGAGTGCATGAATTACATGCAAGTTATATTAGATTTGGGTTTCATGAATTTTAATTTCTTTGACACCCTGATCACCGAACTCCAACAATATGAGCTCGTTTATAAGTTGAAATCACAGATAATTTCCAACAGTGTAACATGGACGAGAAGTGAGGAGAAAAACTCTGAACATGTTACTGGAGGAATCAAGTCGATTGAAGATAATCACATCATCGTTGTTTGGGATTACACAGAGACAGTTAAAAAAGTAGCTAGTGATACGTTTGTGACATCCATAGATAATATCCAAACATCAATGCCTGGGAAAGTGACAACGCTGATAGTATACGGAATGGAAAACTATTTCAGGCATCATAGGAATCTTAAAAAAATGCAAGTTAAAAACCTATGTCTGGGAAGCTTCAGGGATGGGAAAAAGCGGAGAGGTAGCAAGGCTTTTGAAGATTTGCCAGTGATTTCTAGGAAACAATTAGAACTGTGCCTGATTGAGGTTCAACTCACACTAAACTGTAACAGTCAACTGATCGAATCACCACATGGTCTAGGTCAGGTCATTGGCCAGTATACAAAAGCCATTGCTGAAGCACCGTTCAAAATTCACAAGAAACAAATGCTACAATCTCAGCTAGACTTTTACGCCGCTGGGGACAATAAAGACACCGTTAAAGTCGACAAGGATGGGAATGGACTGAAAAGGCTATGGCAACAACACCTATGTCAGTTTAATTTGGCTAGATTGGAAACAGCAGAGGCCATCATTTCAAAATATCCAACTCCCTCACATCTGATGGATGTGAGTTTTTCAATTTCACTAACAGAATCAGTGAATGCTTGTAACATACCTCTGCCTATTTTTATTCACACTTCCAAATGTTTCCAAGAAACACATTTTATCAATTGTCTTACTCATGTTACAGGCTTATGCTCATTGCACACTTTCGGAAGGTATGAAACTGCTTCAAGATATTCCTGTAAGTTTTCTCAAATAAACATATATTTTATACTATATAATTTTAATAACTTAAGCTTACTTAAAACAGATCAGAAGAACTGCAGGGCCTATTACAAATGTCCGACGGATAGGACCTGAATTGAGCAAGAAATTGTACCTCATGTTCACGTCAGAGGATGGCAATATTCTTCTGGGCAATGACTAAGTAGACCTGCGGCGATAAACAGTTTTTTTTGTTAGACACTAGTGCCTTGTAAATATCGTACCTACTATTCTGTTTTAAGACAGAGTTTTATACACAAAGCATACGTTACCATAATGAAAGAATGTCCTTACTCCTTAATCTTCAGTTCTGAAAGTACAAGTTGATAGCGTTATATTTTTTCCAGATCAGAATAAGCGGCAGAATTTAATATAAGGGAGAGTTTTTGCGGTAGCCAGTAAAGATTTGAAATGTACTAATCAAGTTAATGTTCTAATTTACTACTATGTTTGTATTAATTATATGGTCAAAGAAAGACGATCACATACTCAAGTAACGAGCCAACAATTTATAGTTTGAATACGTATATGAATATAGTATATATTGAGAACTAGAGGAGCAATTTAACTCTTTCACAGTCTTCTTTTGAATTGTTACATCAACCTTTAATATTATTAAAGCAAGATCATTGATTATTATTAACTAATATTAACAATACGTAGTTTTGGTGTTTATATGAGAATTTTTTCATTACTCAGAAAGATCTATTTGCTACATTTTTACAAAAGAATAAATAGCGTCAGGGCTCGTATCTATTAAGGCATGTAATAATCAATGAAGTCAGTTTTGTCATTAGTGTTTCTAACGGCGAGGACAAAAGATATTTCATAATTAAATATGATAGTCAATAGCTTTTTAGCAACATTGAAAAATAATAGTTAATCGTAACAGCCTTACATTTATTTTAAATGAACAAATAAATAGCAATTCTTTCAACTCGATTATTGCATTTTTACGTTTTCTGATATTTTAGAAGTATTGAAATGCATTCAGATTCCAAAATATTAGTATTGAAACAGAATAAAGTTTGTAAACTAGAAGTGAATTTAAGGATTTTCTTTAAAAATTGAAAGTCCTTATTGTTACTATGCGTTGTAGAACGATTTTCATTTTATTTCAAGAACCAATTCAGGTAAACTTGAAATATATTCCCACACGCGACTGCACCAATCTACTATTGAATCCAGCAGCCGTGTAATCTATTTATGACATACATTCACAGTAAACTGACTAAAACCATTATTTCCTCATTGCTACTTTTTCTTTCAAATTAACATAAATTACTTTTATGAATAATAGTATCAATTCTTTTTCTATTATATTGATATAACAAGTATATTAAATTTCAGTTAATGGCTTTGGTTTGCTATTTTCAAACTTTTAGCAGTGAAAATATAAAATCATCATTTATAAACGTAAAAATTGTATCGTAGAGATAAATTGACAGTTGAATGTACAATTTGACATCTACATAGACATACAGATCTAATGTAAGGTTCATCGTAAAACTTGAGGGTAAATTAACTAGTTATTTATCCTTTTACATTTTCGTTTTGTTTTTCAATAATTTCAGAAGATGCGTTTGTATCCGAAAGGAAAACCTTGGTCTTTACAATATCTATTTCTGTATTTGAATCCGCATGATTAAGTGATTCAGTGTCGTGACCGTTTTTCGATGGTGATGTCAAGTCAATTTCTGATACACTGGGAATTTTTCGCTCAATAATATTTGTCTTGATAGCATCCTCAATTTCCAATGCATCATCTTGAATGATTTCTTGAAATTTAATTTGATGCCTCGGAAGCATCTGAGCGTATCTATGTTCATTTTTTTCATAACTAACCATCTTTGAAGTATTTTTAGTTAAAACAACTTGTTCATTCTTATCGTCGTGAATATTACTAGGAACAGAATTTCTCTTGGCTAAAATAATCTTAGTATACTTAATCGTTGGGTGATTCAATCGTGGTATTGTTTGTGTCGGTGTACCGATGCGATTAGTGCTTGTTATAGATTGATTTTGCAAGCGGGACGTCAGAACTGCACGATTAACATGATGCAGCGGTCCAGTCGCTCGGACAAGAGCTTGCATTGGTGTATTGGCTAAACTTGTGATGGGATGTTGTATTTTATCATGCTTATTACTGATCAATACAACCTTGGTGGTCCCGCTTAGTTTTGGAATATTTTTGTCGTAAGGATCCATCATAACTGGCACTTGAGAGATTGGCGCAGCTTTTTCAATGGCGTTTAAATTTTCGCCGTCTTTAGCAAATATTATTGGAATGTCCAGTATGTTACCCAAATCGTCGTCAAAGTCATCATTAATTTTTTTTCGCGTCGGCGATTGTGGTTTGTTGACTTTCTGTACTCTTTGGAGATTACAATTGTTCACTGTTATCTTTGGCACTGTTTTCATAGACCTTTGGCTCATCATCATTTTGCTTGACAGGGGTAAAATGGTTATTGTATTTTGACCAGACATTGGTACTAACATCGAAGCTGTTCTCGAATTGTTTAAACTATCTGCTAACATCACTACATTCTCCGATGATACTGCAAGAGGATAGTTTGTATTTGATGAACTGGTTTGGGAAGCGGGTAGAGACTGCATCTTAGACACATCCAACGGTTGATTTGAGGTAGATATAGTTCGATTCGTACTGCTGCTTGCTCCGTTGTTCTCCGGCTCTATAAAATAGAGATACCGTTCTCAGATATTACGAGAGAAACGGGAAAAATGTTAAAATATGTACCAAGTTACAGTGCAATTGATAACCCTGCATACATAAGATGTACATCAAATATCTAAACATGTATCTGTGTAAGCAAAAGTATAGTTATGAAAAAACCTGTTCACATTCATCTTAGCACTATAAACAGCACGTTAAGTTTTCAATTTCGATGAAGAGAGACCAGTTAATGACCTACGATTTCTCAAGTTAAATTGTTTTTTTTATTTTCGCTGTATGTAAAAACCGGCAATGATGTTGCTTTTAAACTTCGTTGTAATTTTGATCAGACTCAAAACTTCTCAAAATGTAAATTTTATACTTTAAAATGAATGGTATAAGGTTCCTATTCTTGTAAATTGTTACGATTTTAACATTAAATTACAAGAAAGAAGAAATATCTTTATACATATATATACATGCATATCTTAAGAATTTAAAGTCATTAGAACGAATTAATATGGAATAAACCGTTCATTTCAGCCCCTTAATAGATTAATTTTTACCAAGGTGAGGGATAGGAATTAAAAGAAAACCGAGTTACATGAAATTGTTTATTGAACATAAAATATAAGGCAATGTTGGTGTATTTACACATGATAAAATATTTCTTCTGACAAAATTCGATTGAACAACAATGTTCTCGTCTTGGATGCACAGCATTTCGCAGTGCATCCTTCGCAATCAAACTTTAGGCATTGAAGACCAGATTTAATTTGAAGCATTCATTATCTACAAATGACTGTTCCTAGCAACGACTATATTACATATATTCATACAGTTATTGTATGATATCATGTCACATACAAATAAAATGTATTAAAAAAAAAAAGAACCTGTCCTAAGCTAATGATCCTTACATTCAATACCATAATTGCGTCTTATCGTTGTGCGAATAGAGATTCCTTGTTATTTGAAAACTGAGATCAACATATAGACGTAATACTTGACTAAAATTTTCAATACAAAACAACGCCGGTCGTTGTGAAAATATATAAAATTTCATTTACTTATTCGTAATATGGCTAGATAATAGAATTCTACCTTTTGGTGTAGTTGTTGATGAGGATGATACAATCGTGTGTGTATTTGGAGTTGAAACACTGGGCGTCAACAAAATGCTTGATGCAGAGGTACCTTTTCCCATTGGCATACCACTGACTATTCCCATTGGACTTCTTCTGCTTTGCAGTAGCGCGGAAAGAGCTCCACTTGCATTAGTTACAGATTTCACCTGCATCGCTATAGAAAACAGATACATACACGATTCTGAGAAATTATCAAATTTATTGTATGTGCGATTAATGTTTCTAATTGATATTATATTCACAAATAGGTTGATACCAAAAAATCATAATTAGTAAATCAAATATTACCTGCAGCAGTAGACGCACTGACCCTAACTTGATTTCCAGCCGTAGTTAGAACGTTTACCAATTTAGCTTCGCCACCTTTGTCCGTAATATTGATGTGCTTATAACTGCTCGTTACAGTTTTAGAGAAGTTTTTACTTGTTGTCATAACTGTTTTCAGTTTTGAACTACTTTGAAGACTGGTATTTGTGGCCATCATTTTAGGCATTTTAGAATACACGTTTGACGGCCTGCATACATTGCTCATCTTGGTTGTAGTCGGAAAAGTTTGACCGGCTGAGGTTGTTGCCATACGCAATGGTCCGATGGGTGCTAAACTGGCCAAGGTACCAATGTTCAACGTTATCCCCGCGCCTGCATTACTTGCATTCAACTGTATAACAATTTGTATAGTCAATCCAATGCTGCATCAAAGCATAATGTTGCTAAACAAAATTTCCTTACCTGCCCCGATAGTCTTGGTGATAATAGCTGGTCAGGCAAAGTCACTTTCTGATTACTGATGACTCTAGGTTTTCGTTTAGATGCCGAGGCATGATTTAAATTTGCTCCGCTGATTGCTAAAAGGGTTGGCTGCGTATTTATAGTTCCCGATCGCACCAGAGATCCTGCTGAAGACTTTTGCGGTGTACCAGAGACAGCATTAGGCGTGATGGGTGTCATAGGTCTAGTTTTTTTCAAACTCGGAGAGTGTGGTTCGCTCTCTACAGAACTGCTAGTAGAATTTTTCCTCTTTCTAGACTCCTTTTTCATAGATTTGTCAGAGTTTATCAAGGGATTAGATCGCAGAGGCAGAGGATGAGGTTGCAGCAGAATACTGCCAACAAAATCACCGACTTCGTCAAGTATACATCTGTCGACTATGCTCTGTGTTATACCCTCAGATATTTTCTTTGCCGTAGATATTCTCAGGTGATCATCCGCTGTTCCTATAACAACTAGGCTTGTTTCGACAAGCATTTTTTCCCTCAGATCTTCCAAGTCATCGGGTCTCACAAGTGTCGCATTTTGACCAATTACAAACATAACAGGGCATCTAATATCCATCAAAGTGTCATCAGGGGTCCCCCGTTTTCCTTCTACAGTTGTAAATGGAAAGCCCAAGCAAATCACTGCCGTTACATGTTCCATTTGAGCTACCTAAGAAACAGTTAAAATAGATTCTTAGTCGCCATGAAATATATACAGTGAAATGTTTTACAAAGTGGTAAATAATTAAGTCTCACTTGGCAAGCGAGAGCAGCTCCTGTGTTAAATCCAACAAGGATTATTGGGCGCCCTGGATAATCACTACGAACGTCTTGTATTTTGGTTCTGGTAGCTTGTACCAGTTGCTCCATGCACGCCATCATCGTCATTCTATTTGCCGCTAATCCCATGTGTGTATGCACATTGACAACCATACCCAATGCTCCCAAATGCGCAATCCATTTGTGTTGTCGTGAAGAAACACTGGTTCCGACTCCAGAGGGTGCTATGACAAGGATTGGATTGCCAGGTAACTTTTTCTGGAAACAATATGACAAGTATTAAAGTAACGATCTACTTTTGCAAATAATCTACTCCGAAACTTGCATCATTAATTCTATTGTGGTATCAAAGGTTTAACTTACTGGCCTGCTTGCATTCAGTGTTGATGCAATTGGATCCCATGATCTTTTTAGCAATGGTCCGAGGGTTTCCCAGGTTATTGACCCACTTTTAGCATTTAAGTTTGGTTGTATGGCTATTATTTTATCTATTAATTGTGGAATTTTTAATCTCAACGTTTGAAGAATATCCAGGTAAATAGCCATATATTCCTGGGGTAGATTTTCGAAGAGTAAATTATGCAGCCATTGAGCTACTCGAAAATCCCACCCAGCAGATGCGAGTGTTTCTCTGAATCTTCGTGCAGCTGTGTCAACGGAAGTTCTTCGAAAAATTGGTTCCATTAAACTATTCGCTTTTACCAGTCTAGCTAACCGTTCTGACGATAATATGCGCATAACTTTGGTAAAAATACGATTTTGAATCGGAGTCCAAAGGATTTTTTCTATCTTTTCTTCCCAATCATCATTTTCGTCAGGTCGAGCAAAATTAGCAAGTCTCTGAAACTCGTCCATCACATGACGAGTTCTGGCTAAATCGTACGGCGGCGTGACAGACTCCGTCATATCTCCTTCAACGTTGACCTCTTCATCCTGTTTTAGTTTATCCCTATTTTTTTAAATCCAGAACAACAAAACAAACAAATTTCAATTATAAAAAAAATAGAAAAGAAAATTCTGAGAGCGGGAATAAAGAAATAAAAATTATCCGAGATTTTATCATTCTCGTAGCTCTCCTTCAGTTAGGTTATTAAAAAATTAACACAAATGAAATAGGAAAACACGCCGTACACTATCATCTTATACTCACGTGACTAACAAACTTCTCGGCTTGCTGAAGAACAGTTTCTTGACTGGCTTGACATATACATTTTCCGGTTTCCAGTTCCAAGGGCGAGCATAGCAGTGATCCTTGACGATAACGTTGATTTCACTCTCGAAACATCCAGCGAGCTGATGTAAATATGTGGTTAATGTATTTGGGTTATCATCAAACGTGTCACCAGTTGGACTAGGTAGTCCTGAGCCTACTGTTGATGAAGTGGAAACAACGGGACTCGTCGACAGCAACATTTTCATTATACTATCTCGTCCAGTAGCTGACCTCAAAACATCTGTCATCTCAATAAACTTCAACTTTTAAGCGAACAGCATCCTGCAATATCAAATGACAATGTTATACAAGGCATTATCGAAAGGATAGTAGTAATATTCAGGACACCATTTAACAATGCAACATACCGTGCACTAGATTTTTTCAAACAACTCCAAAACTCATCGTAGACTATAATTGTTATAGGATGAATTGCAGCGTTCTTTCCATGTTTTCGTGAACACACATTAGGAGGATGATATTTAACCTTAGCTATTTACATGGGTGATAATTGTTTTCAACGGGGTTAAAAAGTTGTGAATGAAAAAATAGTTTTTGAACTCGTGCGTAAATTATTGTGCGTTGGTGGAGGCAACAGTCACTTCGTAGACGATGCGATTGTTAACACGCACAGGATAGAATAGAAGTATTTTTACTCCACTCGCGTATTTCACAGATTGACTCATAGCCACAATCGCAATTTTTTCATCGTCGAAACCGTATTAGGAATAATCTGAGTTATATATATCAAATACACAACACAATACACGAATTGCGCAACGCGTCCGTGTTTCTCAGGAGCTGCTGACTGCTAGTTTTTCTTTTCGGAACATGTCAGCACACCACGATGTCAGCATCTGCGCACATTGAGGATATTTCGTACGTTTCGGCAATCAGCAAAGGGGCGACTGGAAGGGGAAACCCTGGTCATATTTTTTCGCTGCTATAATATCCCCTAGCCAAAGACTACTCGGATTGCCAAACGTCGGTAAATGGAAACAACATTTTTGCGTAGTTACTTTTGCGTGGACGAATGCTTACGCGCATTCTTTAATATACTGAACATTTTGATCTAAAAAGCTGTAGTTAGTTTCGTGAGTATAATCATAGGTGAAATGTTAAAATAATTAGCCATTCTATACAAGTCGCTATAGTTCTGCACGAAACGCGTCACGGACGAGGATGGCACGAATACTTCAGCAGAATAGAAATTATTTATAACTATTTCACCATATACCTTGCTGATAAAATTTTCGAAGAGCATTTTGTGTGAAAAGTTGAATCAATTTCATTTACTGATTTAGTGATAATTGGAAACGATTGCAATAAGGGTTTCCAATTTTCAATCGGTAAAGAAGGAAAATGGTAGCGCCTTAATCAAGGGTAATTTCTTTCTTGGGTTGGTAATTACGTGTTTACTGCTTGCCGCTTGCGCCTCGCGCTGGAATAGTGATTTGTTTGCGGCGTTTCGTGCTTCGACACAACGGCAAAAGAAAAAAAAGATTTGCTTAATGGGCGTAAATAGTTTATAAAGCAGTTACCATAATTTTTCACGATAAATTAACACACTATGGAAGTAAGCAGTGAACAACCCGCTCCAACTATGGAGCCTGCCGCTAATACAGAGCAGGAAGCCACCGAAGAACCTACAGAGGAAACAGAGGAGTACAATTTCGATGGTGACGACTACAGGCCTTTTATTCCGCGAGGCCGAGGAGGTTTTAGGTAATAAAATACTGAGTCGAAATTTTAAGCTACTCGCCAATTTCCCGACCACCTCGATTAACCTCCTCGCAAAGATTTATTGAAGTTCGAAGAAAGATTTCGAAAGCAATATTCACTCCAGAAAAATTACAGCAATAATCATAATAATAACGAGGACGTCATGTGTTATCTGTACACACACATGTAGCCATGGAAACAATTTTTTTTTTCAACTGAAAATGATTAATATGGATGTTATTCTGTTACACTTGGTAAATTAAAAGGGAAAACATGTTTCAAAAGACTTATATTCCCACACAAGTTATCACCAAAAAATCTAAATAGTCTGGCAAACAGATTGATACATGCTAGCAAAAATAAAAATTTTGTCTTTGTAAATTCCAACCACAAATCAGTCAGAAGTTATTTGATTCTCATGATTTTCATTTGAAATATCCAGACAATATATTTATCTTGTAGAGCTGGCATTTGAGAAGTTCTGATACATGTAGAACTGCGAATTTGAAAAATGATTTGCTTCCGTTTCTTTCTAATTCTCGGTCGCACTAATTCTCTATAATATTTAATTCGCAATCTTGTAACAGTTTTGGATTTGTTTCCAATCTTGTCAAGAGTGGGACTGATTATTTTGTCTGATACTTTCTTACTATTGTTTATAATTTTCAGCACAATTCACTCATATTTAAAATTGACTTAAAATTTTGAATGTACATTTTCTCAAAACTTTGAGCTTTTAAGTACGTACTCAATATTCTGATATTCATATTTATGCCGTTGATAGATGATCTGTAATAAGTGATTCTAAGTGCATAGGTAATCACCTTTTTTATGTCTTTATTTTAGGGGTCGGGGTCGGGGAGCATTTGACTTTCCAATGAGAGGTGGGCCCCCTAGATTTAGAGGACGAGGATTTGGCCCACGTGGGCCAATGTTCAGAGGAGGAAACAATGGGTTCCCTTTCGAAGGTCCACCGCGTCCCAATTGTCCTCCAGGCCCTGGAGGACCACGTTTTCGTGGCCCGCCACCATTCGATCCAAGCTGGGGCCCTATGGGACCCCCTAATTTGATGGGGCCTCCCAACATGATGGGACCACCTGGAATGGTAGCCTGTTTATTCGAATTCTGAGAATGATCTCAACTCTTGGATGATCAATGCATTTGTGAAATCGTTAAAGATTATACTAATTTTCGTTTGTGTCACTTTTCAGCCCCCTCCACACATGATGAACGGACCTCTTGGTGCTGGCCCGTATGGTCCACCGCCTGGAATGGGACCACCAAGCATGAATGTACGTCTGTAATTAATCGATAAAATGAGGATTATCAGCTGAATGAAGTTTGATATTCTCACTTGTGGCATGAATATCTTATGTAAGAGTAAACTACTTACTGGTAAATGATAATCTGTTTAAAGCAGGGAGCACAAGTCGCCGGTCAGCAGACTCAACAGCAGATACATCAATCGCAAACAAACATTCCAGGATTAGACCTTAATGGTGAGGTATGGGTTGAGACGAAAACTGGGGACGGAAAGTCATATTTTTATAATATAAGAACAAGGGAGACTACCTGGACCAAGCCTGAGGGACCAAATGTTAAAGTTATGGCACAAGATCAGGTGGGCATTCAGAATTTGCGGTATTCCGTATTTCCTTATTAGTTTCACATACTTTCACCTCCTAACGTGGTAAAATTCTTATGTAATATATTAGTTAGAGCAACTGGTACATGGCGCTGCTAAACAAGGTACTGGATCGACAACGCCAACAGGTACAATACAGTCTCAACCGGCTGAAACACGAGTAACACAGTCTGGCGAACAAGTAACTGGCAGCTCAGAAACTCAGAGTCAAGCTGCTACCTCAACACCTTCTTCTGCAACTACCGCACCAGCCAGTGAACCAACCGACACAAGTGTACAGCCGGAAATAAGTCAGACAAATGGTTAAAATTATATATAATACGTTATCTTACATTGTTTCATATACCGGATTTATGAAGTAACGTAAAATATAAAACTTTGCAGCATCACCATCGGCTGTTAGTGCACTGGCGACTAACGGCACAGCAAACATGATGCAACCACCACCAAATATGTTGCCAATGCAACACAGAATGCCCACCAACCAGTTTGGAGGTCCTATACCCACTCCGTTTGGAGCAGCACCTTTTGGCATGCCTCCGCCAGGCTTCCAGGCGTTTGGAAATTATGGACCACCTCAAACAAATTGGGGTAAATAATTTTTCTTGGCGCGAAATTTAAATTGTGTTATGAGCACATTCATTTTCAGCGAACGAATGTCTCTTTTTATTCAGGTATGCCACAAATGCCACATGGAGTTATGACTCCTCAGACTGGTGTTGAAGATCCCGCCATATTGGCACAGATAGACCCGGAGTTAGTGGCGTTAGCATTAGTTTGGACTGAACATCGTGCACCTGATGGCCGGATGTACTATTATAATACAAAAGCAGGCGAATCAGTTTGGGAAAAGCCGCAGCCAATGAAAGATTTTGAAAGTACGTATATCAATACTCAGGATTAGAAAATTGGGAGAATCACTGCACGAGTTTATAAATTATATCCAAAGATTTTCATCAATTTGTGATTCCTTCATATTGTCTGTTTCTTGGAGTAACAGGTCACATTTTGATACCGACTATTACTAATATGCTACAAACCTTTTCTTATCGAATTTTCAGATGCAAAACTTGCCATACGACAAAAAGCAGATGACATAGTACCTGCTGGAACTCAAGACGTGCCGATCAAACTTGAGAAACAAGAAGAGAGTAGCCCAGAGACCAAAGAAAATTTCAAGGAAACTGAAAATAACAAACAAAAGAAAGATGAAGTTGTTCCCAAAGAATCAGCTAAACCACAAGATAAATCAAGGCCGATTTCTAGCACTCCCGTTCCTGGAACACCATGGTAATAATTGTCTTGTTCAGCTGTATATATTAAAAATAAACTTTCCTATTTGTTATTTAATATTTGCTATGTTTTCCATAATTAGGTGCGTTGTGTGGACTGGAGACGGTCGCGTATTTTTCTATAATCCCTCTTCCCGAATATCAGTGTGGGAAAGGCCCGAGGATCTAGTTGGACGGGCAGACGTTGAGAAACTGATTGCCACTCCACCAGATGCTGTTGCTACACCCAAAAATCCACACCAATCAGATTCTTGCGAAAGCAGTGACGAGGAACAGCCAACACCAGCTAAAAAACCAAAACAAGAAGAAGTTGTTAAAGGTATTTAATCAATTTGCCGCAGCATATGTAGATGACAAAGTTATCAACATTATATACCTGCTGTTTGTTTTACATTAATGTCGTTCTCAGTCATCCCTAAGGAGGAGGAGGAAAAGGAAGGAAAGAAAACTATTGACATAGGTAAGGAGGCTGCGATTGAAGCAGAAGTGAGGGCTGCTAGAGAGAGAGCCATTGTTCCTTTGGATACAAGAATCAAATCATTCAAAGATATGCTAGCAGAAAAAGATGTAAGTAGAATTTGCCGTTGTTCTGTGACAATCAGTTAACTTTCAATTGTTGACGATACTTATATTTTTTATTCGACCCTGTTTGGATTCAGGTATCAGCATTCAGTACGTGGGAGAAAGAGTTGCATAAAATAGTATTCGACCCTCGCTATTTGTTGTTGACATCGAAGGAGAGGAAGCAAGTCTTTGAAAAATATGTAAAGGAGCGAGCTGAGGAGGAAAGACGAGAGAAGCGAAATAAAATGAAGGAAAGGAAGGAACAATTTCAGAAGCTTCTCGAAGAAGCTACACTTCATGGAAAGTAGGTTACTGACTTACTGTATATTTTATGATGAGATATGGTATTCTGTATCATCTCAACACCTTCATTCTATCATCATGATCCCAAAAATCTGGCATTGTATCTGGCATTTAGTGTCACAGTTTAAACTTAACTTTTTATATTTTATGTACAAACAGATCATCGTTCAGTGATTTTGCTCAAAAACATGGCAAAGACGACCGTTTTAAAAACGTGGAGAAGATGCGCGAGCGCGAGAGTCTGTTCAACGAATATCTACTGGAAGTGCGAAAGCGGGAGAAGGAGGAGAAAACGGCTAAACGAGAACAGGTATGCCAGTTGGAATTATTCAGCATAACATAATACTGCCGATTGAAAGGCCAATTTTTTTACAGGTTTTACTTTGAAAGAAAGTAATCAACGTTTTGGCAAAATTCTAGAAAATTAAACAATCGAATCATCATTAGATCACGCATTCACAGTTTCATATAAAATATCTTATTTTTTAGAATTTAATTAGGCAAATTAAGAATATTTCGAACATTTTCGAGTTTGGCTTCTTGTTCTTGATTCTCAAGTAACTCAAAGTTTGTGATACTAAATCTTTCTCGTTTCAATTTGAAGACCAGAAACTTAGTGTAAGACTGCCAACTGATTAAGCTCGATTAACAATAACATATATAATAATCTTTACTACGTTTTAGCAACCTTCGCATTTTTTTCAGCAAGTATGTGAGCCTAACATGTTATACAATAACTTACTGCCATGAAATCTGATTTTAAATAATCCTCAGGTCAAATAACAATTCACCACGTCTTTGTTTTTTGTTCTATCTTTTGCGTCCAACAGTGAAAAAATACGACTTCAATTGTTGTGATTTTAAAAGTATTTGCCAATGTTGGAAAGCTTGCTAAAATTCCTTTTCCAATTATATTAAGTAAAAATTGGCATTGCATAACTCCAATGACTGTGACATACTGGAAGCTACACCATGAAAAATGATGTCCAAGCATTTTTACTATCTATTCAAACAGCATACATTTAACAGCGTTACAGTTTCCTGCATGCAGAACACAAAGGTTTGTCGTATCATGTGAGACTCGGATAATTTTTTGGTAGATTACAATCGAGAGAATGAGATGTTGACATAAGAATGGTTGGTGAAAGACTTGAAGTCACTGCCCATGCCTAATTTAATGAAATCTAAACATTTGGAGGAACCCTGATGTGTTTATTAGTATGAATTTTGCGAGGGAGTAATTGGTGGAAGTTAGAATGATAAAATATTGAATGATTCGTTACAAATAATGTCGTATCAATCAGTGGGCAGTAACTTGTTGTATGAACATTGTCTACAAAATTAATATACTTTTTGTACTTTCAGTGATAATAAACAATTTTTTCAGGTTCCGTAGGTATGTTATTATTTTGTTCCAATTGAATGATTTTTAATATTAATTCCTAAGGGCAATAATAACAACAGTGATATAGTTATTATTAACGAACGAAGAACACACATAGGAAGAAATGAGAAGTAAACTCTCTACTCTCTAATCCAATCTGTTTGATGAAAAATCTTTCCATATATATAAACAATCATAAATTGTTGGGAGAGATAGAGAATAAATAGTTGGTATATGACGGTTCCTTATGTACTTATGTGTTCTGAACTCTCCACTTCAGTCAGGAGGCAGGCAGGGCAGGTTCCATATGTGGAGTGGCATGGTTCTGAAGCTGGTTGGTGGCATGGATGATGTCATCTACCATCCCCACCTACACTGCGTGGCACAGTTGGCACACCCTCGCGCGCTGCATTCTTAACTCCAAAGCAGAGTCATGAGAATGAAACAACTCGGTATTTGTATATTAATCGTAATCCTCGTTACTTGAACAAAAACAAACAAACAAACAAACAAAGAAAAAGAAATACAGATTAACTTCTCTCAAATCAAAATCATTCTTTGGAAGTATCAGATGAAAATAGTAATGAGTTCCCATTGAATTTCAAAAGTAAAAAAATTATAAATCAATAATATCTCTTAGGTAGCGCAAAATTCATTTCCCTTAATTATATCACATTAATGAACGATAGACATGATCCATTTTATCGTGGTACAATTATCATACGAATTAACTATGAACATACTATTTTTGAAAATTTGGGAATTTTTTCAATATATAATACTTCTTTTTGTACATATAAAGATAATTTGCATTTACGTAAGAATGGTTAAAACGTACTTTTTACCTGTACCGGATGGCTTCCAGGGGATTAACTAAACTGTTGTCTTTTCTTTGTAGTTTACCAAACTCATAGCAAATCACGATTATTTGGATAGATTTTTGCACGACATTTAGAGTTTGAAATTTGTATTCGATATCTGTCACACTTCCACCCTCTGAGCGATGAGATGATCAATATTTTCAGATATATACTCTGAATACCCCAAATCACCGTTATTAGTTATATGATGAATATGATTTAGAGGAGCGCCCGTAAACCAACCAGTACGTGTGGAATGAAATGTGTGGTTACTTGTGGATTCATACTTCGCGGATAGAAGTAATGCTGCGGTTCATCTATCAATGATTCAGAAAACTTGAATGAGGTATTAATTTTCATATTCGAGCAGCGTTTCATCTGTAATTTGACGTTCCACGTGAAATAACAAAATAATGCTGGCGATATCAACTTTTTGAGATGAAAATCACCTCTCATCCTTTCAAACTTCGTTGCTGGAGTGAAGATCTAGTATTGAATTGAGTTGCGTGCACAGTAGTCACACCGAATATGGAACACTAAGTTGAATAGAATTAAATACACGCGAAAAGTGAATAGACTCGGCTTTATACATTTTACAACAAGTTTATCTAAGACTATATATTGTGCTATAAATTGAAATCAATTTCTCATTAGTGTGAAAAATGGAAAGTTTAGCCACTGTTATATACCATTTATTTTCCTTGCATACTGTAAAAATATGATCCATAACAGTTTTTTTGTCATCGTCGAATTTCACTTTGTCACATTTTATCTAGTAATTAATTAAAATCAGCAGACGGAAGACAAAGATGTCTAGTATTAATATAGAAATTCCATTTTTTTGACGTAAATAGAAGATAAAATTTTGGTTTACCTAATTTAACCATTCTTCCGTTGATGTTGAATTACGTCCCTATTCTTACAGCTCAATGTTGTCATAGAAACTCATTCTATGAATTTTATCAAAGTTATAAGTTTAGTGTAACTTTACGTGGCTTCGAGCGAATATTAATATATAACTCTGATCGGTGTGAAAATAGTCTTATGATTCGATCACATAGTATGATGATCCCCACACTAGCAATTAGAGACGACAATTCTATTTTCTATAATCTCAACACAAATAATTTGTACCGTATTTTTCTGACGACATAAAACAATTCAGGATAGTACTTCCCCATAATGCAGATGTACATCATGTGACATTTGGTATACATCATTTCAGCTGGTAACTTCAAAAAATATTTCACTTCCTCGTTTGCGGGTTCAGATGACATATTTCTCGGCATTACCATCTACTTAAAATTGATTCCGAAGAACTGGAAAATTGATATAAGGTGAGGGAAAATCCAGAAAAAAGGCTGGCGATCCACACTATTGATAAAGTTTTATCAACGGCGTGAAAATCGTTGTTGAGGAATTTTAACTATAAATAAAAACCGAGATAAAAAATATTTGAACTCCGGTTGTTAGAGAGTCATCATTCAAGAAAAATTATGACTTTGTCAACAACGGTAAAAAACGATTTCTTGAGAACAAATAATACCCAACTAGATAAATACGGTACATACTACTTTTCCTCTGAAATTTTTTAGGATTAGTCGACCAGTTACATCTTTAATGGCAATGTCAAGCGCAAAATGTGCCAACGTCTTAATCTATTGGAATGGTTTTCTTTTGTCTTATTTAAGTATATACTCCTTCAATAATTTTCTGTACATGGTAAGAAGAGTTAGACAAAATGGAAGTTGAAATATCAAGGGCCAATTTCAGGTTACATAACTAGATTTAAAGATGTTCAGGCTGCTTCGACGTTGATGTAATGTTACGAATCTGATTATTCGAATTAAAATCTAGATTTGTAAACTGAATGACCTGTGTATTTTAACATTGAATAGCTGATACTGATGATTCACTAATGATACTTTGATTTTCAGCTTGGACAGCAATTAGGATAAATATATTTATTTTGTACACCAAGTTATCATTAAATAGATCCCAATGTTGCAAAGTGCATTCTCTGCTCGTATCAATCGACGCATTATAAAATATATGTATATTGTAGCATTATAAAATTGATGATGACTTGGGTAAATTGATCATTTTTACAGCACGGAATCATTGTGTTTTTTTCAGCGAAAATAAGCAGCTCATTACTATAAAATAATTCAACGAAAAATCAAATAAAAATATAGTATTTATTTATCGTATTTGACTGATATTACAACTGGCTTGTTTGGTGTACGTTCATGAAGTTCTTTTTCCTTGTGGCATATGAAGCTCTCACATTGCAATGATGAGCAAGCTTGATCGAATATGTACAGCAAACAAACCAGGAAAAATGTTTACTTAAGAATATGTAAATAACTCAAAATCAAACCTTTCGTCAGCTGTGGCACTCTCATACTATTCATTTTCAGGTGAAAAAGGATTTTTTAACCATGTTGCGAGAGCACAAGGACATTGACAGACATTCTCATTGGAGTGATTGCAAGAAGAAATTAGAATCTGATTGGAGGTATAGACTGGTGGAATCTGCTACTGCTCGAGAGGACTGGTTTAGGGATTATATCCGTATACTGAAGGAGGAAAGAAAGAAAGAAAAGGAACGCGACAAGGATCATAAACACAGGGAGAAGGACCACCATAAATCTGAGAAGAAGGATAAAGACAGGAAAGACAACGACAAGTACAAAGACAAGTCCAAGGAAAAGGTTGATAAAGAAGTTACAAAGGAGAAAAAACAAAGAAGAACAGAACTTAATCATGAGGAGAATGGTAAGGAAAAGCTCACCGTAGAGAAGGAAGCTGGGGAGGTTGAAGAGCCAGAAGAGAAGAAATTGAAAAGAGATAATGACGTAAGTATTAACAACAAAAAATAACGAACAAACTTTTATACACCGTATATGGATTGAATCTCATTCTTCGCAATGGATAAAGATAAACAATATTTTACTGCAGAAAGAGGAAAATAATATTGCTTCCGATTCGGAAGAAGATCGCGAGAAGCAGAAACGCGAACGAGAACGAAGGGCTGAGGCCAGTTTAAGGGAACGCGAACGGGAAGTACAACGTACTCTCGCTACTCACCTCCGTGATCGGGATAAGGAAAGGCAACATCATAGGCACGCGGAAGCTGTTCAGCACTTCAGTGCACTTCTTGCCGATTTGGTACGGATCTTCTGTATTTCTGTCAGGTTTATGACACCGACTTTGTTTTTAGTAAGTTTCCGTCATCTAATATCAGTATGCATTTACAGGTTCGGAATGGCGATCTTGCTTGGCGCGAGGCCAAGCGACAATTAAGGAAAGATCATAGATGGGATTTAGCGGAGAGTCTAGAAAGAGAAGAGAAGGAGCGGTTATTCAATGAACATATTGAACAGCTCGGTCGTAAAAAGCGCGATAAATTCAGGGAGCTACTAGACGAAGTTGGAGCATCTACAGAGCTTACCACGTCCTGGAGAGATATTAAGAAAACTTTGAAAGATGATCCCAGATATGTCAAGTTTTCTTCTAGTGATAGGGTGAGTTAATTTGTAATTTTCAATCGTCGCACAGAAGTACGGTTTGATATTCACCTTCACTATTCTAATGAAAATCATTTTTTATTGGCAGAAATGTGAAAAAGAATTCAAAGAATACATCAAGGATAAACTAGTTGCAGCCAAAGCTGATTTTAGAGAACTTCTCCAGGTTTGTATATTTAATTTTATTCCCAGATAGTTGGTATTTAAAAAAAGAAATACTATGCAGATAAACCGCAAGACACTGATGGATTGGGCTCTGAGGAAATATTTTCGTTTCAGGAAACAAAACTGATAACCGATAAGACATTCAAAAAAATTCAAGAAAACAGCGCTTGCCTGACAGAAATTGAAGAAATTTTAAGAAAAGACAGAAGGTTCCTTGTGTTGGAAGCTGCAGCTGTGGAACGAACACGTTTGCTTATGGGTTATTTGGAGGAATTGGCTCGCAGAGGTCCACCACCACCACCTACAGCCTCAGAACCTTCTCGCAGACCAACAACAAAGTATGAATGATGATTTTAATGCAGTTATATAAAATTTTGAATTCTTTCAAATCCACATAATTCGAAAGAAAAAACGTATTCATGGTTTTTTGTTTTTGAATAATTGTCACCTAGCAAACGATCACTTGATTTACATGAATTGTTTTTGTTGCAGTTAATATCAGCCACGTTGCATCATCGAACGAATAAGTCTACTATTACATAGACAAGGCCATTACAGTAGTTGGACCGAATTTATCAATTTATTTCCTAGACTAATATCGTAACACTGTATACATCTAGGGTAAAATAAAAACGAAACAAGAAATGAAGTGTGTAATTTCACTAAGTTTTTCATTAATTTCAAAATTAAAACCAGAATAAGTTCAGCAGATATGCCAATTGATAGCGAAGACTCCCTGCAAAAACTGCTTATCACGTTTCAAAAATAATCGTCGTGAAATACTTGCATATCATTACCTGTATATGTTAGTGAAAAAAAAAGATTATACAGCAAGAATTACCGTGCTCTCGCGGTTGTGATTTTTACTTATTCGTTTGGAGGAGTAAAAATAAATAAAAAGACAAAAAGTGTAGCCCTCGGGTCCGTTCCCGCTCAAGGACATTCAAGGTCGCCGTGTTTATGACCGCTGCTACATATATAACTAGTCTTGAATAAAGCAAGGGAATATCATCAACGGGACAAGGAAGCGGTTCGTGAAAATTTATTAAATTCAATGTGTATAAAGGTCTTCTCTTTCATCCCACAATGATATAATTAACGCGTCTTGTGTGTACGAAGACGCGTACACGCGTTTACATTGGGACCAGTTTCGTTACGTTAAATTTTTTCCCGTTCGATTCAACTAGGAGGTGCGGATACCTCGATGGACAATTTTTATTCCTCGATACAAAAGCCGTGGTGAGCGAGCCTGGGTGAGGTCGTGGCGATTCTTGAATGTCGTCCGGTTTGTACGGAAAACGAAGGCCGGGGACCTCGAGGCAGGGCGAGAATGCGAAGAAGGGGCCTCCCCGTGACACACGACAATATCATTTTTTACTCCTTTTCTTTTACTTTGTTCGAAACTCCGAACGGCGTATCGGCGGCATAAGGCAGCTCTTACTCGCGGCCAGGTTCCACCTCCTACCTCGTTTCTACCTCTACCTCCTCCGACTGCCTCTACCTCCAGCTCGACGGCCTCGGCGTGAGTATCGCCAAGCCCGCGGGACGCGTGCTCAAGTGAAAGTAGGATTTTGCTTTCTACTGTTTAGTACTGAAATATGTTTTACGGACGTCTAAAATGACGAGTGATTCGATCGGTACGTGGTGTGATAAATTATCGAAATTAAACAGTGGTGAACCAGCGTATACCTCCTGCGTGATAATATATAATATATAAGTAAATAAATCGTAATAATATGCACTTCTGAGAAGAATGAAGGCGTTAACAACGGGTCCATCGGTGTATCCGGGTACCACCTTTAGCTGCAGATTTCTATTATGGACACTGTTCTTTTTGTCGTTTTACTCGGGTACTCGAGTACACGGAAATGCGGACTATCGACAGGGCTACAACAGTCCGCGTATGCTCAATGGTAAATACCCCATGATGAACGCATTCTTGTTGTGTTGTAATTCGATAAATATTATTAAAATTACTCAGCTAGGCGAGATACTCTGGTATTAAATGTTCGTGGATCGACGCCGTTGCGTTGCCGATAGAAAACGATTTTCTTCGACCGAGTTGAGCGGCCTTCGCGTGCGTCGGATTGTCAAATACTTGCCAATAGGTTGCTTGGAATTTTTCATACGTCATTTAATAGTCGGGACAATGATGAGTAACTGCGACTGATCCGAGCAAACTGGCCCTCAATTTTCAGAAATCCCAAACTTACGGTTTTGCCATTGCGTGTATATTCACTCCGAAAAAAATGATACGATTTATCTCAACACCAATAACGTAAAAATAAAGATGAACCCGCTGTACATTTTAGAGAAAGATAATTTGGCTTGCCTGATTATTACATTAGTTCGAATCGTAATCGTTCGCAACCGATTTCGATGACACGCATTTACATCTTGTGCGTAATGTGATTTTTTAAAATAAATCTGGCCTTTTGAAAGTGTCTGGTTATGAAATCGTTACGTAATAGTGCATCTCAATTTGTAAAACCTCGTTAAAATGTTTGTGTAACCACATCACAAAGTGTAAGGAAGTAAATCGTTGGAATTTTAAGTATATTACAAGCGCGCGATTCTAAACAGAAATACGGTGAATATATACGTATAAAAACGAAATCACATTATAAATATCATTTCAATTGGCGTTTTGTAACTTTATACTTATGTATTAATGTGTTGGATAATTTTTTTTTTTACATTTCTATCTATACCTGTTGGCCTTCATCGAATTGTTTAATGATAATTGGCCAATATCTTTTACACTGGTATGTTAGGTATTCAAAATAATAATCATATACAAAAAACGTGTTACCCGTTGTTAGAGAATCGTTTCGTATTTCCGAAAATGATATTAGCTTGGTAGCTTTTGTTGCGTTACCTGCTCGAATTATTATTGAGTAATTAATGGATGGAATTATTGCAGTAATCCGTAACGGTGTCTAAAGTGAGGTGTTGCATATTAATGAAATTTATGTATGTCGCACGACACTATTATAAGGCGACTATATTAGGACGTATTTGAACAGTTTTCGTTCAGTACATGCTTCTAAATCAATTAATAATTCATAGAACGCATCGCAATGTCGATCAATTTATTGGGAAATCCATTTTTTCAACTTTCTCACAGCGTTATTAAATTGCCGACTGAATTACGTATGTTACTTTCACCCTCACTGCGTTTCTCTCAATTTTAAACTGTATGGATAAATGATTTTCGTAATTGTATAACTTACTTATAGATGCTCAAAGAAAGTGGGGAAATTCATCTGAAATATTTCAATCGGCTGTAGCCCAGAGAGAAAATGACGAAGCACTTGAGTCCCCAACACCACAGAATGACAGTGCAAAGTTGCCATTGCGCCTGGATGAGAACAATATTATGCACGCTGAAGTCTCTTCTAATAACGATGAAGAAAACTACAGTGACGAATATGAGGAAGAACCCCATCATCCTTCTGAGTTAAAAACAATGTTACACCCAGCAAGTCCAAGAAATGCAGCGATAGATGGTGTAGTTGGCCAATCTCCTACAGCCAGCAGTCTGAATATTAGTTCCAGAGAATCACATGAGGATGAGGAGTATTTGGCAGAATATGATGCCTACTATTACTACGACGATGACGATAATGATACGGGCTTGGTACATCATCTGACAAATTCCAGTAATGTTGAATCTGACAAATTGAAGGTGGGAGCTAACTTAAAAGAACCAGATTACTCAATATCAGGCAATTTGACATACGACACAATGCATCGAAATAACTTCAGCGATAACGCAGAGATGGATGACGATGAAGGCACCTCTATGGAGAGTAGTAACAAGCATTACGTAGTAGCTTCGAATACCGCAAGTCAACTTCCTGATAAATCAATACTGATTGAAGAAGCGATTGTTTCTGTGGTAACAACTAAAAGCGTCGTTAATGGTACATTATCCATTCCAGTAACTCCTTTGCCACAAACTACTGAACAAATTTCGTCACCACCTTCGTTGACCGAAATTGTGGATACCAAACAAATGGACAGATCACAAACTACTGAAAATTCTATAGTTCTGGCATCGGTACAGACAAGCCGTAGTATTTCTGGGGCCAGGTTCTTGCCCTTCCCCGTTGTGGAACAGGTGGAGCAAGTGGCGCAGAATGTTAACAGCAACAATAAGGTACCAGGACCCTTGGAATCTACTGAAAGTATTATCGACAAATTGGACAGAGTGCAATCTGAGCTATCGAGTGGATTTTTCAATGGTGGTTTCAGAAATTCAGGCAACACATTACAACTGGATGTTTTACCGGAAACTGAACAAGCAAAAAAAAGTCGGACTACAACAATGAGGGTGCCTGTAATCAGCAAATTTGTACCGCGTCAATACAATGCTAACAGAAAACCAGTGGCACCTTCGAGACCACCTCTTAAACCAATAATCACTAGGTTCAATCGTAATGAAACCAAGTTGAATAACAGCCTTACTTCAACTGCAAAAAGCGCTGTAATAAAGCCTCCTCAACTGCGTCCGCCTGCTGACAAGACAAGCAATAACGCGGGTAAGGAGGATACTGGCAGAATAAAGAGTGTAGTTGTACAAGATATTGCTGCATTTTTGCCACCTGGTTATAACATTGAGAAGGTGAAAAACGAGCCTACAGAAAAGTCGATCATCGATGATATTTTCGCAAAGGCTAAAGTGGATATCTCTTCATTTTTACCTCCGGGATATAACAGCAAGCAAAACGGTGCGTCTGATCAGAAGAGTCAACAGTCACTGGCAGATAATGCTGCTAAAAAATCCCCAGTTGATCTTTCATCACTTTTACCACCGGGATACAAGCCGCCAAAACCAAGTGACGAGGATGGTAGTAAAGCGACGTCCGAAAGTAAGCGTCCTCCTATAGACGACCTATTTGCGGTTTCAAAGGTGGATCTTTCTTCACTTTTACCACCAGGATACAATCAAAAAAAAAATAATGGCTCCAATGCACCAAGCGGTAAGGATGAAACAGTCAAAAACCCACCTGAACTAGAAAATGCTACGACTCCAGCTACTGTGTCAACAACAAAAACTGCGGGTATAAAATTAGTTTTTCCCAGCCGGCCTGGAGGGAGAAAACCGATAAATCGAATTACAACCCCATCAACAGTACATGCACAAGGTCCTGGTGGATTTAAACCGGCTATTCATAAAGGCTGGCCAGTCAGGTGAGATAAACCAGAGTTTAATTGTATCTTGATAGTTGAATAACTCAATGCTATTGCAAGAAAACCTGAGGTTCCAATTTTTCTGTAAATTTAAATTGTTAATTTTTAATGCTCCAGAGCAACAACGGAATTCACAGGATGGCCTACATCTTCGACGACTCCTATATCGATTGAAAAATTACTCGAGGCAGCACGCACAGCAACTCCTGATTCTAACAATACGTCCAGTACTGTAGCAGCAAGCATGACATCAACTACGACGACTACTACAACGACTACAACAACGCCTCGACCTACTACACCTGGTATTTGTGAGGAAGAATGCGAAGTGGCTGGAACTATTCGCCTTGTTGGACATACAGTTTGGATACCTGAATTACTGGATAGTAATACCAAAGAGTGGAAACAACTTGCTGCTGAAGTGGAAAATGAGGTAACTTGCAATTAGCTTCGCTCAAGACAGTGAAAAAATATTGTCTTGTAATTAATATGGAGTTGTGTATAAATAAGTAGATATCAAAAAATGAATAACATCATTATCGATTTTCAGATAGATTTGGCTTTTACTAAATCTAATACTTTGAGGAAATGGTACAAGAAAATAAGAATAGATGCATTCAGGTAAAGATTCTCAATTGTATCACCCAGAAAAATAGAGACTTTGGAGCAGACATAACATTTGAATTAAGCAATGTGAGTAACCATATTGAAACTCATCTATTTTAGCCAAGGAAGTATACTGGTTGATTACTTCGTGGAACTGAGTGAAATTGGAACAAAAATTAACACACAAGAGTTGAAGACAATCTTTCACGATGCTTTAAATGTACATGCATCGAACAATGACAATAGCTCAGAATCTGACAATTTATTAGTTCTCGGAGAGTTTACTATTGATCCTGCATCAACTGATTTTGTTGGTAAGATCGAATCAATGCTGAAATGACGATATAAATCATTATGTGTCGAAAAGTCATGCTGAGAAAGGCCTTTAATTTTTTTAGTTGTGCAAAAACGAGTCCTTCCACCACAGATGGCCAATGATAATACAATTATACCACAGTGGGCAATTGCTATTATCGTGATCGGGGTTGGAGGATTGCTATTTATAATAATATTCGGTGTTTTTGTTGTAAGTAGTTTTAAAATATTATCATCTACTTGTTAAAAAAGAACTCGTTAAAGTAATGACAAAGATTCATTTTTCTAGATGATAAATCGTCGAAATGTTGCTAAAATTAAGCCAACAATGCCTATGTTTGATGAAGAAATAGAGAAAAATATAATTCATAAAAATCAAACAACACCAAGGCGCAGGTCACTCGATTACCCAAAAGATTACTCAAAGGATTATCCAAAGGAATACCCTAAAGAGGACTTGTATGATATAGATGCAGATTGGAATGACAAATCTTTTGATGCCACGTCTAACAAGGTACTATCAAGTTATTCTTTTCTGCTGACATCCGAATTTCAACTGATCACTAATGGCTACATTTCACGAAAATTTATAGATGATGGTTGACGGACCATACCATGATTCTTCAAGATATAATTTGTACGATAGTTGGCGATCCGAATGGAATGGGTACTATTACAATGCCTCACGTGGGAGTAACAGAAGCCCAGGTTACGAAAGTACGACTAGTGTATCACGACATCGTCCAAATTATGACACAAACTTTTAAATTGAAATTAAATAACGACAAACACTCCACTTTTTTTGAGCATAAAACATTTGTATGGATTACCCAAGCATGTTGTTTTCTATTTCGACTGCCAAAATGAAGTTATCATTAATAATGATACTTGGAAATTATCATCACCATTTTGTATCAGATATGTTCACGAGTACTTTAACCGCAGTTTATGTAGCGGATATTCTAGAATCAAATTTTGATCGAACCTGTGTACTGAACTTTACATCAAATATATTTACATGTTTTATAAATATAAAAAGTTTCGTCCGTCCCTGATTACACCGTTCTTAATAAGTAAACGGGATTAAGGAATAAAGATCTATTAGCACCGTATTATAGGAAAGGATATGTTTTGAAGTTGTACTCCAAGGATTTATTTTAAAAATGTAAAGTCTTGTTGATTTATTTTGATACCCTTTTTTGTTCTAACATCAAACCATCACGCCGTGTTAGAAAAACTGTGAGTTACATCCGAGCTAACACGCTCAGTATCGACCGAAGTTTACTTATTAATTCATCTGTATTAGGTTTAGCGTACACCATAGTTAAACACTTCGAAATCACATCTTGGCATTTAGCCGTAATTTTTCTCCTGTAAATGGGTTAAAATTTGAAGTTGTTCGGACACAATTTAAGTATAGTTCATAGACGAGAAGTATTACACGTTGGTTTTACTGTAACACGGATTATGTCACTTGAAGACCGACACGAATATGTGAATTTACGATATTAACTTCGACTAACTACATTACTAATAAAATTTTGTATCTTACCTGGTAAATGTATTTGTAATATTGGAGTTTGTTGTAAAATAATTCACTAAATTGGCAGTTGATTCGATTAGGTGAAATTCGTTTCCCTCGGTTAGCCAAGTACGGTCATTTCCTCCAATCATTCTGAAAAATTGTGAACAGCATTACAAACTAATCTTTAGGAAAAAAAAAAATTTATAGTTGCAGGCGCCCAATTTTTAACATGTTCAAGGATATATGTATATGCATTTTATACAACTATAAGGGATTGTATTTTACTCAAACAAGAACATTTTGTCTATGACAGCTATTTTTGGTCAAGCCAAGAAAATTTGTCTCAGATTTTGAGGACTACTGCTACGCTAAGTATAAATATATGTATATAAAGCCATTCGTACTTATCATATAAGTCCAGAAGATCTTCTATGGAAACACCCATCTGTAAGAAGCCCGCTATTATATGGCTGTTTGAGACTCGTAATCGGCAGGCTCGTAATTCTAGTTGCTTTATCAGAAAATCTAGAAAGAATTCAAATAACGTGGAGATGAAAAACACGGCAACTTGATGACAGTATAATTTTTTTTACATGTTACTCAATAATAATTCAAGTTGGATACCAATTGGAAAACAATGGGGTGTCCCTGAGTACTCTTGGCCAAGAAGTTTTATTTTACTCATCAGAATTGCCATTTTATCGTCAGCAGAAGGTGCATTAGCATTCTTCAATTCTGAAAAATACATTTTTATGTGATTGATACACATATATACGAGTGAGCTATATCGTCAATTAGTTAATGAAGAAAATTTTAAAAATACCATTTTCAATTATATTGGTCCAAATTCCTTGTATTAACATAGAATCTTGATGACCAGAGCAATGTATAATAGCAAGTTTGCATTCCCATAATTGAAGACGTTCCGCATATTCTTCGTACAACTGTCGAAAAAATGCATTATTGAAAAATTATCATCTTCATGATTTTGTATTAACAGAGAATGGTCACAAACCTGTGTTATGTCGAGAAGAGACAAATTTAATCGCATTTCATCGAATTGCACAGAGTTTACATTTTGTGAATTCGGTGATTGTTGCAAACTGCAAATCGTGTCCAATATCTAAAACGTCAAAATGAATGTAGAGGCTAAGTAGGTAAATATCTTCAAGCAGTAAGGGGCACACTGATGCTTTTCCAGAAAGATTTTTCGAACCCAATTAATATGATAAATAACAGTATTGAGAATTTTTTTCCGTTAGAATACGGATTTTACCTGCTGTTGTATTCGGGCCACTTCCAATTTGTCTTCTAACTCTCTAAGGAAAATTCCAAGATGAGGAGCGTAACCAACTTGATCACTACGCATGCACACTACAGCACGTGCAAGATACTCGACTCTCTGTGCCAAAGAAACTTCCAACCTGGAAATAATGATGGAGTAAGAATATGAGAAATTGACTCTTAAATTGGTCAATATGTGTTTGAATGTTTACACACGCACACATGTATATATATATATCGGAATATATCCATGAATATTTACATATATACACATACCCGCTTTTCGACGCTAAGGCATCGAGGATTTTTGCTGCAGCAGCATGGTTCTTATTTCTTTCATAATATTGCCACAAAAGTTCTGGTGCGTTAACTCGTATTAGATATGCTTCTAGTGAAGTTACAGGAAGAGCTACGAGTTCACCATGTAATCCTCGATCTATCATCCAAGAATAAATTGAAGTGTGTAGTATTTCACACGGCGAATTCAGTCCATCGTCTATAATTTCGTGTAACTGTGAAATATAACCAACAGTTGTCGTTAATGGAACATAAATAGTGGTCCTGTATGAGTGTATTGAGGAAAAATGAATTTATATATATACAAAGAATGGTTAAATTCATAATTATTTGGAAATATAGGTACCGCTTCTTTTGCCGGAACTGATGTTGTTGAGTTGTTATGTTGTGGGGGTCCAGGTTTACTCGGTACAGTTGGCGTTAATGGATTAGATATACTTTGATTATAGAGATGATCTAACATCGCGGTAAATTCTTTGTAAATTTCAATTCTGCGGATGAATGGTGATGAAAGATAATAATAAATCAAGATTATTTCAGAATTATGTTAACAAAATTGTAAAGATTGATAAAGTAATGACCGTTTTACATATGCCAGGTTCCCTTCTTGATCATCCGCTGGCTCATTGTTTTTGTAATAATGTAGCGCAGCATTATTCGGGTCGACCCTCTCTGCACAGCAGAGGCATAATTCAAGGACACCGAAGTAAAATTGGCATGCCACAAACTGCTGGCAAACTGCTCCTAAATTGAGGTGGGGAGCTACCTCCTTACAAAGCTGATGGAAAACCATCAAAAATTTGAATAGTTAATAATTAACAAAAATTTGGTATTCCAAAGAAAAAGAAAAATCTAATAATTCTAAATGGAGTGTTTGCAAAAATTCCTGATTAATTTATCCAACTACTATTTAATGAAACTGAATGCACAATGTAACGAACGAATGACATATATAATTCTTGTTATCTGACTAACCTTTAAAGCAGATTGCAAATAACTGTCTTTTTCTTCTGGACTTGTGCAGCTCTTTGCTTTTAAAATAATCTCGTTCGCCTGAAAATAATTGCAGTTTCGCTAATTAACATGTATGATTAATCGAATGTATGAGAAAATTGAAGCAATAGCAATCTATGCTGCTTTAGTTTTCGAAGTAATGCATTTTTTTTTTTAGTATTGTTGACAGACACTCACTTTAGAACAGACAGCATCTTCATTTCTGTAGAGATTTGGGCAAACCTCACGTAGTTTGGAGCTGACTGCATCAATTGAGGCATTGTCTCCCAGGTAGCTGGAATGAAAAAAAATTTGTGATATTTTTATTTGAAATTAATATCACCAATACTAATTTAAAGTTTTGCAAGTAAATTTGATTCTTCATATTACCCACCTATCAATCAGATGAATAATAAGCAGGGAGGATATTTCATGGCCGATTAAAATCAAGTCTCTGTATGTCGCTGTTGTAAATTGGTTTATTTGATCCTTTGTCAGACAGCTGACAATGTTATGGAGCTGATTTTCACACAGTATCCTCCACAAACCTAGAACTTCGCAGGCGTGTGTAATAAATACCTTAAGGGCATCAAGGGAATTACGTTCTTCTATGATAGGCTCTTGAATGTGCGGTGACATGGTACTTTCAAACCCGTTAGATGAATTCCTGATGGTATTGTGTCTGAAGACAATGAATTTGTATTGCTTAGTAACAAATAGTTAATCCGTTATTTCTTAAAATGAAACGAAGGCTACTCACTGTTTAGAAATATTAGTATTTTTATTTAAGAAAGCTCTTAATGCCTGTAGATGACCTTGAATCCATGCAATATCTGCTGACGGTATAGTGCTAAGAATCTGAAAGATATTAGTTGTGTGTCAATATAGGAAGACAAAATATAAAATCGGTTCACAGTGCAACATCCAGAAACGATTTGATCCAAAGTATATTCACCTGAACCTTGTTGTTTACAGTTTCTAGTTTAATGCAACGAACATTCCATATTGGACGGAGTATTCTTCCGACATAAAGATATAGGCCGCCATGTTTTCCTGAAAATTGTTGAAGTGCTTTATCTGGGTTGGTTCGCATTTGTGAATGTAGTCTGTGAATCGGAGATCTTGCATCAAATCCTTGAGCACGAGGTGTTGATGTGCGAAGATCACCTGTCAAACAAGAATGTTCAAGTCCAATGCTTAATATTTGTATGAGAATAATTACTCAAATTAAAAATGAAGCATTTGAGTGTAACGAGACTATGTTATATGTAATAAGGAAAATAAATGAAATTATTTTATTATTAATAATAAAAATGACTACACGAAAAAAAATATATTCAACATAAATACCAGTTTGCAAACTAGAGAACCCGTAATGAGAGTCAAGGCCACTGGGGAACGTCGGGATTTTCTGAGCACCGTACAAAAAGAAGGCTCTCGTTGCCCAGTCGGAAAGCTGAAACACATTGATTTAAAAGTATGCTACTAAGTCAGAAATTCGATGACACTGTCAGATCATTAAGAAGCATGGACAGTTTTCTTTCAATACCTGTGCATTTTGAGAACTTTCAAGAGTAGCTAGGATGAGGCATGTAGCACACGCTTGTTCAGCAGATTGATTTTGGAAGTACATTCGCACAGCTTCGGTGTCTGGCCCGCGCTGTTCCAGTAAAAGTTGTCTGAGAATGTCAACAGGTCGTACTTGAACCAGTATTATAGCACCCTGTAAAAAGCACAGCAGTTTTTTAAAATACAGTCGGCATCAAACTGCATAAATTTATTATACTTGCGTGCATGGAATAGATTGAGCGAAATACCTGTGCTGTTAAAAATATGAATTTACGAGGTGCCTCCATGTGCTGCCTGACTAGTAGAGGAGGATCTCCATGTGGATTAGTTTGTTTCTCAATATGAACTACTGTTTCTCCAGGGATCTCAGCCATGGCCCAAGCAGGGCTATCTAATGGCAAAACACTCTGCGTTTCAGCCAAGTAATTAGTGAATGGGTAAGCATCGTTACTCAAGCACCATGCCGTTTCTGTATCTCCACCGCAGATTAGAAGAAGGGTGCCTGAATATGAAATATAATGGTGACATGAAGAATAAAAATGCGGTATCTAACCTGGCACAGGAAATTTCATTCACCTTTTCTATAGTGTGCCATTTGAACTTTTCTTGGTCTGGAAATGGGAGCATTAGCTGCATATCCTGGCGGAAGTCTGACGTGTATCAGTTGGAGACAATGTGGTCTACTAGACGGATTTGCGATTGAACTGCAGGTCAAATAAAAGCGCGTCCCGGTTGCTGCAACGGCAACTAAATTAAGATGGATGGATTCTGATTCTGCTAGGGCAGATATGCTGACAAGAGGTCGGAAATTGTTGCTATCCAGTGTTCTGCAATGTCGAATAATATCGTGAAATACTTAATGATGCATCCACCAACTTTAAGAGTAATAGACAGGAAGGTTTTTAAAATTATAAAGGTAAAGAATCTTACTTTACAACATGGACAGCATTTTGGACCAGCGAAGCTTGCGATACAGATGTAATTTTTGATGCATTTCCTTTGTCTATATCCCAGACAGCTATGGTACCCTTATCACCAAGGGTGTATAAAATATTTCTACTATCGTCAACAGATATTTGAACAATTGCTTCCTCTTCAGACAAGGCAACTGTGACAAATGATGGTACCAAAAAGGATAGCGGACCTTCGGAGTGGTTTATTTTTTTGCAACGCTTACCGAACCACGAGCTCTCAGCCTATGTGAATAAAGCAGTATTGAAAAATAGATGGAAGAACATATGGCTACACACTAAGAATGGTCTATCAGTCACCTGGTAATATATCTCGTAAAGTGAGCCATTTCTGCCACCAAGAAATATTCGACCACTATTGGTATTAGCTATTGTTGTGATAGCTATTCCATCAGTAGGGACTATGAATATTGGCTCAGGTACAAGCTGCATTTCTCCCGGTGTTCCTGGAGTAGAATGTAGATAAGTTGAGTAAATTATTTGACATGTGAAGTGTGTTTAAGAAAGAAAAAAAGTTCGACAATTACCATCATTGGTATCCGAAAATGTCACACCGAGTACAGATATTTCGATCGTTGTGGTCAGAATCAATAAATATTTGACATAACTCTGAAATATTCCTGGTTTCGGTTTGACCAACCCAACACTTATTATTGTCTCGTTGAGCCCGTCAAAATAAGCCACGTCAGCCCTGGAATTTTGTACTTGCGTCAAATAGGATGAACTAGATAAGCTTGATAAAAAATTTTTCTTACCCATTTTCGTAAGACCAGACATAAATATCACTATCGATTGTTAGCCAGGCCTTCGAGATATCGGTGAATAAGCCCATCATACAATGACATTGCATATCTATATTTTTTACTAAGGGTGAAAGAGGCATATTGAAAGTCAAAACCTATGAAATTGTAAATCCCACGCCTATAAAATATTCATTGTTATTTTTTGAAGGATACGGCCGAAGTGCTCCATCACTTCAGATGGCAACGGAACTTTGCCATGCATTCTCATCTGATTAATGGTTGAAAAGCTGATGGAAGTGCCGCTCAAATTGGGATAATCATGATCGTCAAGACCACTGACTGTTGGACCACCTGGAAACAGATAAAGTGATTTTCGATTACTATTTGTTTATTACTATAACTAATAATGAGGTCTTCTGCGTACTTATTACTTTGCTATAGTCACCTTGTGCGTTGTAGTGCATAAGATTTATTAGGGACGGAAAATTGCTATCGGCTGTGATGTGTTTGTCGAGCATTTTTCCAGCCATCTCCAATGCATCCAGGTGGATCTTCAGCGGCTCCATTGTTATACAATTAAGTGCTGTTATTGCTGCTATTGTTTATATCTGAAATAAATTAAATTTATATTGAACAATGTATCCATGAGCATTGCAACTACACAGGTGATTTTGATATACAACCGGAATAGAGGCAGACCGTTTACATTCTCGAAGCGACAATTGATTGTTATTCAGAAAATATTTGGTGCGTGAAATAAATTAGAAGTCCAATTGAATCAGGAACCAGAGGTGATTAATAAATTAAGATGAAGACAATAGAAGTGTATCAGTTATAACAAGAATTTATTCAAATTAATAAATTAATTCATCTAGACCGCTGAACGAATGGAATCAAGTACTTGGAATTGACGTTTGAGGTTACCTTCGTCGCATGTCGTCAGAACGGTAGCTCAGACATGAATAATAAAAGACTTTTGAATTATTTTAAAGTATAATCGTTTACTAGTTCAACTGAGAAACCTTTATAGGTCAAATCCTGTTGTTACTTACTTAAGAAACCGTTGTTTATAGTTTCACCCTACAGTAGTGTTGGTGCCGGCTTTGGCGGGTAAGTACAGTGATCGAACGCAAATGCATGTAAATTTGATTTTTCCATACGTGTTGCGGAGATATGACGATCGATTAATTATGAATTATTTACAGATATTCAATGATCTCACACAACCAATAGATATCACAATTCGTAATCCGTTATAATCGTTGCTTAATTCACAGCCTAACCACACGCACGAGGGAGCCATGCACAATGGCCGCTTCTCACGCCGCTACAGCTGGTTCGGCGGTTAGCCAATCACGTCACAGCACATTATCATCGGCCAATGGCGTGCATACCAGCTTAGAGGGGGAGATTTCAATTTCGCATTGTGTACTGAAACATTAATAAATTTTGAAAGATTCAGACCCACTTAAAGTTAAGAAGAGTGATGATGTATGTACTTAGAAGAAAGAGACTTAGTTTAAACACAGTTCTACTGAAACATGTAGCTGCATCGTTGACTGAAGTATATATCTTCGGTTAACGGTTCCATGAAAACAATACATGAACAAAAAACGTGATGTATTATGATATCTAATTTATGTAACATATGAACTTTCGCTAGCTTTCATGCTTATAGAAAAATAGAATAAGTTGATTAGTGCGTGTATAATGTCTCACTACCAGAAACTCATGCATCGGATTCTAATCATTTGGTAAGTTTAAATAAATGAAAAGTATCGATACAAATACAGTGGCAATTTTTCGGTAATAAATAAGGGAATGCTCAAGTCTCTGATCAGATGATCACACAAGATGTATTTTAGTGACAACAATTTCGAGTCTGATACGTTTTATATTTAAATTATATATAAAGGTATCTTATTCGTATAAGTCATATAAAAATTTCGATACGAGTGGCGGCTTACATATTATGTTACAACACTTATAGCTTAATGCGTTTATACGATTAGTTGTAAATATTCATTCCTTGGCCAGCTTCTGTCATGCGCTGATTCCTTACGAGGCGATGTTGTATTCCTGTTGAGTCGTTGCCCAGGTGCCCCACGATTCCCAGGTGTCGTCAACGGATTTCAGGTCGATGGCATCGTCCTGTAAATGAAAATTGTATAAAATAATCTCCAACCCCGTAGAATGTGAAAAAACATCGGTTTTCAAACCCGAATTTCAAAAGAAGTGAAATGACTTCTTTCTTTCACATATCCGATCACTGATGTCTGTAAGACCAATATCAAATCACCTTGAAAATGAGATTGGATTTGCCATCCCAGTTTCCGAAAAGTGAAAAGAGCTCAGGGCTTTCAGCGTAGGTAGAGCTAGCGTCTAGAATTCCATGGATGAATTCACGGCGAGCATTTTCACTCCTACTACCAGAGATGACGATGACTCGCGGGGGTTCGACACCGAGATTGCACCTTTTACCATCTTCAATCGGGGCGCGACCACCATTTGCACAGAGGAGCTCGAAGTCCGATCCCTTTGGAATTTGGTCGGGCGTGCCAAGTTTATCTGAAAGATCAAATGAAAAATGATCGATTCGAGCGAGTATGCAAACACTCAAGTTCCGCGGTAAAAATCCTCGAAAC
Source organism: Neodiprion virginianus (assembly GCF_021901495.1). Taxonomy (NCBI): domain Eukaryota; kingdom Metazoa; phylum Arthropoda; class Insecta; order Hymenoptera; family Diprionidae; genus Neodiprion; species Neodiprion virginianus. The sequence goes on from NC_060882.1 coordinate 26,645,170, forward strand.
GAACGAAATTCTCACCAAGTTGAAACAGCGCCGTGTAAGAAACGAAGGCGACATCTCCGTTTCCGGCAATGAGACACCTGTGTAAAGTAAATAAGAGACCAGTGAATATGAAAAAAGTGAAATAATCGCGAAGTGGATAAACCCGTAATATGCAATGGCGTACCTCAGTGCTCCCAGATCGCCGTTGAAGGCTTCAGCTTCTATGGGCTTACACTTAGTCTCTTGGATGATCTTGTCGGAGCCGGAAGCGATGTTTCCGGCACACTGCGAGCAGAGTTTCGATTGCTGAGGTGCTCCGGGTGCGCAACTTCCGGAAAAGAATTCCGCCAAATCGTCAGGATTTGTGATCTGCTTGGTTGCCTTCAGCGCGTGAACGGGAGCCGACCATCCAGCAAAACTGCCCTTGTAGCCGTTGTGGCAGGATTTTTTGCCCTTCAGGTCGACTAAACGTTAAGAAAGTTTGAAAAAATTACTGTCGTGACTATGTCACGTTGTTGACACGTATCGTAACAACGGTATGATCAAACATATCCATACCCAAGTTGTTGATGGAGCTCGTCTTCTTCACGACGGCAACCGCCGGTCTTTCACTTTCTTTCGTTGCACCTTCGCCGTACTTTTCAGCAATTATAGGTTTCGCGTCGTACTCTTTCATTGCCTTGTCCACCAAACCACCATCGATTGAGACTATGTCGGCTTTGCCGTCTTTAACTGACTTCAGGCACGTATCCACGTCCTTCTCAAGGAGACATTCCAGCTTGGGTCTCACATCCCTGTCGGGAGGCATAAATTATGACGCAAATATCTCAGGCAATTACCAAATACGAATTCTCAAATTTCTAATCGGCATACTAGGTATAATTGCGAGATTAAAATCCAATTAATATATTGCACATCGACTATAAACGAAAGTACTTTAACTTAATCATGGTATAGTTACTGTAAAATGAACTTCAATTCCAGCAATAGCACATTTTAATTACCTGGAGAACGCTGCTCTGGCAAAGGCATTGCACTTGTCGAGAGCTTCCGTGGACCAAACACACCATTTGGCACTCTTCATCGGACCGCCGAAGTCCCTTTCAATGACGTCGGTGTAGTTAGCCTTGTTCAAGTGTTCGAGGGGTTGAATGGGATCGGTCTTAACCGGAAGAGTCTTGGTATCCAAAAGCATGAGGTCCTTCCACCAGCTGGCATTCTTCTGCTCGCCGAGACTTCCGAGTCCGGTTATTTCCTGAAAGAATTCCAATCGCTCGTAGGATCGAATCGGCAAACTCCCCGCAACTTAAATCATGATCGATCAACGCGCGAACATCACTCACATCTTGAACGGCCTTGATGTTGGATACGCCTCCGTTTACCATGTATCCTTGCCATGGTCTCGCCGCCCATACGCAGGGTTTCGTCTCAGCGTCAATTGGCACCTTACTTCCGTCGGGACAGAAGTACCGGAAGTCGGCTGGATTCTTAGTCGCGGTTTTTGCCGGCGTGTTGCCGACGGGCAGGCCGAAGAAACGTTTAACGAATATCACCTTGGTCCAGGCTACCTGTCCACCCCCGAAGGCCAAGCACTTCAAAGCTCCTTCGTATCCGGAGTACTCGTCGGGGTAATCGCATAGCTGAGGATTTTTGCAGCGGGCGCAAAGGTTGGAATACGACGCCTCTGTGGAAGGAAATGGATATATGTATAATGGTGGGTCAAAGTCTAAGGATCATCAAGTTTTCCCGCATTAACATTGGACTTGAGATGAAAAATCGACATCTGTACAAGCTCTTGTTCGACACAATCGTAATTATTTTTCTTTGCTTCTCAGAAAATTCACTGTAGCCTATGAATCCGACCTTCACACATGATAAATTCTGGATGTTTGTAACTATCTCGTAATCAAACTACCCAGAAGTTGTAGTGATTTCGAATTACAAACCACCTTATGAACGGTGAGATATTTCATAATCACGGCTTACTCAGACGTTGATTGATGTCTGGATCCGCGGACCAGCTTCCGACGAGACAACCTTCGCTGAAGAAGTTGCTGAGGGCTCGAAGTTCGTTTTCCCTAGAGGAGAATCTCGGGTCGCTGAGGTTAGTCAGCAGGCCCATAGCCGTCAGTTTCGTTATCGGTATCTTGTATCCAACGTTGCGTCCGATTCCAGTATGGCAAGACTTGAGCCCGCGTAATCCTTGCGGGGAGTTTATGTCCTGGTCCTTGTGGATCACTGCGACGGCTTCGTACCTGTACGGCGCATCCGGCTCCTCTTTGGTCCTGATCTGCAAGTCGTTCGTACAAGAAAAAAACGGTGAAACATAGTCGACCACGCCCTACGCGTATATGATGGAATGCAAACGAGTCGAATAATATTTTATAACACGTTACACCTGCGACGCGGACCGGTCCGTAAAATTTCAGTAAGCTACTACAGTGTATGTGCGTACCTGGCCAACTTGGCTGGAAACTTTATTTATGTATCTACGTGTACGGCACACAAACTTAGTTTATTATTATTGAATTATTCTTTTATTTTCTCTTCTTTTTCACACGGAGAATCAGGTTTAAAAATAATTCATTATTCTCGTCATGCGATTCGGCTTGGCGTTCGTGCTTAATATAATCATTTGTAATAAAATATGTGTGCGAGATTTGCGCTTCAACACCATTGCTAGACGGACGTATAAGAAGTAATTTTAACGTCTCGACTTTGGCACGGATGATAGTTTTATTATCGTCAGGTATATCGTATTACCTGTTCAACAAGGTTGTACCCTGCTTCGGCCGCAATCCTGTTCTTCCCTGCAAGGTACATATCCTCAGGATCGACGGCGACGATGTCAGCCTCTTTTCTGCCAACCTTTTCAATGCAATCATAGCGATCCCTGCCAGCTATGCAGGCGATGGGAATCCCCTGTCTTCCGGAGTCTTCGATCATCTGGACGCAGTCTTTCCAGTATATTTGCGGTACACACATCGTGACTTTGAAACGAAAAAAAACACGCGTCAGTTTTACATTTACTTTAAGAATTGTTTTTCATCCATTTGTAACAGGTATCCAAAATTAACCGAACGACGACAGTTATTGCTGCAGCGGTGCAATTAGTTCGATGCCGCAAGGTAAAAGAATGCGCAGTAATGCATTCGAAAACCAGTCATCTAGAAAATATTTGACTACTTGGTGGTAAACAAGTCGGTGGTGCGATCAGCTCGATAGTTATCGAGTTGAGTTGAAAAAAAGTCTCTCAAAAAGAAGATCGGAATCTATGGGATCTTTTGGTCCTTATAATATTCCTCCTGCGGTACAGTGCTTGCAAGAAATGGTAAATGTGTAAGAAAAGGAACTCACAAACAGGGGCGGCGGCATCGCGACGCCTCCTGAAGAAGGTCGAGTCCGCGAAGGCGAAGCTGAGGGCCACTAAGGCCACCAAGATGACCCGACGGGGCGCCATCTTCTTCTGTGATAACGCGCAGTAGAAAAAACTCAAAGGTTGAAACACTGGAGTGGCGAGGAGTGTTGCACGTTTGACAAGCAGGAGGTTGCTTGGCCAGGAGGAGGATGGCTCGAGCTTCTTATATATGCAAGTGTCGGTCTTCGGTGGGTCCGGGGCGGAGGCTGAGGTCATGATGGTGGGGATGAAACTCGCACACTTCGCCCACGGTACTACACCTTATCAATTGGAACTTATTTCTCGGTGATTCCCACAGCAGCGGCCACTCGCTATCTTTCCACGCGAGTACGCTTCCAGTGCCATGACACGAGTGTTTTTTTTTTTTTTTTTCTTTTTCATTTTCTTATTTCAATACGATTGTTACACAACAGTCGAACTCGAATAATCAACTTCGCTCATGCCTATGTATGTACATACACAGTATACGCACATAGCGCGATGTGTATTGGATAATAAATCGACGTTCCTAACGCTCCTGCAGTATAACAGACGCATATGTGGGTATAATATTATTTGAATACACGAGGCAGGAAGAGGCAATCCTCTGGACGCTTTACCAATTGAACCAATACACACAGGCATTTTCATTAATCCTCGCCAAATGATTCGGGACCAAAATTTCGATTCGTCCATCATTCCTGGCGCGCTTTTGTACACACGAATGCGCACTTTGGGTATAATTTGCAAAGTTTCTGGTCTCCAGGTCAATCGGTTACTCGATTATACAGCTGATTTGTAAATTTGGTATGTATTGAATTTTATCCATCTACTAATTTGTGACCTTATCTTACATCTAGCTCTTATCACCTCGTTCTTTCGCTACGAAAAAAAAAAACAGTGTGAATATAGATATACTGCAACTATTCTGTTTACCGTAAGAAAGTTATTTGCAGATTTTTTCAACCAAGAGATAAGCGAACGGAGAAATCCCGAGCGTAATGAATTGCATAAGTTTTATATTGATTTTTGACCTCGGTGCGTTCTCCGCAGTTCTATTTATTAAACGCCAGTTTTCAATTTCTTTCACCTTGCCTTTGCAATTCTGCGCTTCGACGCAGACGGAGGATGTTCGTTATACGCGACAAAGTTTTCCAGTTGGGAAATGTTGCGGTCATTTTTATTCCCACCGCGATATAGCAGAGTTTCCAAGACGCGGCCGAGGATTTCTGCTTGCACAAGTGAATCGATTTCTTTACGAATCAGCCGTCTTTTCTCGAGGCTGTGTTCGTTGTTTTTTTCCCATTTTACGCCTTGTTGCATCGACGGATATTGTAATTCGACATTGATAGATGGGCCTGAATTCAGGCAGAGGAACCCAACCCAATTAGCATTCACTATTCTGCCCGTGACTGAGCGTGCAATTCAAGTTCGACACGCCGTCGTCCCCGATTTTACCTCAATGCGCAAACTGCGCACAAATGATGCTGCGAAAATAAAGGTGCGAGTGTTTTTGTGCTGTTGAAACCCGGTCGCACGTCTGTTTGAATTACAGATACCGATCGGTCGGATGGAGAGCAGAAAAAGGAAAAACGATCTCTTACTTGATTCATCCTTCGACTATGCCCGTACGGTATATTAATTTGCTTTTGTATAGTCGATAGGAAATCAAAACAAAATAAAACATCCATATTACGTTTGGTGATAACTTCCGACTTAACGCGGGAGTTCCCCAGCTCTGATGTGTTATTTGCTGCAAAATAATAAAGAAAGAAAGAAATAAAAAATACTGCTTCACACCCGTGACACATACTCGTACGCAGTGCTTCTTAATGCATTCGGAGCTTATTCCCAACTGCGCGAACCTGTTTTAAACAGCGAGATTATTCCATCAGACTCGGTTGCCAGGCAGATATTTTAATTAACCGGAAAAAGAGAGATGGAACGAGACAGCTTGTGCGGACGGGACGGAATTTCTCGAAGATACTTGCGGGCCCATCTGATTTAAAGTAGTAGGAGTAAATTTGCACACGACTTGTCATTTTTTTTCCCTTATCTTTAACGATGTATTTTACATGCTTTGACACTACCGCTCAATGACGATGACCGACTACATTTTCACCCGATGGTCGTTAATTGAGAATTTACAATTAACCGCCATCTGGAGAGAAGAAATCACTTTCGTTTCGATTGGAAAGGACACGATTTAACGAGGAAACTGAGCTTTGGTATTACTGTTTTTAGACATCGGGAAAGGTCAGGAAGCAAAAGCCGAGTATTGCAGTCAGCTGCAATCCGCTGTCTTTGGTGAAATATCAACCTTGAGGTTTGAGCAGATCTATGACGAAATAAAGGAAAGCTATTTCAGTGTTTGGCGTTAATTTAAAAAGAAGTATCGATTGGCTGAAGACATGCGTGCATATCGAATTAGCTTGTTGATACGAAACGTGCGTTTTGAGATTACTGCAGTTTTCGGGATGTAAGTTGGCCGGTGCTGAGTTTCGCGATGTATCAAAATATGCACAAATACAGACCGTGTTAATTAATTTCCTTGTTCAATGATTTTAGCACTCTCCTTTTTCGCTCTTAGAAATAATATTTACATTATACAGTGATTTTTTCGTGATCAAGGCGAGGAAACGATTCATACGTGAAAAAAGGCTTGAATATCGATAAAGATTGTTGAACTTATATCCACGACGCGGGGTTATCAAAGGCCAAGGCGATTCATTTATCCATTTATCTATTCATACGAGCAGATCTAGTCGTACTTGTCGCGAGTTCTTTCCGACCTTCAGACTTGAATCTCAACGTAGGATAGGTCTTGAGCCTAAGGAGTTCTAATTCGGATTGCAAGACGAGGAGCTCGTTGTAGCTATCTTGCACGTCCTTAACCAATCTAGTCCTCTTCATGATAGCCTCCATTCTATCCTTTGTGAATTTATTCTCTTTGTCCATCGCTTCTTTCTTAACATGCGCAGAATCACGAGCGTTTGCCAGGCTTATCCTTTCTATCATCGCGTCCAGCCGCACGTTTTCTCTTCTCCGATACTTTATCGTCGTCCTTATCTTCTCTAGATTGTTCCTTTCAGCCTCGACCATCCTCCTATACCACTGTGGCAACAATTAAACTAATTATTCAATATCCTCTACCAGGTCCCAAGAAGAACCATTGAATAGACTGGGTGCAGTAACGATTACGTAAATCTACTACATACGACTATTTTCGCGGAAAATGAGACGGTTCTAATATTGCGTACCTGCGTAGGTTCCGCAAAGCTTGAGGAAAAATTAATAATAACGCGATGGAAATGTTGCTGTATGGCATCTAGAAGGTTGATGAGACTATTGATAGAAAAAAAGAATGAACCGTCAACGGCGATGGTTTAGACTTCTATGAATATTGCATAAAGGTATGTACATGTTATATGAACATCTGCATGTATCGTTCGCGAAGGCAATTGCAATTACAGTTTCACCGACGATGATTGTAATCACCGGCAAATTGTGTTTAAAGTGATGGGTCCGAGAGAACAATGCCACTATGGTTGGCCTCGTTTGAATACTAGGACGCAGTTTTTATCTGTGAGTAGTTCTTGACCTGGACGAAAGATCGCATTTGCCATTTCCAATTTTACCTACTTGATTCAACGATTCGATGTCTCTCTCGAATGTTATTTTCACGTCCTTATCCTTCAAGGCGTTAGTAGCGAACTTTCGCGTGTACTCTTGTATCTCCTTAGTTACCTGTCAACGGATAAAAATAAAAGTCTGTTCAAAACATTACGTTTGCTACTGCGTCGATTCCGATAACTGTTTGTAGTGACAAACAAACGTCACCTTCACGTCCTCGAGGACTTTGACCTCTGCCTTGAGATCCTCCAATGATTTACACATGTAAGCGTGTCGCCACTCCTTGCAAACAATTATTCTGCGAAAACTCATCGTTCTTTTCATAGCGGAAAGTTTCAGCCGTCCTTCTTTCATTATGGCGACGTTTACGGCGTTCACCTCTTCCGCAGGTACTAAAACCGCCTCGGCGAAGTCGCTGACTTTGCCAAGGAGAACGGGGACCTCGACCTGTCCCATCTTTAACACCAGCTGAACCTCCATGTCTTCGACAAACCTTTGCCTAGATACACGATGTTCCCTCAAGGCCTCCTTCAGCTGAACAATGCGATTTTGATTGGTAACGATCATTCTCTGATACAAAGCGACGGTTTGCTCAGCCTCGGCAAGTTCCACTGCGCAGCATTTCACCTTACGATACGAAAGGTCTTCATCAATACCGATTACCGGCATGTATATCGTAAACATCATGGTTTGCACAATGTTTCATTTTCCAATATAGCTCTCCATGAAAATGGCATAAGCATTAGTCACTCGGTCAATGAATTATTACCTCAACATTACTCAATTGTTACTAACTGACAACAGGCATGCTTATCGGAATCGTTTCTGCGACGATCGAGAAGCGTAAACCACGACAGTTATTGCGCCGTTCCAAGGAACAGATTACGGCCGTCAATACCAGTATATCTAAGAGGTGCAGTATGAAATTTCGAACTCACCCGTATCTCTGTTTCGATTTTGGTCCTTCTCAACTTGCAAAGGTAACTCCAATGGTTCCCGTCAATTTGGGGTGGCAGGTTGCTTGGCATGATGTCAAGGCGGTGCAGACCCTTCAAAAACTCGATGCTTTCGGAAGGCAAGACCTCGGGCGAGTCTCCGGTGATGACACATCTGCCAATTTCTGTGAGGAAGGTAATCGACGTACACGTGCAGGTCTTTCCCGCTTTCGGACGTTTTTTGTAGTGTCTTGCCAAGTGCTCGACAATCGGGGGCTTCAGGTCGACGAATTCACCCCGAAACTTATCGTCCATAGTCTTTTCTCGCTTACATAGTGCCTCGTATCGGTTCCTCAGGTCCGCTACTGCCACCTCCAGCGTTGCCAGCTCGTCCATTAATTCCTGACTGTATCTCGTCGCTGGTATAAGTTCGTTGTCTTTTAGATCCAGTATCTTCTCCATTCGACGCGTCTTCTCGAGGTCTCTCCATTTGGAACGAAGTAGTCGCAAGGTTTCCTGAAGAATCGCGGATTCCAGCTTTACCTTCTCAACCGAGAAGGCGTCCAGCTTTTCGTTGAACACTTTAATGCTCTCTTCAATGCTGCCTGAGTTCAATCATAAATATTACACCGTACGGAATTGCTGCTACAGAATTTAGTCTGATGGATAAATTGCAGGGCATTTACTCGTAGTCTGACGAAACTCCTCTTCAAGTAATTCTCTATACCGGTCACGTTCGATATTGAGCTTCTGAACCTTGTCCTCGTAGGCCATTATCTCTTTGACCTCCTCCTCGGTATAATGGGCAGGATCCTTCTCGAGCAAGCACAAAGGTTTCGGCACGTCCTTCTTGACGTCATCTTCCCACCTACGGAAAATAATGTGATTCAATGTAACCACGATCGATACACCGTAAATCTTAGTTGAAATAATTTACTCACTTGACTTCCAAAAGTCCGTCCATAGTCTCCATAAGAGTCTTTTCACGGAAGTCATCCGCCATCAGTTCCAGCTGGCGTTCTTCTTCCTGGAAACGCTCCATCTCCTGGATTTTCTTTTCTTCTGGTGTCATGTACGGTCTGACTGAGATCTCTTCGTCAGTGACAACAATTATGGTCTCCGGTTTCTCCGTTTGGTCCCAGACGGGGTCCGGCATAATTTCAGCTTTACAGTTCAGTCTGAACATAGTTAAAAGTTCGTTGGCGACGTGTCTCAGTTTTGATATCCTTTGAGCGATTTCAGTCATCTGTTGCTCCTTTGTGGACATCATTTCGTCGAATAGTTTGTTGAAGTGAATCTGAAAATAGGTGGAACGATAGTCGCCGATCACTCTTAACCCTTCCGAAAGAATAACCTACTTTCAGCTTGTCAATCTCTTCTCGTATAAAAACGCACTCCATCGCTCCCTGGATGTAGTTGTACGTCTGGAGCTGATTGAAATGGATGGGATCGCGTGCTACCCATCGATGTGTGGTGGTCCCCGTCATCGCGAGGGCTTCCGTTCTCCGAACGCGGTGTACCTCGTTTTCTGCATCATCACCGACTTCATTGCTCAGCTCAAACACTGAGACAGTTTTTTCTCTTTGTGCAGATCCGGATGGAGGGTCAAGGCTAAAATTATGAGCATTCAATATCGGTTCAATACCAACAGGGATCAATTTGAAGCATACTTAGATATTTCGAGGGAGAGTGTCTTCGCGTAGTGGGCCCACTTGTGCTCTTTCTCTTGGTCCCCGTTCTTCAACGCCAGTGGGTAATTGTCGACGCACGTATCGCCAAATATGGCACGAATAGACCGAGCTTGTACCATCATAGGCTTCCAGCATGTTTTCAGTACGAAAGAAACCACCCTCTCCTCCTCAAGTATCTGTTTCTCCGTCCAAACCTTCAGTTCTTCACGATCCTTAGCAGCATTCTGAATCTTAAGCTCTCTGCCTTTCTTGTCCAGATCGAACTCCAGTACGGGTAACTGTTCCTTGGGATCTGCTTTCTCGTTCGCGTCCAGCAGAGCCTTTACCTAACAAGACAGTCTTTGACGACTATTGAAACGGCGCAGTAAAAGTCAGCCAATTACCGTTGAATACACCGGTTTCTATGCGGTGACCTTTTCACCCTGGACTCACTCGGTGCGTCGTGCGTACGGTGTAATTGAAAGTAAGTACGATACCTGGGCTTTCAATTTCTCGAAGTCATTCATGATGGCGTTCCTGGCCGCAATCGACAGTCGTTTTTCCGTCCGGTCCTTGATCGCCTCCTGGCATGCGACCCAGCTTTTACCTTCGTCCTCGATATCCTCCGGTACGAATCCCCACGTCGGCTTGGAGAACATGCGTTGGGTCTCCGAGGAATCCAGCTTGACATTTGCTTTATTCAGCACTCTGGCATTTGGTTCACGATAGCTGATCAAATTCATGCATTAAAAATTGTGAATTTGGGTCAGAGGATGTCAACGGCGAATCTAGCAATGAGACGTACCTTAGTTCGGTAACCACCAAAGTTCCGTTTCGGCCGAGAGATAGGATCATTGAGCCGCAGGGTGAAGCTATGGCCATTCTCGTTCCGCCTTCTTGGCGATGATGCGGTGCGAACATCGCGATTACCTTCTCGAGGTTAACTCCATCTCTGACGATAACCAGGCCGTCATAACCGGCCGTCACCACGTGATGACGGTCTGTGTAAACCCAAGGATTTCGTAGTTGATGGCCGGAAGGCAGAGCCTGGATGAGACGAATACCTTTGAAGTCGCTCTGCCGATGATTAAGGTGAGTTATGAGATTCCGACATCGTAATTGTACGAATACAGGCACTGGTTATATATTTTCCCACCTGGATCTCCAGCCTGTGTAGTTGCCTGGATAGATAAGGAGCCCCGATGACGTCGCTGGAATGTCTCGGACCGTAATTTAGCGATTTAAATGCGTTCAGTAGCTCAACCGCGTATTTTTCTTCCGCAAAAAGATTCTCTCCAGGTTTACGGGTGTACACGATGATCATATCACCGACTGTCGCAGCGGTACTCGTTACCACAAGTACCAGAAGCCTGGCGCCTCCGTCCGCGTCTTCGTAGAGCAGAAAATCTACTGCCTACCAAAATAAGATGCATTCATTTTCGTTAGTCTATCGAAAAAGTATCGACCTGTCGCATCGTACTCGTAATTAGGATTCAGTTACCTGTTTTCGCGTCTCCAGATAGCTTTGCACGTACATCTGAGACCCCGGCTCTCCTTTGATGAGAAAAAAATCTCCGCTTCTCGAACTCGCGACTCCCAGCAGTCCGCCACAGTACGAGAATTTAACGTTGTCCAGGGGCTGCTCGTGCAGGTGAAACGACGTGAGCAGGACAGGGTCGGCCACCCTGTACAAGCTGATCAGCAAGCACTTTCCAGCATCGGTGGTCATCGCGATAATCGGTATGTCAGGGTGGGACACGACGCATAGAACTGGAATTCGGTACAATGATCGTTTAGATTTGGCGCTGACTCTGCGATACGAGTTTCAGTTCGTTACTGTACCTTGACCCTCGTCTTTCAGAGAAAGTTTTCCCGTGCAAATACCAGTCGCTGGCTCGAAGGCATTCAACTGCCCGAATTTGTCAAACGACGTGATCATCTGGGCTCCAGGGTAAGCCCATGCGATAACCAGGTAGCCGGATCCATGGCTGTACTTCAGGTCGAGGACCGGAGCTTTGCTGTAATCATCGAGTGGTATTTCCCAAAAGTCACCGCGCTCGCCATAGAAGATAACGCTATTCCTTTGCCAGTGCACTGTCGCCTTGGTGGGATGTGAAGGAGCCCTGAGTTCCCATCGCGACTCCCAAACCACGTCGCTTTGCCGGTGTTCTGATGATGATCTTCTGTAAAACTGTAACTTGGACTTATAGTTCTAGGTCACGTGAGGCAGACCTGTGAAATGTTTGCTTCTCACCCGTATTCGGGAGTTCGCGTTGACCACGAGAATCCCTCCTTGAACTGCCACAACCATCGGTGTTTTCCGACCGGCAACGTGCGCCGGCGTCAAATCGCTTCGGATGATCATATTGCGTCTCCTTCCATCGCTCGTCATCAGCCAAACGCTTCCCAACGTGTCGCTGACCAGCAAATTTCCGTCCAATGTCCAGCTGACAGAGACAATCCTCTCGTCGACCTGTTTGATCTCCGTTGGTAGAAGCGACGCTATTCTTGAACAGACGCTGATCTCGTGGACCACCAATCGCCCCGACGTTGAGCCAAGTTGGACTATAGTGTAGGGCGCCATCGACGAGCATCTGGAATCAAGTCCAGATATCAGATGTGTATACCATAATGAACCCGTCAAGCACAATGCAACTCACTTGATGAGCTGCTTTGGGTCTGAGACACTCGTGCTCCTCACGGCCATCTTTTCGCCAGTTCTCCACTGCCAGAGGATGATATCGAACTGAGGAAAGGACGAGAGAGTGACGAGGTATTCCGTGCCTGAAAATGCACTCGACAGAAATCCGTTCGGAGCGCCGTCGCTGCAGGTGGAAATTTTGTCTAGATTCGGGTATGCGAAGATCAAAACTCTGGGATTCGGATGTCTCTCTGCTATCGCGAACATTGAGACCACCTGTTGAATAGGAAAATTGATAGCCTTTGCGAATAGAAGAAGAAGAATGCATGCTGCGTTCACTCTTGTTCACTGTATACCGGATGCCCTGCCAGACATGAAACCCCGTCACTTTTTCCAGCATTTTCAAATTTCTCAACGTAGTTTTCACCCGTGTTCAGGTTGTAGAAACTGACGTAAGCTCCCCACGCTGAACCGATCACGTCTTTACCAATCAACACAAGCTCCTCTATGTCTCCGAACTTGATCCATCTGAAAACGAAGATCGTAGTTTTGATTGTTTGTGACTTTAGCGAGGTGATACTGTGTTCGTCATTCATACCTTGTTTCCGTCTTTGCGTACTCCATTTTTGTTTACTCGTTCATTCCGACCGGTGCTGACTTGGATCTGTTCTAAGTAAGTTTTCCACTGGTTGCATTTGCACTGGTGATGAAAATGTAAGAATTCTTATTCGGAATGTAACAGCAGGCTTTGGATACGCATTGTTAAGTCTAGGAATCGTTGGTATCAGCGTTACTCGTTGCTTAGCAACGCAACCCTCACAGACTGATACGAGACTACACAACGTGGTAGACCATTGCATTATTTCCGTTTGTCTAGAAGAAGTGAATCTATTAAACTCGACCTTCATCAGAAACTGGATCTAGTAAATTTAGACGTAGTGGTTGTTAGTCAAACTATAGTACCTGTAATAACCAAAAGAACGCGTGGGTTTCAGGCTTAATTGTGGCTTGCCTTTCTTCACCACAGTCGTTCAAATCACAACCAATTGTGATAATGAGAGTATTTATGACGTAAACCCGACTCCATCTTTACACATGTCTGGTCCGTAAGGATTTCCGGTTTGAGTCACTGTTGCGCAAATTGCAGAAAGTGACATGCGAGAATAACGCGTTTTGTTGCGATTGAACATATTCTTGTTTTCGCAAATCAGGAAACCCCTTTTGTCATAAGCCATTTGAAAGGCGAAAGAGCTTCATCACTGAGAGAGTTAACGGCCGGATATCGACTGAAGTGAAAACAATTCGATGTCTCTTAAACGGGCCGTTGTGAGTCGATGGTTAATTAATGGGAACGTGATTGGCAGTGGTAAGTCGGCCAGTGGGCCTGCCAAACGGGGACTTAAGCTTCGGGATGGAAACGGGGAACGCGATAAAACAGCAGGCGGGGGGGACAGGGGTCCGTTACAAACAGCGTCGCCCCTACATAATAATTGCAGTTCCTCACCTACGGCGTCATTCAAAGCTTACGATTATCCCGTTGAATATACCAGTTCGCAGCCGGTTCCGCATTCCTTCAAAGAAAATTCCCCCAGGATTCGATCCCGAGAGGCAAAAGCTTTCAGTACTTTTTTTTCCTTTTTTCACAAGGAACGAGATCCACGCCGATAATTAACGAGAAAGATCTTTTTTCTAAACAAATATTTTCAATACCGGTAGCCTGAATCTTCAGGATCACTGTCTCAAGACTTGGGCTTGAAACTTACCGTGTAAAAACATCTGATGCGTTGTGTTTCTTGGATAAGGATTTTTTTAATTGTGTTATTTGAATACAAAACCGAGAAACACGTTTCTCAGCATTTCCATGGGAAATTATTCTTAGCCAGTCGCTGAATGAAGCGAATGTTTAGCAAGTGACGAAGTGCGTTGTAGAGGTGAGTTTGCATATTGCAGAAAACTCTAACAGTTGGCTGTACGAGTGTATAATAGAATGCAGGGAAAGGAGAAAGAAAGATTGAGTAGAGTAAAAATAACTTCTTTTCAGATACTTGACTATACTCGTCACTGATTTCCCGGGCCGTGCGAGGTATTGCCGTTTGTGCATGCATGCATGGTGGTGGAACAGTAACCCAGTAAACCCATAGTTTATTATACGAACGCGACGCCCCTCCAAAGTCTGTCGCATATATAGACGATCTTGCCGTAACATTTTTTATTTCTTCAAGGTTTATCGAGTGTAGTGACGATGATTCGACTTCTGTAACTTTCTCGTGACCCAACCAGGAATCATCCGTCAATCAGTCTGTGCTTTGTGATCGAATAGTAATTGTGCATCCCACGGTTTATCTGCAGTGTGCATTATATGTGAGTGGTCCGAGATTGGTAAAAAAAAAAAAAATTGCGATTCTCTGCTGTAAGTTTTTATGCGAGTACAAACTATCGGTAATTTTTTTCTCCAAGCACCGATCTCGCAGTGACTTTTTAACATCTCTAAGATTCCGAAAAGCTTAGAATGATATAACGTGACATGAGTATAGAAATCAAATTCTATTTTCATTGTTGACTTGACTATGAATTTATTACATCTTTCTCGGTAGAACAAAATCATGCAAAGTGTATAATAAATGAGCTGCGCGATATTTTCACGGAAGTGATAAAATATATGAATTTTAAACACTCGTAGAAACGGCATCATTTGCATTTTTTATTCAAGTATCATTCCGGTTACTCTCAAGGGATGTAGCGGGTACCACTGCACTATTTGCATATAATGTAACAACGTACTGTGGGAATAATCCGTAAAAATACGGCTCTTGAATTTAAACATGGAAAATTAAATGTTATGAGAACGTACATATATGTACCCCTAAATGTATAACGATACTCGAGATATTTTTACTAACATACTTTAATGTACCTGACAATGATTATGCCTGATAAGGGTAGTGACCGCTATACACTTTGTATGCAGAGAAAGGATTGTCGCGAGTGGCTTTGGTATTCAGAGGAAGGAGTGAGGCCATCTCGTAACGAATTCTGGGCACGCGTTTATTCCCCCTCTTAGCTCCCCGTTCTCCGGGCCAATTGTTTCTCCCATGAAGCCAAAAGAATTCACCGATTTTCACACTGCGATTGAAATTCATGCATCAATTACCGAATACGAGAGAAAACCGACGAACTGTAACTTGTTTGTAATTTTTCAGCCGAATTGGGGAATTCCGTATCGATTTAACATGACGAAAAAACAACAAGGATTACGACTGGCAATTTTAGCCGCGACGCTCTTGGCGACTGTCGTAAATACGACGGGATCTTCAGAAGCGTCCAATTCCAGTCTGCCAACGAACCACAAGCCAAGTGCTTTCGTCGTGCAAGAAAGCTTTAAGCCAAGCGTGAACAACACATTGTTGAAAATGGAGGCAAGAATAAACGTCGAGGACGGTCTAGACCTTACGCAATTCGAAGCAAAGGAGAGCTTGCGGAAGCCGTTGACTGTCTCGTTGCCGGTGAAAACCGGCGTCTCGTATGTAACGGCGGTCTCAGAGCCACGAATATCGTCTCTCGCGGAGCCGCAGCGAGAGGGCGAAGTATTCGAGGAATCAAAATACTCGGGCCCCGTTTCCCCAGCTATCCCAGAGGACAGGGGACTCCGTGCGGCGAACATTGCCGGAAAGGACAGCTACCTTGACGCCCTCGCACATTCCCGGACCAGCAAGGATGACAAGGAGGGTGTCGTGCCGGTGAACGGCCTCAGAATCAACGGGCCCAAAATCTTCCGCAGAGACTACAGCGAAGGCCCCGTTTACCGTCCCGAATCCGATCGCTACGGCGCTCCTCCGAAGAACCAAGGCCCCGTTTACGGTCCCCCCGATTTTGAAGATCCCACCGAGCCCGCTCCGATCCAGCCGACGTTCTTCCCGACCCCCAGCAACTCCTTCTCGCTACCGGAACACTCCTTCGACAGCTTCGACCCCTCTACTGGATACGGAAGCCCTTCACCCCCCCGCGGAAAGCCGCAGACGTTATATGGGGCCCCTCAACCATCTTACGGAGCCCCTCAACCATCCTACGGAGTCCCGCAAGCTCCGCAGAACAGTTATGGGCCCCCTTCGGCCAGCTATGGCCCACCACCACCACAGAACGTCTATGGTCCACCAAGCATCGGTTATCAGCCGGTTCAGGGTCCTCAGCAAGGTGAGGCCAGAGGTACATGATCCGAACTGTTATGGTTGGGACGTTGCTTTGGTATTTCGTGAAAGTAATGGAAGGTTCTTATTGATTTCAGGCTACGGTCCTCCGGCCCCGACTTACGGGGCACCCTATGCTTTGCCGGGAATGCCGAGTCTGCCCTCGATTCCAATGATAGACTTCACCTGGCCCTTTGCGCTGAAGCTGAACGCTTTCACTCTGGCAAAGATAATATTGAAGCTCGTGATATTCAAGCTCATCGTTAAATTCATTGCTATCATTTGCTTACTGCTGTTTATACCGAAGTTGGAAACCAGCAAGAAGGACGATAAGCAGGAAGACGACTATGAGGGTCGCGGTATGCCGTCTTGTATACTTGTATTTAGCTCTACGTTCTTCACTAACAGTGTCGTCACTTGTACTGAAGATGATTCAACTTTTCCCCCTTTAGCTGACGGAGCTATGGATCGTCTCAATTTCCTCACTGCTATGGTGATGGGCTCCATCGACAAGCAGTACGAAGAAAATGAAAAAAAGGATTGCACATCCTTCACGTGTCGATTTAGGAGAGCGCTTACTTCCGGCGAATCTTGGGCCGATTATCTCCGGCTCTTCAATAGCTACGCAGTCGAGGAGGTGCGGAAAGTCGAAGAAAAAGAACGGGCTCGGCACGAAACGAAGAAGTCGTGACGGAGTGGTCAGTTCTCGAAATTAGGACGAAAAAGGCTTCACAACTAGCGCCATGACTGTAGAATAGTAACTTATTTATTTATTTATTTATTTATTTATAATGTATCAAATATTTTAGGAATGAAGTTACTTAATTGAAAGAATAATTCTCGAGTGATTCAACGGTCCTCAAACTGCCCCACATTTTCTCATTACCACCTACACGCATTCCAACCTTAATCAAATTACCGAAACTACGGTTACCGCTCCGCTTCGCCACAAATGAGTACCCCAAAGTGCCTAATTTAATAAAGCTTCCGATTTCAATTGGGTTAACATCTCTTATTTACTACTTTGTCTTGGGCTGGTCAAGGTTTTAATCGTTTTCATGTTAATTCTAATCATCGTCCTTTGAGTGCAGGGATGTTCGTTTAAGTTTAATTATACCTCAGTCAATGCGTATTATCAGCACAATGTTCACGCAAAAGATTTCTGACTTGATGAACTCAAGGAGTTCAAAAAATCAGAGATTCAACTCAGTTGATAAAAGTCGAGATCGTTCATTCGTTACCTGACGATTTTAGCTGTCGTTCCGATCAGTCAATCTCTGGAATCTTGATCGCAAAATGGATCATCGCCGTGGTCGTCGATTTCCGCAGGACCGGAATTCACGTCGTCAAATGAGCTTTAGCGGTTTTCTTCCAATAAGCGTTTGCTGTCAGTTTGGGCTTGAACTTTGGGTTGTATCCACTGACTGTCAACATCCACTGGTGGACTTTGAGCGCAGGATGTAAACGTGAATATTGCATAGCCCTCAGAGATCTTGGTCTACCCAGTGTGAACCAGTCAAGCAACCGGTAAACACTTCCAATTTGCATATTATTGCGGAGTATGTCCGGTCCGAGCTTCATCTCACATGATTGTCTTAAAATTAATTACCTCGTACCTTTGTTTCCGTCTCATTTTCATCACACTGTCTCCTGTACTTCTTCATTTGGGAGTTTATGAAAGTCTTGTAAAATTTGGGTTCACTGATCGCGTTGTTACGAAGTCATTGCGAATCCTTTATTTGTCGAACTAAGAATGAGTGACACTTAAACATGAGGCGTGTATCGTAGAATAATTTATGAGCTTCGCAATGCTGTGTAGAATAGTCAGCGTTCGATACTTGAACATGTTCCGCAGCTCAGCAAATATAACGACAGATCTTATCTATCCTCCGTTCTCTTCTCAGAATTGAATACCGCGTTCGTCACTAATGAGACTAAAAATAAAACAGGAATTTGGAACGTTAGTTGGAGTTACGGCTCCTTGAAATCTACGATCTCTTTGCTTTGAGAAAATTATTGGTCATCCCTCCGCGTGTGACTGCGGTAATTTGAATAGGTCGGCTAGTTATCGGAACCATAAAACAGTCGTCATTGCGGTAAGAGAGGATATGAAAAATTGGAATAACCTTGACTATCCACGCAAGTTGTCAACAACGTATCCCTCGGATAAGACCACCTATCCAATTAACTGCGTACCGCATACTTGCTGCATACACTTCGCGGTACGACTGCCAATTAAGTTTCTCAAACCGTAATTGGAGGAGCAGAAGACCGCAAAGGCACACTTTTAACATTTTATTCTCTAACGTTACAATTGATTATAAAGTTCAAGATAAGTAAGCTCTAGTACTTCTAGATAGGATAAAATTAAGCATGTCAGCCTCGTAGCTAGGACGTCGTCACGGATCTTTTCTCATCGCAAGACCATCTGAATAGGAGATCATCGCAGAGATGACAAAAAAAGAATTATAAAATTACAAAACCGGAAATCGAAGTTGCAGCAACAAGATGAAGATGCTAGGAGAACCGGGAGGATAAAAATTGCCAAAGCTGAGCTGATCGCCAATGGCATGATACGCTCACAATCAGTTTCTTACGTGTATAAAATTGATGCAAAAGCGAGATACGCTTTCGTATTTATACTTCAAAATCTCCAAGATCCGTGCGACCTTGATTCTCGAGATTCGATTACCGCGGAAAAAAGTTTCAGAGTCCGGAGCATTTTCGTTTGGCTTGTATTGTATACCATTCCAACGTGATCATAATACCGATATCCGACCTCTGCTTCGCGAGTTGACTTATGACCGGTTGAGAAGTTTATGAACCATGCAGTATCGCTGATTTCAATCAATTGTACTCGATATTGAATTCAGAATAGGTAATGTGTTTCGAATAAGGCGATTATTTATGCGCATAGATTTTACACATGTGCCAATTTGTCACGCCTGATCGCCATGCAGCACAAATAGTGTTTTTTTTTTTTACTTCTTCATTACGTTTTCCCCCCGAGGGTAGATAGCTCATTGCATTGTCATGCTGGATTCCAAAGCCCAGCTAGACCCGTGCCATGCCTTTGACATAATCTGTAACAGATCTCGCGGTGAACAAATAAACAAAGCGATCTGTTTGAAATGGAAACGAGCAATCGAGGTCGCCTTATTCATACCGCTGTTCTACCATGCTCACTATATCCGAATGCGAATGCTCGTTTTACACACTCGCAAAAGTTATACGATCTAAATTCTCCCTAAATCTTTATCATCGTTCATCAACTGGCTCCATACTCGATTTTCTTTACAATTATTACAAGAGACTTGAGTTTGATACTTGATTCACGCGCGAAACGGCCATGAATTTGAACTCTTCAGCTTTATCTATCGTTAAAATCGATGGTGTTTCATTTATCACTATTCACAATACACGTATTTGTACAGGTACACAAATGGCTCTGGGTATGAAGCCTAGCGGCTACAGAGATTTGTTTTGCTGGTATAATCAATGGACCGGAAGTACGTACGCTGACCGTTTCCGGTAGCAAATTCGGGTCACCCGCGCCTGAAAGACCGGGTGTCTACCTACCGACATCCCAGGTACAGCTGCGATTGTTTGTCTGTTTGTTTCGAATCAGGTTTCGTTGCGGTTTAAATATTATGTATACCTTTACTCACACCTGTATAGAACAACACCATGGGCATATAAATATCAGGAAATTGATGCTTGCGAATTTTTTACCGTGAACGTTAAATCACGACGCGACGATCTATTTACTGCGCAATTACTGAAGCTCGTGAAGCGTTGTAAACCACAGTTTTACGTTACTGAAAAGCGCAATTGTAATAATAAAATAATAAGTTAGATAACGATGATGCGATAATGCTGTAATCGTCGTGCACGCGTGCACCATATTTCACGATGATTTTGATGCACAGAGAACTGAGTTTTTTGCCAGAATTTTGGTACCCTTGAATGCAGAGTCTACCGTGGCTCTAATGCTGGTTTGAGAATGACGATTTGCTTTTAGCAAATTTCGAATCTTTTGTCAGAGGTTCCTTGACCCAACTGATTTTTTTTTTAAACCGTTAAAAAGAAAAGTCTGTTTCTGGGAAAATGCAGAATGTCAGGATCAAACGAGAAGATGCGAATAATGATTCTAGAAGCATGCGATGAAGCCCAAGCGGCAACGACACGTTTGGCACAATGGGGCCTTAATGCTGGAGGGTCCAAGTACCCTCAAGTAGAGGTTGAATGGAGACGCGAAGAAAAAAAAAAGAAAGAGAAGAAAGAAACAAATTCGGCGATGTGTAGGATAATTTGTTGGCAACTGGGACGTCGGACGGACTAGTAGATTTCCATCGCGTGATCTGTATTAATCTTACATAGGAGATAGAGAAGAGCCACTTATGTCTCTCAATGGGGATAACTGATAAATGAACAAATTGGCTCTGACGAAAGCGACCGCACGGCCGAATAAACGA
Source organism: Neodiprion virginianus (assembly GCF_021901495.1). Lineage (NCBI taxonomy): Eukaryota > Metazoa > Arthropoda > Insecta > Hymenoptera > Diprionidae > Neodiprion > Neodiprion virginianus. The sequence goes on from NC_060882.1 coordinate 26,666,084, forward strand.
TCGTGGAGATCGCGGCTACGTGCCCCCGAGTAAGCAGTATTTTGCGGATCATTCTCGCCCATCAGCATCCGCACGGTCCTCGCGAGGCGCCTACGCTAGCAACACCGGTTGCGGGGACGTAATCCTTTGGTAAACAGGTGGGGATGAGCACCGACCCGGTCGCTTATATACGGCTGCCACAGACTTGATGGGATAGTCAAGACCACAATCTCCTTAGTTAACTTGCAATTCACGTGTTAAGAGATTCTATATACAGATATTAAAGAGAAGAAAAAACCAGTGAACGTCATTCATCATGAAGGTCACCCTTGCATTCGGTGAGTTGATGCACCGACAGAGCCGCTTTGCATTAAGAACCTGCCGTGCATCCAGATGCAGCGAAAAGCGTCGACTTCCGGTTCGTCCGTTTTGCACGTGATATGAATATTTTTCGGCCTCGGTATTTTTTTTCTCCCTGAGATCGAAGCGCTTCGACCGAATCGCCGTATAATTTTTTTGGGTCACGGTGCAATTCTGCAGCAACGTTTACAAACTACACGCCGCTTTCTCTGCGCACGAAATTCAGATTTTGTATTCTTAAGGTCGTCAATAAAAAACCTATTCAACTCCATGTTCGCGCGGCGTTTAATTTTATTTTTATTTTTTTGCCTTTTTTTTTATCTCAGAAGGAGAGTACCAGACCTCCGGTTGGTGTTTCCTAGCCGTAATATATAGAGCTTCTCGCGTGTATTTTGATGCATTGGGCCGTTATTCACTCCGGTTAAAATTTATTACGACAATAGTTCAATGAGATTCAAGTGTGAAAGGATACATTATTATTTTAAAGCCATAGTAAAGTACAAGCTGCTCATTTTCTACAACTTAATTTATTGTCGACCGAGCGAAGGAAGACTCAATAGATGGAAATGTACATTAGAAGCTCAATATTTTCGACCAAGAAAACATGTCTAAAAGCTTCAGCAATATTTGTGATCCGGAGGTCTGATACTCTCCTTATTAGTGGAAAGTAACCGGACTGAAGACGATCACAGTTGTCTTAGGTAATGGCGATTGTCGACCGGCTGTTAGCCTTGATCAATCGGAGTATTAATTTTCCCGTAAGACTGTACATACGACGCGTTGGCGAAAGATGTGCGATATTTCACATGTACGTTGGCATAATTATTACAAGCACACAACGTCCGCGATGCAAACATCGTACATACCTGGCATGGTACATGCGCGTAAAGACACACAAGGCATTGCGTATATCCTTGGAGAGAATTATCGGGGTCGACGTGACCGTCGCTGTGACGAGCAATTATCCTGTTGAGCGGGGTAATCATGCAATAGAAAATTCAAACGAAAACACTTAATGGCACAATGTAGTTGGTGTAGGAATTGCAGTGACATGGTCACGCAGGGGGAACGGAATAGCATGACGCGGTGACCTCTTCGCTTTCTACACCGATGATTTAACAGATAGACGATAATTTGTGACCGTGTCGCGAACGAGCATCGATTATTAGCGAGTGCGAATATCATCTCGGCGAAAAGACTGGAAAGACGGGTTTTTTTCAACTCGACTCAACTTCTCACTTTGAACGTCACATCATTCGTTGTCCTTATTTCGCACAGTTCTATTGTGCGCCTGCGTCGTCTACGCATTCCCTTCGGACAAGGACCCCAAGGCGGCACCTCCCAAGGAGGCACAGGACCCCAAACAGGTCAAGGACCCTGCCACCGCCTCCAAGGAGGTTAAGGACGCCATCAAGAACGCTAAGGACGCCAAGAAGACCAAGAAGGAGTGCGCCAAGAACTGCCCACAGCAATATGATCCCGTTTGCGCTCACCTTCCTACCGATGTTAACGTCAAGCCGATCACCTTTGGAAGCCAGTGCGCCATGGAAGTCCACAACTGCGAGTCTGGAGCAAGTGAGTGCACTATAATTACTGTTGAAAATTTGAGGCGAAAAAGTCTAGCATCGGTGTCTAGATGCCTGGACAGTTTCATTTCCCTTCAACGAAACTCATGCTTACTCTGATTCACGGTACACAACTCTTTTGTTCCAGAACTGGTGGTGAAGAACAAGGGAGAATGCGCTGGAGCTGGCGGCGTCAGGCTGTCATAATCGACGTCTTCGATATCCGCACCGGGCAATATCCTGAAGAGTATTATTTACGATATACGAATAATATCATTATATAACTATATACCGAATTGAAATCGCACGATAATAATCGTCGTTAATATGTATTGTATACTTAGCTTTCACCGGATCGCGTATATTATAATATATGTATATGTTAAATAACGTACATATCATGCATTTAACACTAATTATGAAACCATAGCACAATTATACCTGTTCTTCGTCCTCGTGTACAAAATGAAAAAACCGTATCGAAATCTGACTAATATACAAACATGTATTCATACAATTGCGTTATACTTTCACTTTCCTACACACCCGGAATGTCCGGCAGCAGCCGCATGTCAATAACGTTACAAAGATTAAAGAGTCGAGCTGCTCTATTCTCAATACTGAAAACCCGTTCGCCGGCAGTAAATAAAACCTTACAAAATAAAAAGTCATATAAAGAAAAAAAAGTAGAAAAGAAAAAAGTAAATAAATTCTGAAAACCGTAATCACAGCATCGGTACAAGACGAACTTCGGTCTTTGCCGAAACTCTGCTCTGCGCAGTGAGGCGATTGGTTTTCAGGAGCTGATCGATCTCCTCTTCGCTTCCGCACCAGACGGTTAAGGTGACTCGTTGAAGATTCTTAGCACTGTGCGGCTTGTCCAAGAGATTGTAGAGCGTTTTAACCGCCTCTGAATCCATGGGACCAGAGAGGTGCAGGGTCTTCAGTTTCTTTAATCGAAGTGCTCGTGATATCATTTCAGCTGTCAATTTCTCGGCCGTTACACCGACGCCGGAACGTTGGCTCAGAGACAGCGAGAGATGCTCTGTTCGTGGAGATGTCGCGTCAATTTTGACACGAAAAATTATACCTAACTCTGGGGATGATTTCCTCATCTTGTGGAGGAATTTTATGGATCAACCACGGTTTTGAATTAGTAGGTTAACGGAACCAATTACCTAGGGTGTTACGGTACTCCCTGAGAAGGAGTTCCAGGGTCGGCGTCGTGTCCCAGTACTCCGGGTTCTGGTTCGACATCTCGTCGTCGAGGCTCAGGGCAGCCAGCGGCATTCCTGGCTTGAGAAGGCTGCTCCTCCACCCTGCGTTCCTGTTTCCTCCCTCTGGAACCAGTCAAACTTGTATTACGTCGCCGTTGACTGACTGCCTGAGGACGTCGAAGAGGAGTTGAGGGCCGCGGACACGTAGTCTGAAATACGAAAAGTCGAACGGTGATTCGAAGGCTTTTCCTTAAAGCGCGTGTATTAAGCCACTTTCTTACCTATTTCACACACGTGTCCGAGGCCTCAATTAACGCGCGGTGGTAGATTCACTTCGATCATACGGTGATTTTATCGAGCACGCATTGTGTGACGATTGCATTTCCGAACAAACTTGAAGTCCTCGAGGACTCCTCGAGCCCACGATTCACTAGCAACTGTGGATTTTCTCTTTTAACTTGGTATTTTTCGTTAAATATATATGGAATAAATTTCTTCCATAAACCAATCTCGATTCAACTAGCCTGATAATTTTCGGCTATTATATGATATAGTAGAGCAAAAATTCCATTTCCTTACAAATTGAACTGCGATAAGCACTCGAGAAATTTGCAGAGCTATGCGCGCGCAAAACGCAATTCAAATTGAATCGAAGGAAAATATTGCACGTCGGTTGCATTTAAATACCCACCTATGGTCAATTCGACCCGAAGAAACGGACATCTAGAGGATAGAGTCCTCCACGCCTCGTCCTCGAGGTTTGGCAGCTCGGGGCCATCGTCCTCTGAGCAAAGAATGGCTAGCCTCCTGAAACAGTCCGCCAAAGAGGTTCCGAGAACGTCAAGTAGCCTGCAGCTGAGACACCTGTAATCGATGCGCAGAAACGCCAACTTCCGGAAGTTGCCCATGGCGACGATGTAGTCGTCCGACGATACGGTGATCCTGGAATCTGGCTGATCGAATGTACCCGACAAGAGGAGAGTGTGCAGCGTGTTTCTGGCAGCGTCTGAATTTCCGGCGGCTGAAACGAGCTTTAGTCCAACTTCCCAGGCGCAGTCGACGTCTTGGAGGTTTAGGATGCGAAGTTCGGTCTGCGCTCTGCAACGAAAATCATCTTTTTACCGTGATTTCTCATCTATTTCACTTCGTTTTTTGCACTTTGCTGCTGATAAGGTGGAAAGCAAGCTAACCGAATCAACTCCGCGAGCATAGCGGCCATTCTTGCCTTTCCTTCGGCCTTGCGTTCACTCTCGAAAAGCAGATCGTTTACCTGAAAAATAAACAAATCAGTATAAGTGGAAATGAAAGTGGAAATCACTTCATTTTCCAGGGGCGAATGCGGAGCTGCAGACCGTGATAAGATCGGTGTCCGAGAAGTCAAGACCCTCCACATCCGCCAACTGAAAAACAAAATTCTATTGGATGGATTTAAACGATGAAATTTATAGTAAGTACGATAATTTTTATCGCGTACGTGAATCTCGCGCAGCAAGGCGTTGCTCGCAAGGACCTTCAGGACCTCCGAAACGTTCTCAAGGTAGGCCTGCAGCGCGGGTCCTTGGGCAGGACTCCAGCACCTGAGTCTGAGAAACCGCAACTGAGGTCCGAATCGCTCGGCGAAAGCTTTCTCCTTCGCCACGGTTTCCTCGCAGGAACCATAAAAAATCATTTCACGTTGACGCCAGTTGCCAGGCCATGAAAAACCCTCGCTCCACGTTCTGGAACGAAATTCATTAGGAGCAGATGGATCGTGATCGATTTTCTGTTTCCTCGTCATCGATTTCATTCATTTGAATATTTATGAGTAAAAAATCAATCAGGGACCTGTTAACCAAGCTTGCGTTGAACTTGTCTCGATCGGGAAGATAGGTAAAAATCAACGCCAAAGCCACGTATGGTAATTTGCCCCAGTCACCCGTGGGATCTACCGCTTCATAGTCAGTCTCGTCGGTTTGATCGGACATAATTTAACCGATTAAAAATAAAAAAGGCAAACACAAAATTACGCGAAATTTAGAGTGTTGTGTATATCCGTGTATAAAAAGACTATGAACGAACGTAGCATCGCATCGGTCTTTTAGATCATCGATTCATCGTTGCCTCAGAAAACGCAGATTTCACACATGTTTAACATTCAGTGATATTTTCGAATACCATTTCTTGCGGACAGTAGTTATTTTTAGCAATGAGAACATAATTTGTTTAGACGAAATTTAACCAGTGGAGAGCCTTGAATTTTTTATAAAAATTGAATCTTCTATATCGCAAATTGATCGTACAAAATTGAGGACTGTGAGTGGTTTGCATGCTGTTAATAATACCAACGAGCTAATTCCGGAGATTGATTCGTGAAGTTGGTCTGACCGATTACGAATCGCGGGTGTTGAGCAAAACACTTTAAGTGCTCCGTTTCGTTGGTGACCAATTGTTGTTGACCCTTCAATTACCGTAATTACCTTCGTTATTAATAAACGGATAATGAGGATGCTGCCAGTCGTCAGTACGGTTGTAGCAACCCACGCAACACGTTGCAATCGACTATTTTCTTTATACAGACCCGTTAAGCAATTGTCAAAGCGATGGATCTCAAGTTCCTGTTATTGTTAGCGATAGCCTTGAGGACCGCGCTCACTTCCGTTGGTAAAGTTTGCATGGAAACCGCGACCGAGTGCGCCGAAGTCAGCGTTGAGGAGGTGGCGACGACCGTCATAAACCTCGAGGAACTTGAGAGCAAAATATCTCGACTTGAGAGGAGACTGAGAGCCGTAGAGCAGCCAGGTGAGCTCAAATTAAGTTTTGGTCTAACGTGATAATCGGGACCGAACCGCAAGTCTATGATCCCTTGATTATTATCCAGTGTGGCAGATCAGCGGAAGACCCGATGATTGGGAAGTCTGCGCCGAAGGTCCGTGCAGATGCAGGCCGGAAACGAGGTCGATATCCTGTTGGGGGAGAAATTTTTTGGACGTACCACCAACGCAGCTGGTACCAAACGACCTGCTGAAGTTGTAAGTCCCGGAAGTATCTGTTTGGTAAGAGATGGTGGTAGTTGAATGCAAAAGGGTGCATCGCATCGCATCGATATTTCAGGGACCTCGGAAGCAACCAGCTGACGGCCCTGCACAGGGACACTTTCTTGGACTTGAGGCAGCTGGTTCATCTGTGAGTTTTGCGGAATGGCGGAATGACGGTGTCGGGAACGCTGACGAAGGCTTGTAATTATAAATTTCAGAGACTTGAGTGACAACCAGATCGAACACTTGCCGCTGAACCTCTTCTTCTCTCTTCACGCTGTCACGCATCTCAGACTTAGCAACAACATGCTGCGGGAGCTACACCGGAACCAGCTACTCCGGATGCGTCGGCTTCACATACTGTGAGTGTTGGTGATGATTCGTGAGTCCAGCCGGAGTTTAGGAGTGTTTTTATTTCGCTCCATGTTACAGCGACTTCTCCGCCAACAAGCTCAGCACTCTTCCCGCGACGCTCTTCCTGACCACGTCAACGTTGGCCATTTTGGATCTCTCTTCCAATCGCATTGTTGCTTTGCCTTCCGGCGTTTTCAACGGTTTGCGTGACCTGGAGGAGCTGCTACTGACCAACAACCTTCTTACCACGCTGCCCGGAACGACCTTGCAGGATTTGAGCAATCTGGTTTCCCTCAGACTCGAGGAAAACAGACTGGAGCACTTGCCCGTTGAGTTTTTCGAGGCCCAGATCCACTTGAGGGAATTGAACCTTCGGGGGAACCAATTCACCCGAATTCGCGACGGGCTTTTTAAACAGTTGTCCAGTCTGGTGGTTCTGGAGTTGTCGACCAACAGAATATCCCGTGTAAATACTTTCATTTTATGTGAACCGAGAAGATCAGCGGTCAGCGAAATTTTTAATGCCGTGTACAAGCGTCATTCACCGAAGAACGTGTTTCGCGCTCGATCGCCAAACATAGTATTTCATGTCAAGATAAACTGCTCCTACATCTAAGCAACGCCGACTTTCATTTTCGCTTTTCACCGGCATTAACTCACCGCTCTCCTTGCAGATAGACCTGAAAGCCTTCGAGGGTCTGACCTCATTGAAGGAGCTTCAGCTCGGTCACAATTTGCTAAGGACTGTGTCCCCGGGATTGTTCATGCCCGTTGGATCTCTAGATCGTCTGGTATTATACGCAAACGGATTGGCGGTCCTGGAGGCTGGAACCTTCAAGGGTCTGACGAACCTGACGATTCTCCTGCTGCACGCGAACCACCTGCGAGTCGTGCATCCAGATCTCCTTCAGGACACGCCAAACCTGCGAAAGCTGTAAGCGGAAAAACTGATCGAATTAGTAAGATGATCCCTGATATTCTGAACCGAGATCCTCCCTCTCAGCCAACTGGAGGCCAACTATCTGTCCTACTTGCCGCCTCGTTTCCTGGACGGGATTCCCAGCATCCGTCAACTGCGGCTGGAGCGTAACCCCTGGCACTGCGACTGCAGTGCTGCCTACCTTTCGACCTGGCTTCGCAAGCGGTACCTTGCTGGTCCCAGGGGAAACCACTTGGCCAGCAACAAGTCCAGCTTCTGGGAGTATGGCGCCGGCGCCGTTTGCCGAGGTCCCGGTGCTCTCGGTGGGAGACTCGTCGTCGAGCTGTCCTTTCACGAGCTCTGCGAAGGTCAGTGGGCATCCATGCGAGGTCTGGTGCCTCGATTACCGGTCGAATCGCCCACGACCACCTTACCGTCGACCGTAAGTCAGGCAAAGAAAGATAAAGAGCGAGAGATACTCACCAGTTTTCAGACACTATCCGCGTTCGATTTACAAGTAGAGCTTATCGCGCCGCCTTGAGGATGGCAACTTGCTCGGCACCTTGTACATTGTACACTCATATTCGAATCACTCACTGTAGCGCCATCTATTCGAGGATCTCGTTTCATTCCGAATATCAACATCCAGTGTTTCTTTTGAACTGTTGCAGGTGCTGCATTGATCTGAAAGTATAGTTATTAGGAATTAAGATCTTCAAGATTCGAGATTCTAAGGTATGTGTATGAGAATTGATCGGTTTTTGGATTCAAATGTTGCTAAAATAAAATGAAAAAAAAAATAAAAAAAAGGAAACAAACAAGAACGTACGTATAATAAAATTCTAATACCTACTCATTATGGGCATATACAATGTGATTACCGATCATAATAATACACGTGTTGTCCAGCCGATAGCATGCTCGATGTTTAATCCGTTTCTGAACTATTAGATGTAGGTATAGAATAGGTACTTGAGATTCGACGCGATTGGCATTGGATATATTTCTACGAAGAGTTTAGATAAGCTGCGGCACATGAGCTAGTTTTCAGATTGATTGTTATTGTACCGGAGGCTGATCGTCGGGTTGCGTCTGGCGAATTTTTGTATTTCAAATCTCATTTTTCATCCACAAACTAGCATGTATAGTATTATCGCTTACGATTCAAATATATCAATTATCGCGGATAGTGGAATTCTCGAGTAAACTCTATGGTGAATAAGTATACATCATTCCCACCGAGCGCTTACGGGCGGTATTTCTACTCGAGAGCTGTTGAGGCTGCTAAACTAAAGAAGTGGGAGCTACCGTCACTCAGAAGTCACAGACCTTTCAGGTTTGTCAGGAAGAGCAGTCGAGATGTCGTCTCAAAGCAATAATACGACGCTCAAGATTCTACAGGACATCGTAAAAATCATCGTCGATGAAAACGTCCTTGAACCACCCGAAAATCATCCCGTTGTCGAGTTTCTACAACCTGAGGAATTAAAGGTGAGCGATACTCGCATCGGTGCATTCGAATTTAAAAATTTTAAAAAGCGCGCATAACGTTCGATACCGTGTATCGCGCCTTATTTTCAAGTTTAAATTCTTTACAACCGATCAAAGTAGTCCGAAATTTTTCGGACGACAAAACAGATAAAGTTTTACGTTTCTAACATCGTCTGAATTTTCTTTGAAAACCAATGTACAGTTACGCGTTAATTCTTTCATTAGTACAACAAACTTGAATGGAAAGAAACTACAATTCACGACAACAATCGTTCGTTAGGGTCAGTCATTGCTCCGCTACTTGCGTCCCCATTACGGACCAACAGTAATGTAGTTTGCATTGATTTACGACGTCGCAGATATCGTGCGTCACACCCGACGTTGTACGTTGATAATGTTCCCCGTTTTCTTTACGATGGTAGCGTTACGCAGCAATAAGCTTACAGATCGTTGGGATATCCGCAAACTCTGTACATTATATGCGTGGTAGGCTTTCCTGCCTCGATCCACAAGGTCAGACTTTACCCGATCCTGTTTTTCACACATCTAAACACAGAATGAGCTGTCCGTGGATCTGGGCGAGGATGGGACGAGTCATGACGAGCTGGACAAGGTGCTCAGACAGATTGCCCGCTACTCAGTGAAGACTTCGCATCCAAATTTCCACAATCAGCTCTATGGCGGGGTTGATTCGTACGGCTTGGCCGGAGCTTGGTTGACTGAGGCCCTCAACTCGAGCCAGTAAGCATGTGTGGTTATTGCTTTAGGCGGCGATGCGCCACTCTGTCAAGGAGCCTTTTACGTAGTGAAAAAACCGATTTGCAAGGATTTTGTAGTACGTAATGGTCATCACTGTGACTTCAACTTGTTGACGTAGCAAGAAGCAATTCACATTGTTCCTCGTTGACGAATGGACAACGTGGTGTTGACGTGAGCTTCTGGCAACTATGCGAAGTCCATTTTCTCAAAATTTACTGATAAGTGCATCTTGCTACTTTAGCAAGTCAATGTCCCAGTGATGGCCTCCGCGTACTGTAAATTTCATACGGATCGGTATGCTCACTGCTTGAAGGTCTATTTTCCTCTCACCTTACTTGGAAACTTGAATGACTTCAACCGACGCAATTCTAGGTACACCTTCGAGGTGGCTCCGGTCTTCACTCTCCTTGAATGCGAAGTTCTTAGAGTCGCTTTGACCCTCTTCGGGTACCCGAAGCATCCCGAAGGCGACGGGATCCTGTGTCCAGGCGGTAGTATCGCCAACATGTATGGGATGGTTTTAGCTCGGTACAAAAGGCTGCCGGAGGTGAAGACCAAGGGTCTGAGCGGGTCACCGCCACTCGCCTGTTTCACAAGCCAGGCTGCCCATTACTCCATAAAAAAAGGGGCCCATTGGCTGGGTCTGGGAACCGAAAGCGTCTACCAGGTGAGATGTGATAGAGCGTCAGGAAGACTGATTGGTTCAGAGATCCATAAGGTGCTTTTTTTCACAGATAAAAACAGACGACAAGGACCGCATGCTTCCAGGAGAATTGAAGAAAGCCATTGAGCAGGCCAGAAAAGATGGAAGGCTGCCATTTTTCGTCAATGCAACGGTAGGCACAACCGTGCTGGGTGCGATTGACCCGTTGAATGATATCGCTGAGATCTGCAAGGCAGAGAACGTTTGGTTGCACGTTGACGTGAGCATTGAACAACAGTTTCAGGAATAAACAGATCATTGAATATTCACAGTATAATCAGACTTCGTAATTTTCGTAGGCCTGCTTAGGAGGGACTCTTGTTCTGTCCGGGGAACGTCGGGACCGACTGATCGGCGTGGAGATGTACGTTCAGAGAGAAATAAGTACGAGCTCTCCTTGTTCCAAGGTCATGAAATATTTCGTTTTCCAGGTCAGACTCCGTTTCATGGAATCCGCACAAGCTGCTAGGAGCTCCACTGCAGTGTTCGTTGTTCCTGGTGAAGGGCGAGGGTTCTTTGCACAAGGCGAACAGCGCGGCGGCGAATTACCTTTTTCAGCAAGACAAGTTCTACGACGTCTCTTGGGACACCGGAGACAAGAGCGTTCAATGCGGTCGCAAGGTGAGTTGAAGAAACCGGTTCGTCAAATTCTGCGAAAATTGTGTACCTCTAATTATCGATTCGACAGGTTGACGCCCTCAAGTTGTGGCTGATGTGGAAAGCCAAGGGCACCAATGGACTCAGGAGAGCTGTCGACCATGCGGTTGCGGCGGCCAGGTACTTCCAAAATCAGATAGCAGCTCGCCGTGGATTTCGCCTTGTCATCCCTGAGGCAGAGTGCAGCAGCGTTTGCTTTTGGTGTGTAATTATAGACCATCCCTGAACCAGGGATTTCACTTGTCTTTCTGACCGAAAAGAAAAATAAACACACTTAGAATTTCATCATAATTATTTCTCGTTCTTCTGTGTTCTGTAGGTACATTCCTCCGAGCATGAGAGGCCTCGAGGAGACGGATGAATGGCGAGAAAAGCTCTACAAGGTGGCACCGAAGATTAAAGAACGGATGGTCATGGATGGTTCATTAATGCTTGGATATACTCCTCTGAGTCACAAAGGGCTTGGTAATTTTTTCAGGATGGTCGTCACTTGTACTCCTGAAGCCAAAGAATCTTCCATGAATTTTGTCATACAACAAATAGAGAAGTTCGGTCAAGATTTATGATATTTAATAGAGTTATTGTTTTTTTCCCCCTAATATATGTGCGGGAAAGCATAGTTGAGATTAATATTATACCGCGTAATAAACGAGTGATGAGATTTCGTCGCGATTAGAAGGGGCGAAACTTTAGAAATACTAATTACATACAAATTATTGTATACTTGTGTTTATAGCTTGAAAAATCTCTTATGAGGGCACGAATGAATTATGATTAAATATATGGTGACGATTAAAGCGGAAAATAAAATGCACGATTGTCTACATGAAAAATAAAGTCGCAATAAAAACTTCGTACATATAATTAGGGATGTATAAACGGCTAATACAGTTGGTAAGTATAAATCTTAAAGGTTATTATGAAGTTTTATAAAGTTAAATTGTGGCACCTGTGTAAATGTTCGCAAACATAGCGTACAGATCGTTATATAAATCAAATAACTCGTAAGGTTTACATATAGTATGTCATAATATAAAATGCTGCGTATATAGACATACGAGGTGAACGTGAAACGGGTGACATTAGATATTACACAAATCACATAAAAGTGTCTATTTACGTATTAACGCTGGATTGATTCCACGATATTTAATAGGATTATTGAGATTTTCCGTTATACTCTACGTACCATATTCTCCGTTATGTTAACGCATGTATGTACTGGGTAATTATTAACTTACGGTGGTAAAAATCAATAACTGATCGGTCACTACGCCGCAATTACTTCTTTAGTACAATCAATAAGTGACTCAATATGAGTCATATCTCATCTTTCATGAGTCCACATAATATACTCATACGTATATGCACTATATCTAGAACACTAATAACACCTTAATCAATTATTTATTTAATATAATAATATATATATATGTATCTATATTAATATATATATATATATATATGTATATATATATTACATATATATATGTATATATGTATACCTATCGGCTTAAGGCACCATTCAATTCATTCGCTTGTATATCCCTTACGTCCAAATGCATAATGCGGCACGTCATACGTTCTGAAAAAATAATTAATCACTAAACATATATGTACACATAAAATCCATAGATGGCACTAAAATGTCACATTTCAATACATAAATTCGAAAAACGCGATTCTATCAAAATAATGATATACATGTATAATGTATATAATTATATATAAACTATTATAATACAATGTACGGTATTTACATAACAAATATATATAAAACGTTTTTCTTTTAATTTCTTGACTTGATCGTTAAATATAGATGTGTATATGCGTAATATATTAGGTGTCGCATTAAAATTTCTCGATTATCTTCGACGCGCACGTAATATTACGGGTATTACAATATTATAGTGATTTTCGCGAACCTTTATACAAATGTGTGGTTGAATGCCCGTGCGTTCCAGTCAATTAAATTGTAGTAGTTTCAATTCCTGTTTTATTCTCCACCTTGTTGAATTTTTTCAATCTAATTTGTTTCAATTAACTTGATTTACTTGCTTTGTAGTTTTTGTTTTCTCTGTGCTTTCGTTAAAATATCTATCATCTTATTTTTTAGAATAGATTCGTATTCACATGAAAAAAAGTTAAATCAATTGGCAGTTAGAATTGAATTCCCAGCTGCCCGAAATACGATTTCGGAACTAATGCAAAGACAAGACACCGGGAATACTTAAAATCGATCACATACTCCTTATGCTTGGTCAAATGAATTATTTGAAAGAACAATTATATCTCAATAGCGTGCAATGATCCTTTTAGTTTCGAAAGTTTTTTTTTAATTACTTTTTCTTATTTCACTCATTGAATTCCACTATACTTATTAATTGACGTTCTTGCATTATTGAGCAACTGTTGATTTTCTTTTTAATCACTAGTTTAAAGTATTACATTAATTAACGATAATATTTTATATTAAACAAATAATTAAAATGCTACTGTTAATAAGGCACTTATTATTCCTAACTAATACCTCGTAACGGATATTCAAATGTGAATAAGAACATTTCTCGATCATGGGGAAGATTAGTGTAAGACCTTGAATTAAAATACTTTGAATAAAATATGAAGCATATTTCGCCATGGAGACCGTATTCAGCCGTTAGTCATTAAAATATGTCCGTCTATAACCTAAGCCTATAAGCAAATATGCGATTCAACCATGTTTTAAATAATGAAAAATTAAATGACATCAGGTGTAACGAAATGTAAGTAAACACAGAAATTAACATGGACTAAAATGAAACAAAAGGAAATTGGTTCGGAATTACGCGAACGGAAGAAAAGAACAAAAACTGTATATAATGAAAAAATAAAAACGTTCATTTGTAAAATCTGCTATATAATATAATAATAAAAACAAAAATAACGGGGAAGGACAAAAAAAAAACCGGGAATATCTGTTAACACTATAGAATAAACTTTTTTAAAAATCGAAGCCCACGCTCGTTACACATGCATAGATTTGTCATCGCAGGGCAAAACGATCCTTGTCTCGTTCCTCGATCATTGAACAAATATTCGGCTAATTACGTTTGAGACATTATCTCCGTCCAACTAGGTCAGGCTTCCGCATCCTCATACGGACTTTCCGTTGACCCATTTCCGCGTTGGATAATTGCCGAAACGCCATGCGTCATTTTGCACCCAATTAACCGCAAGTGCATTCTTGATCCTCGTTCCTCAAGTGTCATACTGCCGCTCGTTACTTGCGCGGCAATTTCTCGAATCTCAGTAATACTTGTCTTGGTCCAGGTCGGCCCTTATGTGCGGTTGTCCATGACTGTTCCTCTTCAGGGTTGCGGACTCGTAGTCCAAGCTCTTCGGGTACAACTTCGGACTTCCCAGTCCTCCGTTAACGTTGGGATTGTTCTTGGTGCGAAGCGTTCCGTTGCCGTTTGTGCTTCCAGAAAAACTTGGCTGGCGTTTGGTGTTCACCTGAAATTTGAACGTCGACGTTAGAGTCGAACGCTTACACGAAAGTGGAATGCACGCGTCATCAGGAACCAGTCGCGACCCTCACCTCCTTCAGGGGCACCGTAACGTACGGATTCTGCTTGCTGATGTAATGCGGGCTTCCCGGAACTCGCGGCTGCCGGCGTTTTTGGTAAACGAAGCATAGAGCTCCGGCCAACAGTATTCCAATCACGAAACCACTGATGCACCCTCCGACCACGGCTCCGACCGATATACCAGCAACATCGACGCTTCGCGGCAGGGCGTTAGAGATGTCTGAAAATAGCAACCGATTCAAGGGTACAAAGTTTCAGACCGTTGAAAAGTACCTCAAAGTTGTCCATCACTCTTAAAGAATGCAAAGATTAATAATTTTCTATTATTTTGATCAATTCCGTTGGGATAAGTTAAAGTGACAAAACTCCAGTCTTGCATTGAAGGTTGGCGTACCAGCTTAAACTCAGCATGCCACACAATTATCTGCCTGTCCACCATCGAAATCCTACAAATACAAAAATTACTAAGCAATTTTCCACCAACCATTGTCCATCCAGTCGACAGGACAGACTCTGGTTTCATGGGCGCGTTCAAAAGCGCAAGGTTCCTGGAGACAATGGCGTTTCCGGTGTTGTTGCCCCTCCGAATTGCAAGGAGTCCAAGAACTCCACTGATCCCAACCACGAAGATATTCGCAGCTCGGCATCTCGCAGGTTTCCCTTGCAGTCGAGGGCCCCTCGCAGCCGTTTTCCGCGTCTTCGTCTTCGTCATCGTCCAAATCCTCGTCCTCGTCATCGTTACCAAAGCTTGTCAAGCACTTCCTCGTCCGCCATCGAACTCCGATACCGCAAGATACCGAACACTCGGACCAGTCCGTCCAGCAGGACCATTGCCCTGCACCGCTGCTCTCTCGGCATGGTTGAATGTTGCAGAACCTTGACTGCTTTGAACTCTCACTCGAATCTGCTTCCGCGTTCTCGCAGAGTGGCGACTCGCATTGCCTTATCTATCGAGATAATTGTTATTTGTTTCAATTCTCATCCGGGGTCCTTGGACAACTCAATCTAATGCATCACTCAATATTTGTTTGTAATAGCTGGCAAGTGCAAATCAAAAATTAATTCCATTGTTACCCTGTGCTGAATGCCCTTCCCGCATGTTCGTGTACAGGTAGTCCAGGATGACCATTCTCCCCAGCCATCCTCCGAAGGTTCGCTCGGCCCAGCGCCCATGGCCTTCAGGCATGATCCATCAGAGTTGCAGTATCGTTCCTCTTTCGACATTTGGATACGAAGTCCAGACGGGTCTTTGGTCTGAACCCGACAGCTAAAGCGGTAACGTTTTTCCGTGTAACCGATAGCTGACACGGTAGAGTTTACCGGAAGCCACGGCGTCATTGCAGAGGATCGTTTCTCGTCCTCGCATTGATGCGTGTTACAGTCCTCGATCTGGATTGACAATTCGGACCAAGGATATACTTGATTATTCCAATTATTGTACGAGTCGCAAGTACCAGCCTCGACACTCGGTAATCAATTGTGTCAAGCCATCTGTATAAATGTTGCAATTTGTCATTGAACGAGGTTTTGCTCACCTGGAAACCGCAGCCTGGACATTCCGCGCCACCGTCACTTGGCAAAGGATTATCACACGTTCGCCTTCTCGTACGAATTCCTGAAAATATAATGAAGCGAAAGTTACTTCAAGTGTATCAGAACTAGTGCTGTGAGATTAATTGATTAATCGGCAGCTTTGAGTGATCGTTTTGCCGATTAAACGATTAATCGACGATTTCGGTTAATTGTTTTTCCGACTAATCAATTAATCGACAGGCTCGATTCATTGAAGTTGCCGCATTAAAATTCTGCAGGTCAATCGGTATACGACTCGCAACTGACACTAAATTGAACGGTATACAACTCGATTAATCGATTAATTGAAACTGCAGATTACTCAATTAATCGCATAGCACTAACCAGAACACAGTTGAAGTTCTGATTAGCAAGATTTAAATCAATTATTATTGGGTTCGAGAGATTTCCATAATGCCTTCGGCTAGTTGCGTCATTCGAATAAAATACTCGTAAAAAAACATGTGGATTCTCACCTCCCCCGCAAGGCCTCGAGCACTTGTCCCAAGGTGACCACTGTGACCACTGTCCATTTTTGGGAGGCGGCGCAGCCTTGGCGGGTGTTGGACAGGGTGGTAATTCGAGGCAGACGCTCTCGGTGTGATCGTATCCGACGCAAACTCTGCCGCCGAATGCAGGCGCGGGATTGCCGCAAGTCCTGCGACGCGTCTTCATTGCAAAACCGCAAGTTTGAGAGCACTCTGACCAAGCTGACCATGCCGTCCATTCGCCGTGCACCGTGCAGTTGGACACCCTCACCTTCGTTCCCACGCAACCCGCACCACCATGTTTTGGTGGAGGGTTATTGCACTCTCTCGTCTGACACTGGCACATATCGGTGCTCTACGAATATGAATTTTTTTAAAAATTTTTTAGGGATTTGTATAAATCTTTCTCCATGAAAATAAAGTTCGAGCTTGAGAGAAGTTGCGTTTCACGAGCACCTTGCAGGCTTACGAGAAATCGGCTCAAAATCGCACGCACTTTCCACTACTATGTACGCGATACCTACCTCCCTAGTGTCTTCGTAATTGTGGCCGTGGTGAGAATGCGGCATTTGTACCGCGGTTCCGTGTTGGCACGGTGCCCATGCGCTCCATGAGCTCCATCCTCCGTCAACCGGGTCTGTCAATACTGGACAGTGCGTGGCTTGCTGGGACCAGTGAGTGTCGAGATAAGCATGCGACGGTATGGCAGCGCACTTTTGCGTCATGTCGTTCCAGCCGCAGTATGGTTCCTGGGAATTCAGGCAGGCCTGACGGCCACGATGCCGATGACACTGAGCGGCTGGTATCCTGAAATGTTTCAAAATACAGGAGCTCAGGACATTGAAAAATGGTCGAGGAATCGGGAGAATAGGTTGCTCAGCCGCGTCGCGCTACCTCAGAAGACCGTTCTCCATTCCCACGTAGAGGCTCTGAGTGTCCTTCAGGAACTGTAAGGTCCTTACGGAGGATGGCAGTGGGCCCCAAACCTCGAGGACGCAGGTTTCCTGGGTCCTCGGTAGAACGGAGATCTTCTTGACGAGCCCCTCCGTCGTGGCGACATAGAGAACCGTCACGGTCCGGTGAACCTTGGTCGGAGTAGCATCGACGGCAATGTGCGTGAATCTGAGTGAATCGGTAGAAAAATGGAAGAGTTCAGAATTGGTACAGAGGTCTTTGAAAGTCATTATTCAGGAAGAAAGTAAGGACATAATTGTTTACCTTTCCATGGTCGTCGTATGGAGCGGTTCCAAAGTGGCGCCCTGAACAGCGTCGTCCATGAGCTGGTACCGCTGAGTGTCAAGAAGTTGGTTGGCCGCGTTGGTTGTCGGAATGCCGCAGTGTTGTCTGTTGCGATGTGCGACCGGTCTGCGTTCCCATGCAGAACCAGAGTTCTCTTGATGTTTGTAGGGCCCGTTGAACGAGGCGCTGATGGCGGACATATTGAAGGCACAAATGGCGGAGCCAGGGATGCTGTTGCTGTTGTGTGAGGTGAAGAGTAGGAACATGAGCGTGGGTTCCGAGTTGGGCAACGTCGGGTTGCACATGAAATAGACCGCGTTGCTTATTGCCGATAAGAACCGAGACGAAGAGAGCTCCGTGATTCTTCAGGCAAGTTGGCGGCTAATTGATCAAACGCCATGAGCAAAGCTCAGCTAGCCGCCCACATAATTAAATCCGATCCGCACGACACGCGATCGCCGGCGCTTTTATTAACGTGTTATTAAACGGATTCAGATCCTATCCGTAACACAATACCGAAATGATTATCACCCGTTGCACCCATTCAGCTCCGTCACCGTGGGTGGCCACGGCGGAACATCCTGCAGATATTCGACTCTGTTTGATAACGGATCGATGTAGCGTGTAATGCTACCAATACCTATAGCTGACCACCGGGTGTTACTGCCATTCGGTAAACCTCACGGCTGACGGTCTTCCGTCTTATCGCAACGTTTCAAGGAATATTCGAACACTCTTTCATTCGATCAATTAGCTCATTTAATTACCTTGGCGTTGTAAATGTGGCGTAGACAATGCCTTCCTCAGGCTGGTAAGCCGCACCCTGTATCTCGTCGTAGTAGAACGGAAATTCTCCTGGCAAGGAACAGTTCAATCTGGCCTTGCTAAAGGTCGTCCAGATATCCTGCATCATTGTCTGACCCCCAGGATCATTTTTGCACACCCTGGCTATCCTCGAGTAGATTTTCTGCAGAAAAGAAATACCCGTTCTGCAATGTCTTGAAGTGTGATTTCGATGATGCAACACCATGTTCAGTGACCTATCACGACTTTGCATAACTCACAGACTGACCACAGTCTTACAACAATTTCATCAAATGGATAATAACTTGGGGATAGAATCTGCAGAATCTGCAATAAAGTGTGCACCTGCGGTACGGCTACTACTGCAACCGTGTTACGCAGCTAGGCGACCTTAACGGTAGAAATAAAGGAGAAAAAGTGCGTTAAAGGTGCGCGCTAATGACGCGTCAATCAGCATTCTCGGATGTATCACGTAACGCCAAGAGGAATTATGTAACGGTTCGTCCGCGTTCTCGAGCACAGGTGTGGTGCTCATTCATAATGATAAACGTCATCATCGTCTGGATAATCGTCATCAGGACAGTACGTGTAACATACCTTTCCGCAATTCATGTACTCCACTGCAGATTCCCTGAATAGAAAATAGACGTGGTCCTCGGTCTCGAAGCTGCCAACGAACTGTGGGTCGTTGAGCCATCTGGAAATTCGAAAAGCGTCAGTTGAGCAATCGAGTCAGTTGTGAAAACTAGCGAATGAAAAGCGTTCTCAAACTAACCTTGGATCGTATTGATGTGTCCTCAGAATCGGAGTAGCCAGAGTTCTGTAGATGGCCGGATGAGCCCCCGCGAAATCGGTCGGTGCCCCGGCGAACAGACCTCCGGATGGTCCCATGGCGAGCAAGGCTGTGACATTGGCGTGAGGAGAATAAGGGCACATCGCAACGCCCGCCATCCACGTTGTAACACTGTTTATATTCTCGATCTGCAAGATAGAGCAAATGGAACGAATGGTTGTCTTCTGTTCTGTCTTCCCCTGTCTTCTTTTCGAAATGCCATCGGGGTGACGACACATGTGTATTTTTCATTAATATTTTTCTTCTTGTCGAGGCAGTCAACCGGGTAATCATACATCCATGTGCAGAGAGTCGATATGACTGCAATTACCAGCAATTGCGAATCTTAGCTGAGTATTTCTGATTCACGATCGAAGGACGTGATCGCAGCGGTGATACCACTGTTATAATGGACGCTTTTACGCTCCACAATTACCGACGACAGCTGAAGGTCAAAAAAATATTCGGTTTACCAGCACACGTTGTTGCAGCTAATCACGAGTCATGACTATAATCGGCGATCAGGATGGACCGGACTTACGTAACCAGGATTAATAGAATCTGAAGATTTCCAAGGCCTTCTTATATCGTTGATGACCAACGGCTCCTGATCCGGCAACTCGACCAAACCAGCGTCAGATCTAACAGTCTCGAAGAAAAATAAAATGTAAAAATCTCTCAGTTCTCACCTCTCTCCACGTGCATTGGGGACTGAAGGCGTTGGTACCACAGGCAAAGAGGCTTTTCCCGTTGCTAAGTACCACCTTGATGTAGTTGTGGCAGTCGTCGGCGCTCTGTCCCTTGTCCTGACACACGGTTGCCTTCTCCGGTGGCGCTGTCCAGGGCGCGTGCTCGAGGACAGTGAGTGGGCTGAGCGTTAGTCGAAACAAGTTGTCCCTGTAATCAGAAATCGAGATGGTCGATGTTCAGAGATAGAGTACCGGACAGAGTTTCTAAAGCAGCAGCGTTTATTCGGACGTGACGATCAGTCTCGAATTTCACGTTACACGTTAGGTATGCCTGACGTTAAGCAAGTAAAAGACGTATGTACCTCAGGAGCTACGTGCTCGACAAGAAAGCAGTTACACACTACCAGTTAGGAGGTGTGTGTACCTATAATATATACCATATAGTTCGAAAACGGTTAGTAAGCGGTGATTTCTATGCAAAGATGTAGGCAGAGAGGCGGCGGGTATGCGTTAGTTAGACGAGTGACTTTCGTGGTTTTCATCTCCTCTTATTGTGAGAAACGTTGCTGAGAATTACAAACGCACAGGTGCACTATTCGTCCCCTTACGTGTAATATGTTTCAGGAAGCATTCATTCGGGGCACGTATGAATCATTATGTCAGCTGTAACTGAATTTCTTTTTTTCTTATCTTTTTTCTATTCACGAGAATCTTGGCAGGCCAGTTTCTTTTTTTTTCTATCGCCTTGCCAGCGTCCGTTTGGTCGTCCTCCGTTCCCGTCCTCGTTAAAAGGGACGGTAACGGAGCATAGCGGGATCGTTGTCCATACTAAATATGTCGGGAAGTACCGTGGGACAGGCTAATTGTACCCGCATAACCAGCCGGGTGAATTAAGTAGTTGGTAAATAACAATGGAGTGGTTGAACAAGTATCGAGTAACGATTTGTAGAGGACATTGAGTCGTAGCGGCTTCCGAACGAGACGTTGCTCAAGCGAAACATATAATATGCAGAAGCTGGCACTCTCGATCGAGAAACCATGTGAATCTACGTTGAACAGAATTGTCGCGATAGCGTAAAAGGCAGGCGCCGATCGGATGTCGATTTGCATATACCGAACGCGCGTGCATCGCGGGATGATACAGCGAAAGAGATCGGTAATCGATCGGTATCTAATGGATCCTCCACCGAGTGTTATAAATAAATCAACGAGTAGACAGGCAGTCCCTGATCCTTTTACCTTTTATTTTTTCATCATTTTCTACACCATCGGGTACCGGTCAACGACCATGTCCCAAACAGTCCCTGATCTACAACTGAACCTGGAGCGGAGAGACGGCAGCATTCCTCGATCGCTCCAGGAGTTCTCTCTCCAAGTGGCACTGCGCGTCAGTGGAAAGGGAGATACGCGATTCGTAAGGCGTGCAGTTTTACACGCGTGCACGCGTATGGTACGAGAGGCACGCGTGCGTCGGGGCGAGAATTGCATCGGTACGATGGTGAAAAATCGGCAACAGCTCGTACGTCCCTGCATCACGCTGCATTATGCACATAGCTCTCCGTCCGATTGGGAGGCAATAAATATGGCAAACTGCAGCGACTATAAATTATCATCGATTTATAAATAGTCCCTACTTATACGCCTGAGATCCCGGTCACGTTATCCTTGCGTTACACGATGTCGATTTAAATTCGTCCGTATAATATACGTCGCGGTTTTTCTTTCTTTTCACTTTCAACTTTTTTTCAACCTCCTATACGTGCACTTTCCGAGGACAAATATCCCGCTGATACCGATTCTCCGTACCTAATATGTTCGGGGTGAGCGAGAATGACGAGAGGTGATGGAACGGGACTTTTTTAAACTCCGATCCGTAGTACTTAAGAACCGTGGTTAATTAACCACTTCGTCTTTTCGGATTAAGTATCTCTGCGCGACGATTCTGAGCCTGATTGACTTTAATGCCCGATGATCCGCCTTAGCTCACACTGCACTGATGTTGACCAAATTATTTATTGAAAAAATCTTCGATCGATCGTAAATCATCGACAAGATGCTTATCTTACTGTAAATGCGACAAACATCATGTCCAATTTCACCGTGATTGCAAAATATATTTTACGCAGGTGTGCAGCGTTCCGCTCCTATTAAAGATGGCCGGTAAAAACTTTACAAACAAAATACGTCCATCGAACGAAGAATCGAAGAATTTGTACCGGTTTGGGAGTGGATAAGAGTATTAGATCAGGATACACGGCAGCCGCGGTCAAGAACCTGATTAATTCGCGATATGAGATATTGGCACTTGTATCGAATCGTTCGATTAAATTAACCTGTTCTCGTAACGTGCGCACGCAGTCGCGTTCAGAACTACTAATTGCCAGATTAGCATTATGTACCGAAAGAGAGAAAGAAAGAGAGAGAGAGAGAGAGAGCTGAGCGATTCATGAACACGTTATAGGCGCTGAACAATCAATTCCGTCAGCTTCCGTTAGTGCGCCAAGCGTATAGTGATAACAAGAATTAGACGTGTCAGGTAAGAAACACGTGTGAGTGTTGCATGTCACATACGCATCGGAGGCTGGTTTAACGCCCACGCGTTTGTTTTATCTGTGAGTTAGATCGTGACGAGAGGAAATATCAGCTCATTAGTACAAAGGGAAACTTGCACACGGTAGGACCGAGTCGTCGTATTACGGTATTAAAACTAATAAGGTGACGACAGGTTCACACGGCCCTGTTTGCAGCGTTGGGCTTATTCACGGGTAATTGAGCTGCGCCCCACGTGCGACTCGATACCCATTCCCGTCAATTCTCTCTCCTCGTTCTCTCTGTTTCTCCCGGTTTTCCTCACCGAGACTGGAGCGCCTATAAACGACGACTTTTCTAGCGCCAGAAAGGAGCGCGGCGCCTGCGTAGGCGAATCTTGGTCTACGATTGCTCCAGCGGTTAATAAATAATTATTATTAACAGCGGTACAAGTGCCGGCCGTTGCATTCCAATTAATAACGCTCGCCGTGTCTCCTGTTCTTACAGAGACCCTTGTGCGGACCAACATTCCGGAGGAATGGAACCTCTGGATTGCACGCGTTTCCGTTAACGGGACAAAGTCACTCATTGTCACAAGGAACATGACAAGCCAAGAGCTGTTTCGGCCAAGCATTGTTCCCGCGATTAATTATTGTCGTCGACGCGGCCGAGAGTTGTTTTCGAAACCTCGTCGATGAAGTTTCAATCAAAGGTGCGGGGGTCAAAACTTAGAAATTTCAAACATGCAAAAATAAAATAACGCAAGATAAATTGTTCGAAATCTTGAGTGAAATCTAACCAGTGACATTTTGGAAAATCAAGGTTTCGAACGACTCATCTTGCGTTATTTTATTTTCGCATGTTTGAAGTTTCGAAATATTCACCCTTCCAAGTTTTGACCCCCGCCATGTCAAAACTGACACTTTGGTACTCGACTAACGATAAAACAAGTTATTTCAGAAAGCCTGTAAGATCCGTTCAATCTAATTACAACGAAATTTCGAGAACGGAGCGGAAGCACTTGAGAAATGACAGATTGAGATCTGTCGGTCGAAGGTGGTGAGATATTCCATTGCTCTAATTCCCGGGTTATCATCAGGTTGGCACCACCAAGTCGTGCCGTATGCAGCACGATTTGAGACCAACTTGCTGCCCACCAATTTATCAGTTAGAAGAGCGAGCTGGATGGAACATACGTGATGTCACGGTTGCGCATGCTTTTAAGTACCCCTGTGAGATGACCGACGAGAACCTCGGCACTAAGAGAAGCGGCAGTCCAGGGTTGTGGACCACGTCGGCTTTGAGAGCGCACGTCGTTCCTACGCCGCATTGAAACAACATTGAAACAGATTACTTCCTGCTCAGTACGTACGTCTCTTGTAGTAACAACGACGCAACGCGGCGCAAATACACTTTACATTGCATACGTTTATACTTTGCTTATAGGACAATTACGAAACTCTCTGAACGGCTCTCTATGCACACAGCTCGCAGAGTTGCGGCTGCGGTGCAGTTGGCGAAAAGAAACTGCCTGCGGTAGAAAATATGAAACAAGAAATCGGTCGGTCTCTACTTTGGCTGTGAAATCCAGGAAACGATAAAATTTATAGCCTTTAATGGTTTCTTCGCGATTTCACCTTTCTTTCACCGTACACGGAAGTCTGCTGCCAAAATTTTCAAGATCGCCAAAATTGTTTACAAATTAAGAAAACGACGGACATTTTTGTGAAATGAAAACATGAATAAACTTTATGATCGCAGAAATAAATGTCAAGTGTAATAATCACTTGCTGGTTTTATCGAGGCGGGAAACTCGAACGTCTGGTAATGACTAACGGGAAGAAGCATGAATGTTTACAGTGTATATGTATACGTGTATATAGACGTTTAGTTTCTCGTTAATAATAATTTTTTGTTTCCGTTCAGAGTAATTTTCTACTCAACAATCCATGCTACATTTCTTGCAGCATTCCAAGTCGCTTACACGTTACGGTATAATAAAAACAATTTTACCGAAGTATAAAAATAATATTTACGTGAGTTGTAGCTGCAGGTATTGCAAATTCCTTTTTTTTTAAACGTTGTAGAATTTATCCACCACCCTTTCCTCCGATTACCAATGCATGCGACAGCAACAATAACAATAATAATAACAATGCCTGGAATCACAGCTGCGGCGTCTATTTTAGTCAGGTGAGAAGTTGTGCGGAATTTGCCTTTGCTCGCGACATGATGCAGAAAAGAAGAAAAAATCCACATAATCCGAACGTCGTACAATGCCCACGATAAACGAAACGAAACAGCAAATATGCAGATGAGTGGGCGCCGATCGTTGCGGCGTCGCGTTTATACGTCTACACAAGAACCGGTGAAAGAAAGAGAGAAAGAAAGAAAGAAAGAAAGAGAGAGAGAGAGAGACCTGTCGATAGAAATAGCACCGGTGCATACAGAGCCCGATATTGCGGACGCACTTTTCGCACGATATGGCAAAAAAAAGAGGCTGAGAAAAGAGATGACGAAAAGAAAAGACAAGAAAAGAAAAACAAAATGGAACAAGAGCGACAAATAAAAGCCTGGAAAATACAGCACCGTGCGTCGGGAGAGCAAAGTTAGTGCCGGAGATAAGCCGCACCTGAGGCTCTCTATCGCTATCTTTAGAGGCGTGGTCCTCGCGCTACGATTCTTATACCCTCCAGCTTAACTCACTTGCGGACTTACCGATATCCTCACCGTATACTTCGTTTATTTTATACGTAACATATGTATATAGATATTTACACGAGGTACCGCACCGTGCGATATAATAATGCAGCCGATATTTATTCATCCCATCTTATATACGGATATTTGTCTTCTCAGCTCTTTGCTTGTAATTTTCTACCCGATCAAATTGTCCGTAATATAGTTCGTGACTTTTATTGTATAGAATTCTGTAACAACACGTTTATATTGCAAAGATTTGATTGAAAATCGTAGATATTATACGAGTATATGCCAATTGTTGTGTGAAATACGAAATAAGTGATTTTTTTTTTTTTCACCTTGTAACTGAATTTTTCATAATTTATTCAAAGCCAAGATAAGCAGTGAATTGATCGGAATAAATTTTACTCGTCGTTCTACTCTGTCAAAACTGAATCGAGGCGGTGCGGCCGTAGCCTCGACAAGGTCCGTGAATCGCATTGGAGAATTAGCATACGGGCATAAAAATCCTTGTAAGCATTTCACGTCGTTGGATTTGTGCAGGCGTGCACAGGCTGCGCTTCGGCAAGAAGAATCAAGCAAAATGAGATGTAATTGCTCGTTGCAGTCGGGCTTGTTCGGGGTGTGCGCAGCGTATCACCGAAACACTGTTATTACACGTCGACGTCCCGGATCGTCGTTGCAGCGCTAATATTATAGAGCTGCGCTATCGAGATGCAAGGAGGAGAAGTATGAGATAGATGTATACTTGCGTCGTGGCTCGTGGACCGTTTAATATTTATAAGCGTCATGGATAAGCCGGCAGCCCAACCATCCCCCCTTGTAAAAGCGAATTCTGCGGTGCTGCAGCTCGGCGCCATGAGAGCCGAAGCTATCGCAAAGGGAGATCGGATTTGCATGCGCGAGCTACTCGCCGAGTCTTAACGATCGCACATTCGGGCTCTTCTTCGCGAATCTGCATAAATCCAACTCGCGGGCGCTAAAATCCCATCGCGTCGGTTCGCTTAATTAAGCTATCTCACCGGCTGATATTCACCCCATCGAAATTTGACCCGGGATCGCGATTCGTTACACCTGGAAGCCACGAGTGGAATAAACAGGCTTCGGTATCACGATTCGCGTGGTTGAACGTGACTTGAATATATTTTAATGCAGGATTGTTGATTTTCTTTTTTCTTTTTTTTTTCAAGCTTCCGAGTATCGATGCTTAGTCTGAAATTTAGGAAAATTCAAAAGCAACGTGACAAGCTATCGAATTCTGTGACTTGGGCGGGTGTTCAATATTCTAAGAAAGCAAAGTTCATTTGGTACAAATCATCCGATTCTGAAAAAGGAAGGAACTACCGAACACGCCGATTCGCTAACCGGAACCCGAAGCAACAATCGCATTCGCGTATCGCGTGTAAATTCGCGCGCTTTCACCGTTGCAGGAAGGCATTACTTGTACGGGAATAGCAAAGGGTGCCCGGAGGAATAAAACTTAACGCCTGTCAAAATAAGGCATTTCGTCCCGGTTGCAGCTCGGACCATAAGTTAGTCGGCTTACTTCAGTCGCTACCCTCCAGCAGGAAATCCCGACCGAGGCTTTTACGCGATTAGCGTCGGCACCGGGTCACCCGTCTAGACGCAACGTCAATTATTAACCAGCAATTCTTGCTTATAGGTTGCTAGAGAGTTATAGGATATAAAGCTGCAGCCTACACTAGACTACCTCGTTTCACACGTATGTACGAATCTACGATCAGTTCCCGTCAGCGTGCAACGTGCCGCACTTTCTCCCTTCTTCTAGTTCATGAAAAATCGACAGTGAAATGAGAAAATCGACACGTGTGTGCTCCGTTGGTTGAATTAGATTAAAAAAAAAAAAAAAATCGTCTAAAAGAATTGATCGGAATTAAAACGGGTACAACTATCGACTCGATTTATACAGCAAGTAGAGTTTTGGATTTCTTACGAAAAATTAATCTAGAACCGAACGTTTTTAAACGGATCGAATCATGTTTATGGAACATTTGTGTATGCATACAAAAAGCGAGATAATTTAAGAAAAATGCAGTGATTTGATGGGGAATAATATCGTAGTAGTCAGTAAATAAGAAACATGTATTTCAGTCAAGAATTCCCAATTAAAACCACTGAGAAATCTCGATAGGTTTAAATTATTTGTTGCAACCAGGTTTGATAATAATATAAGTATTTTTTAAACACGAAATTCAAGAAACAAAAATTCGAATCCACGATGTTTCCGAAATCGCCAACGGACGGATGACTGCTGAAATTGCATACCTTCGATCGTAAACTTCTTCCTTCTCAACAGGCACAAATATTTTTCGAAAAACGACAATTATTTTTGACTTGTAGAAAAGGCTTTTCTCCCCCGATTCCTTTGTACGAAAAAAAAATCCTCCTTTTCATCTCAAAAGTTGCAGCAGGGCCGGCATATCGGAGTGTGACAAGTCCAGAGTTCCAAAAAGAACGATACTCGACAACATCTTTTTCCTCTTTTTATCTTTCCTCCGTGAGCGGCACGCGACAGTGACTGTCGCGTATTCGTCCCGAGATGCCGGGCGTGAGGTAGACAAGGCGTTAAGATTCAGAGATCCCGAGACTCGGCCGTGGGCCGCGGCTACATGCGGCCCACGTCGCGAATGCCGCCAGGCCCAACTCCCAACTCCCAGGTCCCAGATCCCAACCGTTCCGACTCCACCGGCAATCGCGGGTCCGATTCTCGCGCGAGAATTGTGTGCGTGCTTGAAGCCGGTGCAGCAGAGGCTATAAGGCCCAGGTAGAGCCTCCTTAGAAGGCGATAGGCGGGGCCCGTGAAGCTAACGCGAGTCTCGTGGCATTACAGATATCTCTCGGTGCAGTGCGCGAAAGGGATCCGCATCTTCTCTTTCCTCCGTTCGAACTGCAGCAGCTATTTCCAGCCTCCTGGAGAAGGAAAGTTTGCGCATCGATCATCTTGGCACCAACGATTACGGCTGTGGCTCATTCGCCAGGACTTGACGATTGTAAGTGCGTTGAGATTCAACGTCGAAATTATTTCTGCGCGTATGTGATGATTGTAATTAGAGATCATTTGGTACATGGGCATGTATTCGTGTACCATGAAAAGGGATTATTTTCAGACTTCAAATTACCAAACAGATAAATTTCATTCTTCTCTTTCTCCCCCATTGATTTTACTCAACTCTGCTACTGGGACACATCAGAAATATCAAATATTCGGAACATGGTAAAAAAAATCGAATAATAAACCGCATCAAAGGTATTATAACAATCAACGAATTCGCGCTGCACAACCTTTCGCTCACGGAGTAGTACCCATTGGGTAACTGTACATTGAGCATAATGCGTGTATGGAAATCTCGATTCGAATCAGATTTCCCATTATAGCTGCACGGGATTAAACGCGGCGGCTCGTGATTTTCCGCAAGGCTAACTCCGTGATAAGTCGTCGTTAAGAGTGGCGAGCGTTGCACATCGAATCAATCCGTGATGCAGGTCTCCGGATAGGTACCGCGGAAGGAGGATTGTGACGCGATGCATTCAAACGCGTTATACACGGTAAAACTGGTAACAGCAACACGTGATACCAACAAGCACACACGGTGAATATGAAACTGCGATGTAAATCTGGAGTAGGTACCTACAGTACCCACTCCAACTGCACATTAGGTACCACCATGTACCCAACGCGTTGCAACGTTAGCTTGTGTTAGCTTGCGTTTGTCGCTGACGGCGACGTTTCCTGTAAAGCACGTTGCTGCACACCCTGATGCACATTTGCAGAGAGAAACTGTTTTTATTACTGTCAAGTATCAGGCGTGCACGTCCCTCGACTCGACCCACCTTGATATACTGCACGTACGCTGGAAGGTTCATCGACTTGCGTGCATATTGTATCGTTAATACGTATAGGCTCCTTCTTCTTCGTTGACCGGAAGTTATGGGTACAAGAAAGTCGAGAGGCCATGCCTCGCAAAACCTCGCAGGCCTCGTACCTTTTCATTAGCGGTTCATTCGACTTTTCACGCCTCGATTTGACGTGTTAGGATAATATTTCACGTTGTGAAATCAGTATTATTAATAGCCACCCTCTATATACATTCAGCAAGATTCGTCAGAACTTCCGTTGTGTACGTATAAGAGCTCCGCTACGTTTTTCTCCGTCTCATGCTAATCGACCCGTCGCAAGTTCATTGATATTTAATTCGTTGTACAACGGCGTTCGTAACAAGAGTGTAACACCGAGCTCTGCGCAATGACGCGAGTGACAACAAGAAAGTCACAATGGGCTCAAGGTGCAGAGGGATGTGGGAAGGGCCGAGGTTCGGTGTAGTTTGCATATAATATATCGAGTGTCGTACCTGCAAGCTCGTGCGTTACGACACGACGACGTCGCAGCCAGCAGACGTCAAAAAGTTAAACAAATACGGGGTGTGCCACGCGCCTCGTAACAATACACAGTGTGTAGGTATGTACATGCATCTAGGTACCGCAAAAGAAACGCAACCTCCGTCTCCTCTCCTCCCGTATCCTCTTATGTTTAGGATAACGTGGAAGACGCAGGCCCGAGTTGGCGCGCGGTTGAGCTTGATTATACCTCAAGCACGCGTGATGATCATCCATTGTGCAACGCTTTCTGCAGCGACAGGTATTACACGTAGACGTGTACCTTATTGTTAGCGCAGAGTTGCACGGACAGTAAGAGATTCATACACGTAACGATTGCCTATTGTCGTCAAAGGTTGTGCTCGAATGGGAGGACATCGGATCGAGGAAGGAAGAAAGGAAGAAAGAGGACCACAATCAAGTCACGAATTTATCGGGAAAAGGAACAGATTTAGTTTAAGCGAAGTGAGACGAGCCCCACGATGTTCAGCGGCACCAACGGTAGCTGAAGCGACGACTATGCGAGTACCTGTATATACGCACATAATGGCAAGCAGGTATTCAAAACGCGAGAAAGATTTGAAAATAAACGATAGTCCATATGCTCACGTATTACAGGTATGTATACCGCGGATGTACATAGTTAGGTACTCGGAGGACAAATCGACTCGTAACAATTTGTCCCGGTTGTAAAGCTATGCCGTGCATTCGTCCATACCTACACACCCAACGTACCGTCTTCTCTCGGTGTGTGATCCACGTCCACAGCGCTTAAACTTGGTCTCACTCGCGTGCAAGCTCGGAACTCACGATTAGCCGCTGCGCCGTGCTGTTCTTTGCCACACGTTGAGATATTCACGGCATTTTTCTTCCTCGCCCCCTTCGGGTACATAACGTGTCACCTTCTATTAATCAACACTCACACCTGTACTCTGAAATCGCATCCCTGAGTTCAGGGGAGTCTGTTATTTTATTGCAGGTATTCATCACCGATCCAGTCGACTGCGCAGCAAATTATAGCGGATGATCCGAGCTTGCGATTTGGATACGGCGTCTCAACGAACACACACGGGTGGTAATAAGTGTAAAGAACGGTACGTCGATCGTACGTACGTATGTACAGTTAATTACGAACGGGGTCGAAAATCCGCGAAAATTTAAAACGTTCAGTTTACACGTTACTGTATTTACGTATAATACACAGAGAAAACACGTACGCGTATAAACTGCAGACGTATAATAATCGCGCCCACGCAATTAGCGACTGGTGGACCGTGCGAGAGTTGGGCTCCGCGTGCATGTGTGTATATGCGTTTTTAAGCAAACGTTGCATGCCTGACGCATAAAGCATGTGCACGAAGCCGGGGAGAGCGATGGATGTGATATTAGAAAATAGGACACACCCGAGGCCTATTAATAGAACGATAGTTATTAGCCCCTGCCCACGTACCCGTAGGTCGGGTAGGTGGATAGGTATACAAGGTACGTTACGACATTACCGCACCGAGCACTTCTCTTTTCCCGATCGAGATGCAGCTTCGGGCTTTTTGCACACACGCACGCACACGCGGATAAATTGATAGGATAGGACAGGGTAGATGTAGCCACGCAAGTGCTGCACGCGCGTTTACCTGTCGCAAACCAGATTGCTCACGTCGTCCTCGATTTCTTTCAACGAAAAGTTGTTTTCCCCTGCTACACATACGTATGTATAATATATACAATATATATCTGCAGCCCGATAACGACCCCGCGTCGCACCGATCGCCTGTCTCTCCGTCTCCTGCCGCAGTGCGGAAATTTTATGTCCTACCTTTACCGGGTTCCTTTTTAAGATTCTTTATTCATTTTTATTTTCATCACTGCAACGATCGTTGGATATATTAAATTGAATACGCCTCGCAGCGAGATTTCTTATAACCTGTGTTGTAAAAACTTCGAGGTAAAATTCAGAAACCGTTATATTAAAAAGGTTTCAGACGAGTTGAAATGTAATAGTTTTTCGCTCGATTTCGACATGTGATTACGTCGGATCTTGATTAGATTTATTAAATCTGTATGCTCGGAAGCCTCAATGATTTTCTTAAAATTTTTGTGTACTTTTACATGAAAATCACCGTATAATCCTAAGAACATATTATTTCGATGTATACTCGATGTGCTATTAAAATATCGCAATAAAATCACCAAAAAGTCTTGTCTAATTATTCCCAACTGACTTTAACCTTCTTAATTTTCGTCCGTCACCAAAGTAGGTGTAAAATTCTAATTAGCCACCGCGCAAGCTAGAGTTGAAAATAAAGCTCAGCTCTTCGCGAGTGTAACTTTTATTACATCGGTGGGAAATTGAAATCCCTAAAAAAAAAAACGCTCAAACTACCGGTGCATAAATATAAGATTTTAACGTACTATCGTCAGGGTTGATTAAGTTGACCAATGAGTTCCACAGGAACAACTAAAACGCGCTCCAACGGTCGGCACTAATAGTAATAGTAATTTTTGCGCAACGTTATACGGTAAAGGGCCGTAGTTCCTCCGGGGCCTAATGAGGCCCTGCGCGTGGGTGCGAGTTTACGGCCGTTATAATGCTCGCGAGTTAAGTTCCGATGGAAGCTGAATGCGGAGATTTTACAATCTCCGGTGAAACGTTGGGCAGCAGTGGCTGCAGGGGTCCGCTCTTCTCCTGGATCGCGTATCCTTCCTTTTCCCTTTCCCCCGATGACGAGAGGCGGAGAAGGCTCTGAGAGGCACGCGTCTCGCCACCCACACGTAATAGCCGCGCGCAACGCGCGCTGAAGACGCGGACCTTCTCCGGCGTGCATCGGGGCCCGAGAACTCGACGGCGGGGCCTTATCTTGGGCAATCCGTGCCGAGATGCTGCGCGGGATTTAGATAATTACGTAAAACGTTGCCCGCAGCCGTACGGCGCCGATTTTACAATGTGAAGTCTGTGTAGGTATACCTCTACCTACGTACTTATTTCATCCTCTGACTTTGCTGCCTTTTTATGAGTTCCTTATTCCTAAGCTTTTTCGTTTTTTTCCCCTCTTACGACGTACGGAATTGAAATTTCATCAGGAGGACAAGCCTTACGTTTTGTCTGTACTTTTTCTTCTCTCTATCCCTTTTCATCGTAAAACGGTCCGAATATATATATTTTTTTCTTCTTTCTAGTATAGATCTACCAACACACTGACGCATAATGTTATACTGCAGGCATGCGCTTCGCGTTCCTCAAATTAATATCTCATCTCTCGACCGACGTAAATATGTGTATTTTATCCACAAAGATATTCCGATAGTCATTATATTCAACGATCGGAATGTAATGGTATAATCGCTATTTACGGGATATAAGATCGTTTAAACTATCTGCGGGAGAATTGAAGTTTCTTAATTTATTAATCGTCGTGTAACCTATAACTTACTCAAGTGCCGGAGATCCATTTTTATCCAACAGACCACACCGCACGATGTATATTGACCGGTAATGTGCTTGAATGTCGATCTAATGTTTTCCGTACTTGAGTTCGAACGAATTTTATCTGACCATATTTTAAAGAAATAAATTGCCATTAGCGTCGCGTTCATTTTTTACGCTCTTGCTTGGATCATTTAAAAATTTTCCCAATCTCACAACGGGCATCATTGGAATTTTTTATCTTCCGGTCAGATAGGTATGGATAATTTTGATCTTACCGAGACTAGCTTTAGTCCCCCCTCAACAACTTTAGAACCTCAAATCCAGAAGCAAAATATCGTGTACATGTAGAATGAAGTAAATTGGAGAGCGTGATATTTGGCCCGGTTTATAGCAAAGTGTCGAGGCGAGGGTGTTTTGCGAATATAATTGTTCTGTTGTGTCTGGAGCCGTGCTCGCGGTATAATTGTGCGAATGTAATAACCGGCCGAGGTTGGTTAGCGTTTTGGAATCTGAGAAGGCGCGTTAGAACGTTTATATCCTGCAGAGACGAAACGAACGTTTGCGTATAAAGAGACGGAGCCGGCCAATTACCGGGAATCTATTCTGAGATTAGAAAAAAGAATCGAACGGCTTTAAGGGGCTGCTGCCTCCAGAAGCCGAGCATGAGAGAGCCGCGGTATATCACACATACACAAATCGGAATCGTGTGTAGGTATATGTAATCCAACGGTCCGATAACGAGGAGTATTTACGAGACACCCGAAGTCTATGCGCCGTGAAGAAACACGTTTGCATACTAGTAGGTAAGATCCGAGCCGTAGGGAAATTGCGCAGAGCAACCAAGGGCCGAAAAAATTCTTAGTAAATTATAACCACAAGCTGTAGTGGTATAATAATGTAGACTGTAAAGACAACACCGAGCGGTCAGTTTTTCCCTGTATAAATTGGACCAATTTTCAGTTCATACTGTTTTTACAATATTCTAACGATAAACATTTCCGACGAGATATAAACAAGAAGAGATGAATGCACAGAAAGTAGTTACGCGCGGCGCATGACTCATTGCGAAGCTTTTTCCTTCTCCTCAACCTTGTATCCCGAGTTGATTTAGTGTAAAAATATGAATATTACCAAGACTTACCGAGCACCGACGAAGACCTGCTGCCTCGCGACGTCGAATAGTAGCTGAGAAAAAGAGGTAACGCCATTCATCTGGAATAGATTGCTGTCAGCGAGATCTGTAACGAAGAATGAAAGAAAAAGCTTGCGTTAAATTGTATTTCACGTATAAAGCAAAGACATGCATGGACCTGATAATACGTGTACGCGCTGACGATTATAACGGACATTCGTTCCCGCAGCAAGTATATACAAAGTTACCTACCGAAGGTACGTGTCTAGTCGCCAAAGCAAAAAGCTCCGAAATGTACACAACCGCCTCTTCTAGCCGCTAAACAGCCGCGGTATTATCGCCCTCACGTTTCGGCAGTTACACGTATGGATTTACGATTTTAACGCCACGGCAGCGTCCGCTTCGAACGTACGTCGCGACCGAAATGCTGAAGCGGCAGCGAGTTTATGGACTCGACAAACGTTACGGAGGAACGAATCTCGCTGGGATTCTTGTGGGAAAAAAAGCCTCCTCTGCTTCCAGTATCGTCGATATCGGTCGCGGTCGTATTCCGCAAAAGGAAAAGCGTGGTAGTTTTAAACCCGAAGTGGACCACCCAAGGTTTCGTTTGCTCGAGCGAAGGACCTCAGCGTCCCTTGACCTCGACTGACCTCGGCTCGTCGTTTTCGACACCTATAGGTATACGTGGTAGGTTTGAGAGGTCGGTCGTCATCCTCACCTATATATGGTATATGTAATATAATACGATATCCCGAGGGCGGTTAAAAAGGTGGTAATCAACAATCTTCGTGAGTTTGAATGGTTTAATTCCTGTGGCTCAGTGCCGAGCTAAGTGGTAATCCGGTTCGTTATCTCAACTCTGCTAATTACAATACCTAGCAGTTAGAACTTCTGCGCGCCGCGGAGAAGAAGAGGAGGTGGAAGAACAAGAAGAAGACCAAGAACAAGAAGAAGAAGAAGAAGAAGCGAAAGGAGAATAACAAACGCGATAAGGGGGCGAATGGAAGAGGCTGGATAACGATCAAGCGGTCAACTTTTACGACGCCGGTCTTCGGCATGGAGATGTAGGAACCGAAGAGAAGATAGCCGTTCAAACCTAGGTGCGCAAAACGGCCTTCGCCTTGGCCGCACGCACTGACGCGTGCGAATGTCCGGCCGCAGAAACGACTTGCACGCGTTTGCATCACGCTGCACGCCTCCGCAGATAGCATAATACGTTCGCTAACGAGAAAGTCCGAGGGTCTTATACGGGCTGGTTTAAAAGATGTTGCGAACCCTCAGGTAGCGAAGCGATAGCGATCCCGTCTCTCGAGATTTGTCGATACTCTTCTCTCGCGCTGTAGCTCTGCAGCTCTGCGGCAGGGTAAACGGATGCCGCGTGCATCGAGGACGCAGGGGAGCCACACCGTCTCATTCAAATCATTACACGCATCGCCACATGCAGCTGCAGTTCATTCGGAGATTTCGATATCTCAACACGATGCACAAGTTTGAATTTCTCATGGAATTGCAATTTCTTCCTCCTCCTCCTCCTCCTCCTCCGCCTTCTTCTTATCCGAGCTCGGACCTTGTTACGAGGTTCTATCTGAAATTGACTTTAAATTGGCATCGCGGCGTAGCTGCATTTATTCCAATTCCAGCAGCACCGGGATGTGGAATCTACACTTCGGGGAACGGGCTTCGTTTAATTCCTCAAGCTTCACGTTCGTCGTCGTCTTGATCTCTTCAAGATCCAGAAACCTGCTCTTAAACCATTTGCTCCTTCTCCTCCTAACAGTATTAATAAAACGAAGGTCCAAACTTGATGAAAGATATTAAAGAATGGTTGAATTAAGACACGCTTCTCCATTCTCCGTTCTCCATTCGGCGACCGCAAGACGATTACTTGACGGGTGTCCGCGTGATGCATTCGAAGACGAGGCGACGTGGGCAAGTGGATGATGCCGGAGCACTGTCGCGGGACCGCAAAATGGCGCGGGCAGAAGGACCCCAAGGACCACCGGGTCTGCTATGTTAATACGGATAATTGCCTTACATGCACTCGTTCGAATACCCGGTGCAAGTTACTCGGTGCGAGTGTACTCGAAAACGCAGCGACATAAATACACCGCCACTACACACAAGTGTGTGTCGCTACATACTCGAGCGAACTTTGGTCGTGAGGCGAACAGTCGCCAGTTGCGTGTGCACCATACACACACGCGCACACACGCAAACAAGAACCATGGTGAGAGGACCTACTGTTATTATGCATCCTTTGCCTCTGTTATGCACGTACGCATCGGGGTGTGCAACGTGGGTGGGCGTCTTTCTGCAGCTTGTGTTATAGACGTATCGACATAGGTGTACCAACCAAAGTGTACAACAAGCGTCGAACCACCGGCTCGTCGTGATTTCAGTTCCCACGTGCGAAAAAGAGACGAGTTCTCCGGCAGACTTTTCAGTAGATATTCACGAATAAGAGAAGAAAAATGCAATGTTTACGACCAATTCTAATTGGGTCTCACTTACCTTTATTGGGATCCCACAGTGTGAGAGCATTCTCAGCGGTTTTTTTTTTTTTTATATGTAGAAGACGGAAGACCCTGACGCAGTCGACGAAGCTGGGAAGCTTCCGACGTTCTTTGAACCCAAAGTGGTAAGAGTTTGATCAGGGAAGGTAAACAGAATGAAAACTGATGAATCCTGGATGTCTGGCTTAACAAAGTAGGCAGTGGATATCTACCGCGGCTGCAACTATAACAGTCAGATAAATACCAGCGTTGTTTACACAACGTACACGTAGACGACGTGCCAGCGTCTGACGGATCGTCGAAGGGATCCCGTATCGGGGGCAAGTCTAATCTCTCGGTAAGGCTTCCTAGAACGAAGATAGGGCAGGTCGGCTGATAGACGCTCCACGACTCGAGCACATACGTAGGCGTGAGTTAGTAACGCGCAGAGAGAGAGAGAGAGAGAGAGAGAGAGAGAAAGAGAGGGAGAGAGAGAGAGAAAGAGAGAGGGTTCCAATTATCGCACCTACATCTGGCAATAATAAGTATCATTAATTTAACCGAGATAGAGGAATCTTCAATTACTCGGAGTCCCGGATTTGTTTATTTCCCAAGTCGTAAACGGCGGTGAACCGACCACGAGTGGTGGCTGTAGCCACTTTGTGTAAAAGGGCAGCTCTCGGTATTCTCGAGGTGAAACGACAGTCTCGGCCACATCCTGGAATTCCCCGCGGTAGAAGACATCTGGAGTGAGAGGAACGATTTTGACGTGACACTCCGTGTATCTCAGCCTTCGCAGGGACATGTTTGTTTTTTTATAATTTAATCAACCGCGTGCCGTGCCGCAGCATAGGTTGGGACGTTATCGGTATGACGACCGTGAGTTCCATCGAGAGATAAAAGTCTCAAGATGGATCGAATCGTGTATTAATTATGAAATCTTACAGTTATTAATTAAGTCACGCAGCGGGTATGCGCATATATACATATAAATACCGCGAGATCATAGAGGAACGGATGCAGATAGGAACGCATCTGTCACACCCTTTCTATTAGACGTCCTACGATTAGAACAATCCATCAAGTACGTTGCAGCTCCAGGCTTTCGGCCTGGAAACGAAACAAGATCCAGGTTAAAACTCCAAACGAAACCCTGTAAGCGCACAATCCGGCAATTCAGCAGCAAATAACCGTGTAGTACGTACTGTACACAAAATAGTCGCAGTATCAACGTTACTTAGAGATCCGCAAACTCTGGGCAAGCAGATATTGGATACCTACTACGAGACACGAGAGCTTCAGCTGACGCATCTACCAGCGGTCGTAACCGTTGATGGTTAGACGGACCGTGGACAGAAGCTTTGCGTTACTTCGTTTCCTGCGATCAGGTCAAATTATGCGATACTCAGAATCAACCGCGCGAGCATAAACCCCCCTCCACCAAGTAGGACATTCGTACCGTGAAATAATACGGAAGTGGTGACTATTCCAAGAGAGAAGAGAATATCAGTTTCTCAGAATTGGCACGAGGAAGTTGCACTTTCTAGTATACATATCCGGTACTCTTTCTGTGATCAATTTATTTCCGGTATGGTCGACAGAGTGTCTTTTTACTACCTCACACCTCGAACCGTATTTCCACTATAATCTGACATTACACCGATGGATGCTCATTAACGCGAGCAGCGTTGATCGCGTGTAGTAAGTAAAGGGCCGCAACTGCGGTGGAGTAATTGAATCGCGGTTGATTTATTTCCGTGTATTACAAGGAACAGAAGACTGGACTATAATACTTGTAGCCATTGGGCACAGGTTTGCGGAATGCGGCCGCTAACGATCCGCCGCTTCACGGTTGGGTATAAGCTCCATACACGTATAATGTATACAAGAAGTCGGAATTGAATCGACTCGTCGACTAGCGGAATGAAGACAAGCCGAGAATCACACGAGGAGAGAGATAAAGGAGATCGACGGTATCGCAACCGATTCTTCCTCGAGCTACCGTGCTTACGGCAACGGACTCTCGCAGATCGCGTCGCCTCGACGGCGCCGGCAAGGCCGAAGGGACGAAGATCACCTTGGTGTGTTGCGCAGTTGCCTCGCTCGCAGTTCTCAGCATTCCCGTTCACGATCTCCTTCTGCGTCCGACTCGAACCGATTCTCGATCCTCCCCTCGTCGAGGACTTGCAGTATTCTTACTCCGCAGCTTGCGGCTTGTTGTAGGTAGGAAGAGGAAGAGGAAGAGGAGGAGGGGGGGCTCCTTTATAAGCCTCGGTGCAGCATAACACGCGGGATCGCAATATCCTGCCGGTCCATCCGTCGGCGGTTCTCTTGCCTCGTCCCGTTCTTATTCCCCTCCACTTCCCTTCTTACCGCGACGAAGATCTTTTTATTCGAAACCGATTCTGCAGAAGGCGGTAGCGACGAGGGCGACTTAGCATAACCTGCTGCGCGGCGAAGGATCGTCGAGAAGAACCGAAGAGGAAGAGGAACGCGCGGATCGCCGACGACGACGAGGACGACGTTCCGCCGCCCGGCAGCCGCCCCGGGGAGATTGATAGGCGAGTAATGCCGCCGGGGGCCGACTCCACGGGGTTTCCCCATCCCCGGACCACCTTGGCACACGGGGGGGTGGGCAGTCAAAGGACGCGGCGCCAGGCGAAGGACCGAGGATTCACATCCGAAGCCTTGCACAGAGCGTGAGGTTACGAAGTGCGTCGTAAAACCATTCATTACACCTCTTCCGCGATCCCGTCCTACCTATCCTCATCCTTTTTACATTATGTTAAATCATCCTGACGAGGAAATTTTCACCTTTTTACATCAACGAATGAGATTCGATTCAACATGGGAACGTAATAAAGAGAAGAAAAAAACAAATAAATCGTTACGATCGTCGAACGCGTCTAATTGCAAGAGTGTAACGATTAGCTCGATCGTCGAGCGCCTAATGAGGCGTGGATCGATGCACTAGGTTATACGCGCGATTAGAGGCACAGATAGTCGGATTCCCTGTCGCCCGGTCGTGTATCTACAATCCACACACGGTACGGACACGGACTCTTTTAGAGGCATGCGACTGTACACGGATGACAGTATTCGTCCGAAGCATGCATGATAACATGCATGTATAAGGCATGCGGGCGGTAGACAGGTTGGAACACCCGCTACGCCTATCTGTTATATACGCTTGCGAAAGAGTTTTGCTTGCGCGATGGTGTGTTATGTGTATAACCGTGGAAGATCGAGCCCGAGATATAATCCTCTTAGTCTTGGACCAAGCTTAAGACACGAAGTCTTTCGTAACAGCGACGCCGATGTGAAGAACAAAACTGTTCTTATACCTTCGTACGCGCAAGCTCCGGATCACGATAGGATGAATACCGAAGAAACAAAGTCGGATGCGGTGTTAAAGAGTCCGAATGGTCCAAGTTCAAATTGTCCGCCAGTACATTCAACCTCGATAACCCGATGAACGAATGATCAGAAAAATTCTCAATTGTTTCAACTGTTGAAACTGTCTATAACTCAAATCGTCATCACGTGCTCTGGACTTAATCGAATCCATTCAGAGTTCTGACTAGTATAAATCCGTGGAGCTCAACAAAAATCTATCGCAAGGTTTGCCATCGCGTATATTGATGATATCAGAAGTGTGAATTTAACGAAGACGAAGAAGAGCACTTCGCCCAGAATGATCTATCGGCTGCAGCGAATTAAAAAATATATATATATATAACATGTCGAAATCTACCGAGCCGGTGGTTACAGAGAAAAATAAAGACAGGGTGAAACGAAGAACAAGAGAGTGAGCGAGCTGAGAAAAAAACGGAATGCTCATTGAATTAAATTGATCGTCAGTCGAGGAGGCCTACACGCGTGTTCCCCCCGTGAAGAAAATGCCATTCAAGTTCCCGGAACGCGTGTCGCGTTGCAGGCGATGCATTGCGACGACGTTCGCTCGATCCTACGACCGCGAGTCCAAAAGCAGAGGCAGAAAAGCCGCTTCTTCGCGATCTCCGAGTACGTGGAGCAACGCAGCCTCATTGATCTCACGGTGGGGTGAGTTTGTCCATCTCCGTGCACAGATATATATATATATATAGAGAGAGAGAGAGAGAGAAAGAGAGAGCCACGGGCCGGTTCTCGCAAGCTGACCTCGCGCATTGTCAACCGACAGTTTTTACCACGATTCCGCATCGATGGTCTCCGATCGGACGATGCGATCGGAAGAAGAAAACGTTGGACTGTTGAGCTGCAGCGAGATGTCCTTGTGTCGCAGGTTCAAAGCCCTCGAGCCGTCATTTTTTCCTACAACCTTCAACATTCGATCGTTCTCGGATTTGATCGCGCGGCGAGAACTATACGAGCCGTTAACGTTAATCTGGTCTAATTACCGATGCAACGATCTTGGCACCCGGGCCATCGCGAATGATCTTACGCACCGTAGAATAAGGAGAGATGATTAAAGGTGGGGGGGGAAGAGGAAGCTGTTAGGGGGAGAAGAAAAATTGCTCGGTCATTGATCCGCGCGATCAGCGGAGATCGTCGAAACGAGAGTGAAGAACTGGTGCAGGATATCTAATCGTAAGTGCAACGGACAACCGACTTATTTCAGATCGATCGCGTGTTTGAATCGTGAAAGATGAACTCCTCGCCAATGAAATTTTTTCTCTATTTATAATACAAATGACATATTGTACGAATGAAATGGGAATAACATTTACGAAGATCTATCGTCACTTTGTAATACCTGCAGTGCAACTCTTTGAACGATTTAAATTACCACCATACACCTGCAGAATATCCGATACACGCACTGTATTATATTATTATACCATGCGTTGTATGGAATATATATAATCATCTCTCGTAAGATAATAATCGAGATGAATGTATACAACATATAGGTACGTGTGTAACAGCCTCCGGGCTCCACGAGAGATGTGCATAATACGTGCGTGACAGTAATGGGCGTGCGGTCGATGGTCCTTTGCTTTTATTTTTTATTTATTTATTTTTTTCTTCATCGCGGATACTTTTCTCATTTTCTCACGCGCCCATCGCTGTCCTGGACACAAGTACGAAATGTGCGTTCCCTCCTCGAGGATGTAAGAGTAAAAACCCCCCACAGATCGTTGGCTAACAATAAGAAGAGAGAGATGAACACGTATGAAAAACTATCGCAGTGATATTCTCCGCCTTTCGAAAACACCGACCAACTTTCTATACAGTTTTTATTGGAAACTGTGTCACGCTTCAAATGTGATAAAATCGATCTTGATAGTACGGAAACAGTTGCGAGTAGGTATAATAATTTGATAAGATTGATAAGATTCGAGGAATTCCTTTCTTATCAGTACATCGAGAAGCGGTTTCAAAATCAACGAAATCACAGTCTCGGTACTCGTGTGCTAATCGTAAATGTAACGCGCTTTGGCTACCGATGTAAGTCAAGTAATAATCTGTTGCGGCATGAATTCACGTCCGTAACAGCGAAGCGAAATTTCCCCGGAGATCTGCACTCGGTAATCCAAGGCATCGGTTTAATTGGATTCGTTATCAGACGGAGGATCTCTCGGAGAAAGGAAAGGGAAGAGAGGTAGGTCAAGAGGGGACGTAATTCACATGCAAGAAAGAATTCTAAGCACCCGGATGTCTCGCTGTAGTATCACGGCCAAAAATGGTCGCAAGAACGCGCGCAAGCAAATTGGCACGCGGAATCTATGCCTCGAGTTGGTCGGACGTTTGTTTTTTCATTCTTCACCTTTCTTTTCCTTTTTCTCGCACGGTCGACAGCCTCGCTTCGCAATCGCTCGCAGAATGTTGCGCGAGGATTTTTTTATTTTTTTTTTTTGTTTTTTTCGTTCTTTCTCTACCATTTACCGGTACCGATAGTGTTCACGTAACATAATAGAACGAACTTCGTTGGAATTTCTAGATATATTACACAGTACCGTAGACGATGAATAATCGATTGTTTCTGGTCCGTATAACGATTCTCGGTTCCAGGGTTTTTGCCCTGTTTAAACCCCTGAAGTTAATCGATTGGCGGAGACCACATAGCGGCAAAGTTCTTGCGCTCGCGTCGTTGTGTAGAAAAATTAATACTTTCCAGAGGAATTCTGTTCGCGAATAATTTTGGAGTTGATGCACATTTTGATATAACCATTGGTCAACGGTCGAAGAAGAGCGTCGATGGCAAGGCGCGTAATCGAACGTGTAAATCGTTACAAAAGGCGTTCGATAAGCCGGTCACTGATTGTTCGCTCCTGAAAAACCCCTGCGGTTTCTTCAATCCAGCTATAGGAGGAGGAAGAAGAAGAAGAAGAAGAAGAAGAAGAAGAAGAGGAATGGAGAATAAAAGAAGACGATAAAGAGCAGAGATAATGGTGGACATTAGGGTGTCCAGAAGTGGTTTCGTTAGCGTTTCCAAGATACAATACAGGGTGGACCAAAAAAAAACCGGGGGAACGATTCGAAACTGAATTTTTTCAATCTCCCAGCGA
This sequence comes from Neodiprion virginianus, assembly GCF_021901495.1. NCBI lineage: Eukaryota > Metazoa > Arthropoda > Insecta > Hymenoptera > Diprionidae > Neodiprion > Neodiprion virginianus. The sequence goes on from NC_060882.1 coordinate 26,709,479, forward strand.
CATTTTCAAAACCTGTTTTTCAAATGCTTGTATTTCAGCAACGAATAACGATTATTCAGATTTTCAAACGCGAAATGAAAGATTACTTCTTCTATTTTCGAGGAAAAACAAAAAATTTTCTAAAATCATTCATCGCGTTTGGATTTCATACGCGTTTCGAATCGCACCCGTTTTTTTCTTTTTATTCCTTTGGTCCATCCTGTATATCCGGTTCCTCCAAAGACTCGAGCGACAAACGCGGAGAGCTCTGCATCATCAGCAGCAGGACAAATGACGGACATATTGCGTGGTAATTAATTAAGTGAGGTAATTAGCCGAGAGCAGCGCGCAGTGCAGGTAAGTTAAACAGAGCGCAAAGTTCGTTGCAGGATTGCTGACGGTGTCCGCTGCAGCTGGGTATCAGAAACGGAATCACGTGTACGGTAGAAAGACACTGCACTGCGGATGCCGTAGGTGGTTCAGTGACCACACCGGTATCAAATTTTCTTCATCTACCTCTAATTAATAAAACAAGGAGCAGCTCCGAGCTGGCGTTTGTGAATTATTCTGGCTTTCCGAATCAGCGCGAGGCTTGATCTTGAAAGTTGAAATCGAGCGAGGGGTGAATAAAAAGCAGAGGTTGGGTAGGAAGAGTCCCACCGATTCGAGGGTCGGGAACTCTTTACTTCGTTGGTACGTTACTAACGATCTTGGCCACTGCCCACGTGCGTTTTCGACGCCCTCGCACCGAGCTCAGGAGACAAATGGCGATCAGGATCGAAGTTGGGCCTTGTTAGCGGCATTGTGGTGGTCGTTGCATCCTCTCCGATGGGCGAAGGGCTCGCGTGCATTGTCGTTGAATTTATGAGTATGATCTTCGACCGGTCCCTCTTCTATCTCTTTCTCGCTTCCTCTCCCAGACCGCGATTGTTATGCTCGACGTAATATCGTTATCGTTTGCGGCGCAGCACGCAGGAGAAGCCGCTACGTATATTCAAATCCGTCCTCTTCGATTTCTTTCGATGTTCCAATTACTCCGAACTGGTACGGAATTTCCGCTCACCTTTTACCGTACCGACAATTATAACGCGCGTGATACCGTTTCACCGTTCGCAGTCTTAATCGACTTTACGCACGTCCACCAAGGCTGGACTGAACAAAGAATCAATTACTTTTTTACAACGACTTGTATCACATCGCGATGGACATGCACCGATGTACGGACTTCGATCCAACGGATTGTAGAAGATATCCGGACTCGGATGACACGTCGACATTTCTGTGAGAAGTATCAGGCTTTGCCATTGTTCGGTTACCCTCAGGACGAAGACGCGGATGCTGGGCTAATAGCCTTCGTATATAAATGCAATTATCTTAATAATTCTACAGTATCGGTAATATAATAACCGGATACTAGAAAAAGTAAGCGAACCGTGGGGACAAAAAGTCGATCAATTTTTTCCCTCAAAGAGCAGTTTACTTTGCAATTAAAATTGGATTGTTTCAGCACCGCTTCTCTTGCGTTATAGTTTTCAATTGGAGTCGAAATAAAATCGAGATTATGCACACAAGTCGAGATCCCCTAAATTCGTCCGGAAAATCATCACTGCATTCCGAGCCTCTGCAAATACCGAGAGAAAGAATCGTTTGAAGGAATATTCGAACCCCGTCGTTTTTGAGTTGGTGTTAAAAATTGCAATTTTGAGAACCGCTGTGTTCCGAGAAAAGAAGGACAGAGCTGGAGATGCGGATCTCCGTTAGGGTCTGCACGGCGTTCAGGTATAAGCGAAAGCCGAGGAAGAGGCGAGTCGGTCAGCTGAGAGAACTCGACGAGGATGGTAAAGATGAGAATCGGCGTCGGATCATCGGACCGATATTCAAACAGAAGCAACTTAGGCATCAAAGATTCTCCCGAGCAGATTCGCGCCACGTGCACGGCAAGAAATCGACGGAGGTTTTTTAGTCTGCGGATAGAGAGAGAGAGAGAGAGAGAGACGTATGTATATAATGTATATCATATACGTTCGAAGATCTGCAAGGCGACTACCGGCGCACAGGGTTCCGCCTGGACTTATATTTAGCCCGACATGCGTCTCGGTTCTCAGCAACGTTGAAATCATCCCGAGTGCATATTCACCGGCACAGCAGCTCACGACTCGAGTTGGCGTGTGTCGGTCCAAGATCCGCGATGCTTCATATCCGATCGAGTAGCACCGAAGGATTCCCAAGACCGACCCCTCGCTGGAGGCTAAACTATCCTGAACCATTGCTGCTTCGTGTACGCGGGCATGTATAATTAAACCCTGCATCCGTTCGCGGTTGGTTTAACGTGGGTTTTTGATTACCGACACGATCGGGATGTTGTTGGCATCGTACGTAGGCATGTAGCGTATAACATAGGTATAATGCGTGTACCTGGTATACCCCATCTTCTGTCCCTAATTATTGCGAAGCCCGTCAGATTTGTATCAAACCACGAATGAGTGCGATCACGCTCTTCTCATACCGGCTACGAAACATGCTCATCACCAACGTCCTGTACACTAGATTCGAATCAGCTCGTCACGTCATTCGTATCTTCGGTCCAACGGCATGGATTTCGGCAAACCGATACGGTCGTCTGTTACGTAATTAGCGACCGAATTTTATCGGTGGGAAACATCGAGTACGTAATTTCTACGGGCGTATGCAGGTTTCGAATTTGCGAAAAAGGAATCGCTCGTTCAGCGATACCGGGAGGAGATACGCGAATGGTGAATAAAAAAGAAAAAAAAGAAAGAAAGAGAGGTAGGCGAAGCACTGCCAAGCAATCCTAGACGGTACCGTTGAAGCACACGCGAGCTGTAATTAAGGAATGGAGTTGTTGACCGTAGTCGAAAAATTCTATGAAAAAGTTTTTAGTTCTCGAAGGCTTCCCGTTTAATTCTCGAGGTCGTACCTTCTTCGTACGTTCCAAAAGCGTCGGTTTGTAAAACGATAGAGGATGAGGGGAGGACTTGTGTGGGTGTGTATAATCGTACGACCTTTGGAGCTAACGATAAGGCCCTCTTGTACGTACAGTTCCTTTTCACATGGCCTGAGAAAGAGAGAGAGGGCGGGAGACAGATAAAAAGAGGAGTGAGTTTTTTAGTTTTTCACTCCGTCGGTCGGCACGGAGGCGCTGCAGGTCGATTTTACCGCACGTCCAGAGTCTCGGAAGCAACGCTCGGCGTGCCCTCGTGGCTCAAAGACCAAAGACTGCCTTCTATGGCGTTCCATAGAGGAGTGGAGGTGAAGTGAACTCAAGTGGACTCGCCTGCCGTCCCGAGTTTAGTACACAAAAGGGCCCCGCGGTCCCCGTCCCTGGGCATCATCGACATGCTGCGGGGGCCCGCTGCCATGCGGCTATACGTGCTCTGCCCGGCTAACGACCCTGCAACTTCATTTTATATACCACGGGCTCCCGGCACTCGACGAGGAGAAGAGAAGCGAAGAGAAGAGAAGTTGAGGCGACGTTTTGTTTTCTACCTCAGGGATTCTTCGGGAGAGATAAGAACACACGGGAAGATAAAATGCGGATACACTCGCTGCAAGCTGCGGCTTCGCAGCTCATCCGAGTCATCCGTAAATGAATCCTCGCTCCATTTTTTGCCAATCTGTATAATCGATTCAGGATGTACGTGACATATTAATTATAGTACGTACGGACAGCCGTGATTGTCGATAATATTTTCGCTGGTCATTACGCGCAACCAAATCAATTTTGCATCGTTACTGATCCACTTCTTTTTTTTTTTCATGAAATCATCGGCGCAACGACAAGAAAAAGAAAGCGCCATGCGAGGTAGAGAAAAACGCGGGGGGGGGGGGGGGGGGGAGACCAGAAGGTACCGATCTGTACGTACCTACGTACTTATCTACCGGCACGAGGTATTAGGTTAGTAATTGAGGCACGGAGCTTAGACACCTGCTAGCATCAACTCCGGGGTCATGGAATGACTCGGCGATTTCGGCCGGTCTCCTTAACCACCGAGACGCTCGTGACGTAACTAATAGCAGGGCCCCGGTCCCGAGGAGGCCTGCCTCCCCCCGCCCCTTGGGCCAGTTGGCCAACGCGTAACGAGACCAGCTCGGTAAGCCTCGAATTTTAAGATAATCGGAGAACCACGACGTCGCCGTATTTATCCCCGCCACCTTACACCGAATGCTCGCCTCGGATTCGGCGTCTACGCGATGCGAGGACTTTCAGGATATCGGGGACCGGAGGATCGAAGGGATACGATTTGTCGATTTATTTCTAATTTAAGGAACAGAAGATACCCGGTATTCCTTGTATGAAAATTTAACGACGATTTTTTATACAGCGGCTGACCTATCCACGTCTATTCGGTAATTTTATTCGATCTTTGAGTTCGATATATTTTCCACTCTCTTCGTTTCTTCGGAACATATTATCGATATTTCGCCCAGAGGGGGAACGAAGTGAGATCCAACAGCGTTGTTCCCTCTTGATCGGACGAACACCTCGTTCCTGTCCGAACGGAACGGCCGTTCCCCGTGAGATATTGCTCGTAGGAGATCGAGGTCCGTCGTTCCCTGCATCTCGCGGTCCCGGAAAGGAATATCGTAGGGCACGTGGGCGATGTTTAATAGCGATTCACCGCGCGGGAGTTATGAATGGGGTGTGATTAAGAAACCACCGAGGAATGTCACAACAAGCTACCAAATAAATCTCTTCCCGCGGAGTGAAAACGCCACGTGCGTCTTCCGCGGTCTCCCTAAACCCTGAACCCGTAAGACGCGAAGAGCCGCGTTAAAACCGACGTCGCGTCGAGTCAACTCGAATAAATTGGGCGATAGGTGGGAAACGAGAGGAAAAAAGGAGACGGAGAGGAGTGGAATTAAAAAAAGAGAAGGGAAAAAAACTAAGACGACAAACGACGATAAAACAGGGAACCGAGGAGCTGGTGCCACGAGGCCGGGCCCAAAAGGCACAAAGTAATCCCGAACCACCCACCGATCTTCTCGTCACGTGGTTGCAGTAGGCGCGTGCCAAACCCGTCGCCCACCTTTTCGACACCCTCGATTCTCCCCGTGGAACACCGCGAACTGCAAATTTTATCTTTACTACAATTTTTCTCAGTGATTGTAACAAGTTCGCGAACGAAGAAGAAACTTGCAAGTCCAAGTAACCGGTGATATAGCAAATCAGGAAACTATTACAGTCACTTTTACGCAAATTTATAATAACGAGTAGGCACGCGTTAAACGTAATAAAGTCGTGCATTGTTCTTTTTTACGCTGTTCAAACTTTCAAAATTCTCTTTCGTCGGAAATTAAGTCGCTCGTGAGATCTGAATTTTCATACTGAAAAAAAGGCGATTTTTTTTTATTTCCGTTTCTGTTAGATTTATCAGATTTAAATAACGAAGGGTCCTGTATGAGTGAATGAAAATAAGCACCGATACAACGCCAAGTAGAAAGTCGCCGATTTCCGTGTGAAAGACAATAAAATTGTATTCATTGTCAATCGTAGAGCTTTGAGTTACGTTGCGACAATAAAGCAACACGTGCGCAATTATACACCGATGTATAGGTATGTTTATACCATACCTGTGTGCACCGAGCTCACCTCCACCTCCACCTCGTGGGAGGCTCTCAGAGATCTTGCTACACACTATCGATTAATCCTACGGATAAGCATCAGCTGTGTGCCGTACGATGTGCGTGTATGTACAATATGTTTGTGTGCATAGGTGCATAAGCGGAGGAGAGAGATTGTTTAAAAGCAAACACAATGCAGCGTGGGCTAGCCGACTGCCCACGTGTATTTAAGGTACCCGCGTCTTCACTTTTCAGCTGCATCGCGTTTCTCTCCGATATCGAAATTCGGCCGTCTCGTCATCTTCAATTCGTTTTGCTTCTATTTCTATGATTTTCTCAATATTCAAGCACTGCGCAAGGTTCGATCTTATCCTTATAGGTACCTCGACAAGTAGTTAATAACCGAATTTTTTTGGTAAATTTTGAATACGTGTTCGATATGAACAAGTGATTTATTTAATTATCGTATCCTGGTCTTGTATTTAAACGAAAAATCGAACAATTCGAATACATAGTTTATATCAATAAATTCATTTAAAATCATTTTCAGAGTGAATTCATTTTAAAACGAACAAATTTTATTCAAATATGAATCTGTTACAGATAATTATTCGACAGTCTTGATCAGAAAGGTTAAATTCAATTTGATAAAAATTCATTCAACATAGAATCAAATGATTTCATCTGATAGAATATAATTTTTTAATTACGTTGCAGCTTCGTATTCGAATACTGTTTTTTTTTGTTCGGTACGAATGTGATTCCAGTTTCTTCGAAATCTCGTAAAACCTGAGCGAATTGCAATAATATGCAAACGAGACTGAGAAAATTCAGTCTGGACCGGCGTAATAAAATCGACGGTTAGAAGGTGGAGGTCGAGGATCGTGCAGAGCGGCAGGACACCCCGGGGATCAGGAATCGGACCGTATGAGATGCGGATGGTTCGAGAGCGTGTAAATAAACGAATGATTTACAGCCAACCATCGAGGATTTACAACGCGGGCATAAATGCATCGCATAGATATACGTTTATGCACGTGTCATTTCCTCGGCTTTGAGCGAGAAGCTCGGAATCTTTCACAACCGCAAGATGTAAACTTACACCTTTCCGTTTTTTACAACAATCATTCTCTGGGAGAACCGGCCGTCGCGGTTTCGTGCAGACTTCACGACGACTGATTTCAATATTCTCAATGCGGAATATATAAACTTTAAACTCATGAATATTCCGCAAGGGTCTCCACGTATTAACGGTTCTTCTACAACTACCCTTCGTTCCGAATCTCGATCTCAGGTGAAGTTGACGTAATTTATACCTCGCCCCTTTGAAATACTCTCGTAACTTCCGAACCGCATTCGCTTCTAAGCGTAACATATCCGTTTCTGCGCTTCTTCTTCTAGAGGTTAATAAATTCGTACAAGGATCTGGCTCAGATTTTGCATAAAAATGTTTCTCACGTTGATTTTACGAAGTTGTGATTGATTCGAATAAACTTGGCAGGATTTTTCAAGGCGCTTCAAGAGCTTTAAAGCGTACTCCAAAACCTTTCTTGAATTTCGGCAATTGACAGAATTTTATAGAAATTTTACGAAATCTTACAAGGTTTTGTTACATCGAAGGAAAGCAGGGATTATTGTAGAATTCAGTCGCAATAAAATTTCAATTCGAAGCATCCAAGGCTTCGTTATTCATAACGATATGGATATTTCAGTTTTACCGTACTAAAATTACCGCGTTAATTCCAGATTACGTTCAAGAGTCGTGCAGCATGTAACGCAGTTCACGGTCTCTCCTGCTCAGAGTGTTGCCCGACAGCCTTGGCACTTAAGTGTAGTAAATACCCACGTTTAATTATATATGGCATAGCGTAAAAGGTAACCAGGTGCCATAAACGGTGGTCACATATTATGATTGAGAACACACGGTGTGCATGCTTTAATCGATGAGATGAACGAAGGAGTTAGATAAATCGCGAAACTCCGTTAAAAATTAAGATAACGCGTTGCGAATAATCGGCCAATTTCATAATCCCAATTATTACGACATAAATTTTTCAACACCCGTTAAAAACATATAAACGAACGTAAATATCCGCAAGAAAAAACATCACCGAATATAAAAAGGGATGAATAAAATCGATGCGAGCCGTTTCATGATTCGGTTCGTGAATTTGATTATTTCCTCGGTGAAAGCTGGATTTTGTTGGAACGGATTGAGCGACGACCGTCCGACGGGAGGAGGTCCATATTTTTGCATCCCGGCTTTTACCTCGGGCGATTTGCATAGTGCAGTCAGCCGGCGGTCATAATATGCATAAGCTGAACGGGCGCGGATGCAGGAGGTTAACGAATCAAAGTGCAGGATGCGTTATTATATGGATAAAAAGCGATGTAAATCGAAGGTTATAACGGAGCGCGGTGCCTTTGCGTCGAGTAGCCCTCGTCGTCGTGGTCAAGATAATCCTAATTAATACGACTATTAAAATTTACGAGGTGCAGCCGCGCGTTCGAATCGTTAAACCGAAGTTCACGGCGAAGACAGCGATAAGATTACTACTTCTCTGCATGCGTGCCTGCAGCGAAAACACTCTTATCTCAGCACTAAGATTAGTTACGACGCTACGCATTTTCCGCATCTCAATTATTACGTCTACGTGTTTCCTCACCTTCGTAGGCTATGTGTCGAAAGTCCTCGGCAGTCATCGCTGAGACGAGAAACTGCAGCAGAACCAACAGGCGAACCGTTCCTTCCATGGCGTTAAAGCGTTGTCCGTCTTCTTCGAACCCTGAAACACGACAATGTGAAAATTATCGATTAGTTTCCTTTGCGGGTATAGGAAAAAACGTCGAATAATCATGGCTTACAATCAACGACTGCTCGTTTCCTCGTATCTTTTTTTTTTTCGTCGAATTTACATCACATCGGTTCTATTATTTTCATTTCAAAGCGGTAGGTCAAATGAGACGTGCAAGAGACCGCATTGCTCAAAGAGCCGTATCAATTTTCTTGTTGTTCGTATAAATAATGTGATAAATCGTATCGTTGTTTTTTTTCTCATTATAATACGTACTTATAATTTACTACAAGCCTACAACTGTAGTATAATATTGGACGTGCGTAATATCAAAATAGTCGATTTGGCAAAGTCCGTACCGATAATACCGTACGACTGATTTGTTTTTCTTAATTTTTTTTTTCTTTTTTTACTTACAATCGATTCAGTCCAACGTATGTGCGGTACGCGTGATTACATCAGCTGATAGATTCGATTCAGGATTACAATTCGATACGTACAGTGACCAGAACCAGTGTTTCTTTTTCGTGACGTTCGAATTCGGTACAGTTGACAAAATAAATTTCTATTATTCATGCTCGTTTCCATCTCTTCGAAAAGGGAGAAAAATCTATCCGAATCGTCGTTTCGTGGGAACCGATACGCCTTGGATGTATATAAAAATCAAATCTAAATCGAATAACCCGATCGAAGATCGCTTACGTGTTCCGTATCAAAACGTCGAGTTGCATCGGTTGGAAACTGAGGCGCGTCAGACAAGATCGAAAAGAAGAAGGTGCATTAACGCTTATTTTTTGCGATCGTGACGGTGCACGCCGCCCCCTGTGTTCCTCCCGCAGTAGCGGTTGATTATCTGGCCTGCGTCGAAACGTGGCCGAGAGCAAGGCTGAGCCACGAGGCTATGGCACTAGGATAAGATGGAGTGCTGGATGGAGCCGAGAGGCTGTGCCGATGAGAGTTGAGGCGTAAGGAGCAGAGAGCGATTCGCGGAGTCTAGCCGAAGCTAGGCGAGTCTGCATCGCGGTGTTGCAGGATCAACGACCTGCGGCGGATGGTCGCCAATGAGCGTTATATCAACGCCGAGCCTTAACGGACCTATGCTATCTGGGAAGTCGCGAAAGGCCGACAAGCGACGACGACGACGAGGCAGCGATTGTCTCTTTTGTCCCCGTGCAAAGATGGGTATAAAAGAGGATCAAGTTTCCCCGCAAAATGGCCGTCCTTGCTCTCCGCTTGGGTATAATGTAACGTATAATAGATACGGCGCAAAAACAGGACCCGCGAATGCCGTTGTCTAACGGATCGCGGATGTCTGGAGATCCGGGAACTATCCCGGCACATTCGTCTTTGTCAATCGCAACAATGCCGATCTTACGAACAATTCGCAGTTCAATTCTTAACCTCCAAGGACGCTGAGCGTATCCGTTCCATCGATAAACTTACTTGGGAAATTTTATTTCGCTTTAGGGTTAACCCGTTAAAATTTAAATTATAAACGTTTATAGGTGTGAGATACCGTTGACCAATCGATCCGTCAAGGATAATAGCGATGAGTTTTATAGTCATAAGTGAAACGGCCATACGCTGTTCTTACATAAAATTCTTGCAACGACGAGAGTTTATCGAAATTGTAGAAAATTCAAAAGATTTTTAGCTTCTTTGTTACTCAAAATGGCCGACGCGCAGCTCCACCTCATAAGTTCAACCCGCTCGTTCTATCGACCGGATTGTACTTCGACGAAACCAATAGTTTCTATTTTTTCAGAGACTGTGACGATTGACGAAAGCATCCGTTTCGTTTGTAAAAAAGCAATTTGATGACCATGATTTGCAGAATGAACATGCGAGCGATTCGATTTCGCAACGTCACTACTCGGAGTGAAACTTTTGATAAATCGGATCAGATTCATCAATTGTCTCATGAAAAGCAATATCGCTACGCTTGAGATGCGGGAACTACAAACTGTCAGAGACGATCGACGAATCGAGTCGATACTTAAGAACATCACGTGACCCTTTGCGCCCTGTCACACCGACAGTCGGGGTATTTTCCAACTTGTAGAACTCGAAGTCTATGTATAGACCGTAAGCCTTGGACTCTGCTGCAGCCGAGTATACGGAAGAGCGGGGAAGAGAAAGGCTAATGAGTAAGAGAGAAGCGAGAGGAAAGGGAGTCGGCCTCACGTGGTCTCGGATATTCCGGGTCGACCACGGCGTGAGGGATTCGTCTGTTTAAGAATCACCCCGAGATCACTCGGGGAGGAGGTGAAGTTCCGTATTTCTATCCTACGCTCACCTCGGCTCTTTGTCGCGATATGCGGCAGGTTTATTCCGAGTCGTCGCGTAGGTCCGGCTCTCACACCATCCTGTCCCAAGCCTTTTAAAAGACTGTTGCAACAACACTTTAAAGACGCTAAGGTGGTCCCGTTCTCTGTTACACGGATCTTTAAAGAGATCGCACCGAGCTGTTTATTTTCCCTCGGTGTTGTACTTTTAAACGGATGATCCCGCAAGGTGCTCGGCGGCGTTTCTCCTCCTCGAGATACGAGAGGAATAACATAATTGTCTTCGTGGAGAAATTATACATTATCGCTGTGGAATAACGGCTTCAACGTAGACAATGAAAGGTCATCCCGGATTTCACCCCGCGGTTTAATTTCCTTCGATCAAAATGTTTTTTTTTTCACCCCAGCGAAGAAGCTGGATCGCTGCGGCGCCACTTGACCCAAAAGTCGGGACTCGTAGCGATGAGGATCGATCGACCTCTCGAGTTCCCTGGTACAGGCGGTCTGCATGGTGAAACGGAGCAGCAGAGCCTCTCTGACAGATAGAAGATAAACCCCGGACAGAATTTTAATAATATAAAACAGCACGCCGTCATAAACAAGATCCGTTAATGCATCGTTAGGTAATTGGTACCATATACAAGCTGATTCCCTTAATTGGTAGATATAAGATATAATCCGAATACAGCGCCTAGGTTGGTTTATCAAAAAGCACTCCCAGTCTTTCCAGCCACTTGTGGAAATTCGACGAAGCGTTTTATTTATTCGAGGTTAAAGTTACACTCGAACGGAAACGAATTCATCGGTCAAATCGCAGATTATTGGCTCGTTCGCCGACATTACCACGGAGTGACATAATAATTACTTATTGGTAAGCCGAAGATAGTATCTATATAAGACACGATGTAAAGTCGAAACGTGGTATGGGCGTTTAGGAAATGAGAATTACGGTTGGCGAACGAGACGGTACATTAAAACGATTAGCATGACAATAGGCACATGTGTGCCTATATCTCCACGGTCATAATAAGACGTTCGATTTCGACCCGGATAACAATCGGAGTGGATGAATGTAGTGCCGCAGATAGAAACGACCGCGATGATTCGAGGTGGAGATCGTAGGTCCGATCATCCATCGCTCGTGTCCAGCACCTATAACCATGTAGAATATAATAATATACCTCGCGTAGGCTGACCGACGTTGCAAGGAAATGTCGAATCGATCACGACGATCATCCACCCACCGTTAAAAGGCGTAAAATAAGTGTCTCTCCAAGCCAAGCTCTGCCTGCAGCAGACGTATGTCCGCCATGTTGGCAGCCGGCTCATCGTCCGCGTCAAATAATCATGTAAATTATCCAACTCTCCCATACTGTGTTTTCATCATCCGACATGTTATAACGATCTCGCGAGTCAAGTAGCGGGATTGCGAAAATCCACCGAGTCATGCGGTGGGTGTGCGGTGACCCCGAATGAGAAAGAACCGAATCATGACGGCATGCGAGACTTCTTTTATATACTTACACATGCGCACATACGTACGATTCGCACTGTCTGCCAGTACGATAAAGGGAAGGATCGAGTGAGAATCGATCGCGAGTCTTGTGATCGCATGCGGCTCAAAGTGTAACATACCGATCGCCGTGCACGAATATTGCCAAATTATTGTTACGGAACGGCTAAACAATTACAACCGACAAATGTACCGCGTGACTTTTGATACGACGAGGACGGAATGCCGATCATTCTGCTTTTGTACATCGACGTATGTTTGTACAACAGTGGCAGACGGTTCGTGCCACGAACATTCGTACCTTGTACACCTACAAGTTTACACGAGGTAGGCGATACGCGACGATCGAGCTTGGAGAGCTTGTTTTAGGCATTTTAAATATGCGCTTATGGTCGTTCATAAATTATATTATCTTGCGAACAGTTTTTCTATACACAGGCACGTATCAGGTAAGCATGAGTTTACGGATTGGAATCCCACACAGACAGTGGCGATAATGATATTCGATTTCAGGCGTGGCGCCAGACGACGATCTTTGCATTTTTTTCGTATTAATCGAAACCGAGAGTCTAGAGTTTTGATTCAACTGTGGAATGGTGTTCGATGATTTGCGTAAGAATACGGAGAGTACGTATTCGTCATTGAAATTTACAACGACGCGCTCACGGGTGACGATAAAAAGAAATTCTTCTCCCCGTGACCGATTTTTTATATACATAAATGGTAAGTCTTAGGAAAACGAGCCGTTATCCTCACGCGTGAAACACGCGGGTGTAAATCCTATTGACACATCACCGATTTCGAATGTCGCCTAAGCCCCGGGCTTTGCCTTTTCACCTTTAAAACTTGTATCCAAAGCGTAAAAATTTCATAAACTTGTACGATATCCAATAAACGAATTGCGGAAGGAATAAGAAGTTTCTAAATTATCGTGACCATGACTATTATTGTTATATACGATGCATTCGATTGAAAAAAGTTCTCCGAGTCCGATAATCGAATATTGGAAAACTATCTATGGCGAAAAAAAAATCAGGTCTTCCATCGAGGCGAGCGGGTAATTTTATTAGGGTAGGTCAGGAAAGACGAATAGCTGAGTTTTTTGACGTTCGTCACGGGAGTTTGGCCTAGCCGTATTACAAACCTATTAAAATTGTCGACCGATCGCCGATCCTTCAAAGCCGTGAAGCCACGACGACTCGCAAAGCAGATTGTTAGACAGGATCGAGCTACCGATCATAAATACAAATCCCAAGCGGATCGAGGATCGAGGATATACGTACGACTGACGGACAAAGGATGAATTCTAAGTATACCGTCAAGAGGACGAGAAAAACTTTGTCCTCCGCACTGCGGAGCTTATTAGCATAAACCCGAAGAGGATACGCTGTCCCTGTTCGAGGTGATGAATCACCTGCGGAAACGTTGAAATATGGAAAGGAAAAAAGGGTTGCTCGAGGTCCCGGGACACGTGACACGTGACCGGAAGGTGGCGGTTTGCAGGAGACTCAGAGAGGATATGTTCCCTTGGGCGAATACGAGAGGAGGACGAAGGAAGAAGGGAAGATCGGTACAGGAGAAGAGGAGTTCAATCCACTCTCGAAATAGATTCGAGATACGTAACGCCTGCCTCCCTCGCGTCTCACGAGTCTGTATCTTTCTCTCCTCTCTCTTTTTCACCGACGATAAGAGAGGCGAAAGGAGGAGAAGAGAGACTGACTCGTTTATTCGGAGCATTGGAAGATTGACAAATCCCACGAACCGACGGCGAGATAAGTGACGAGAATTCCGTTGGCTGATCAACGCCTCTCCGTAAAGTGAAATATGTTATGGGGTGTGTTACATGTTATTCACCTGCAGCGTGCCGCATCGTCGGCCGGCTTGATCAGGAGTAGGTGAGACGCGCGTACGACGATAAGGCGATAAAGTGAATGTAAAAAAAAAATTAAAACGTGTGTATACGTATACCTATATACGTCAACGAGACGATAACGCGATTGCAGTCACGTTACGAAAGAGGTAGCCGCGCGCTTATTCAACGGTTGTACAATTCTCGGTCCTCTGGAATTACCTTTGAATTTAATTATGTGACGAAAAGATGAAAAAAAAGAAAGAAAAAAGAAAGGAGATTCGAGTTATACCGCAACGCCATTTTTGGTCAGCAAATAAATCAACTCGATTCAATCGGAGCTGATGGTTGAAAAATTATAGCGAAATTATATGGAAATCAGGAAAGTTCAAGAATTTACAAATGATTGAAAATATCAGGTGTTACAAATGATTCGAAAGTAGGATGATACCGAAAATATTGATATCGATTAAATTTCTATAGTAGAAGTTGTAATTGCTAAAATTGGTTGAGTGAATTTTTTATCTTTTATTTTAATGCCCCTTTCGGTTATAAATCTCTTAATAAGTACCGAGATAAGAATCTTATCGCTGTTTACTAACTTTAAGCTTAACACGTATTTGATTAGCGTATATACACATAAATAATAATCTCAGAACAGTCATCGTTATTTTTTACCAAATTTTGTTTGCTGATCAAGGGTTTGATTACCGATTACCCATCATGCTTTTCAAGAATCCAAGTAGATAGACTAATTTTGATTGACATGTGAGAATAAAACCTACTTTCATGTCATTCAGTTCCATTTCACCTTACAAATAGTAGGTGTAATATATCAGAGACCCGAAACGGCAAATACCTACGTTATTACGTATTTATTGTTTGCAAAAAAAGAGAAAAGAAGAATATTGTATAATATTGAAATAAATGCCAGGCTAACGATTGCATGAATTGCGTTAAACAGTGTCCGTATTTGGTGTTCATTTCGTGAGTATACAATTAAAGCGCGCGTATTATACATATAATAATAAAGGCTTAAGCGTAAGTAAGAAATAATTAAGAGAGCTAAGAACTCCCGCAGGTCATATTATAACATATATACATGTACATATACATATACATGCCTCAGCGGCAGCTGCTGCCGAAGAATCTCTGACCGTGCAGAAGAGTATTTTCTTTTCATTTTCTTTATTTCTCTTCCTTTATTTTTTTCTTTTCTTCTTTTTTATCCCCATTAATTAAGTCGCGGCGTTAAGTAGAACAGTCGTTAGCTGCTCTTTACAACTGGTTTGCTCTTGGGCTGATATTATACCTACGTACGGTACGCTGTTAATATATATATATATATGTAAGAATCGCTTGAATTTCATTAACAATCATTGTAGATTATCGTGACGTAGGTATATGCGATTATTTTTTTCTCACCATATCGCAGTCCGAAATAACCTTTCGGTATTTGCGTTGTTTCCTCCCGTGGGTCGACTTTAAAACCTGCAAGTCGTACACTGAGCTTTTCCCCCTGCTCTCCGCCCTTCAGACAATGCAGCGAAAAAGAATGCGCGACTAGCCCGAGTCATTGAGCGATCGCGTCTCCCGAATGTTTAAAAATAGGGCCTTAAATTCGCACAACGGCGCGTTATACATACACGCATACGTAGGTAGACTGCACAAGCAACATGACGTGTAAGCGAAGTGCGAAGTTAGCCGGCGAACAAAGGTCCGCCTATACAAACTCCGGGGGTCGTAAAGTTCCGAACTCCGCGAAGCGCCTTAAAACTGAGGCTAAAACGAGCCCGCCTCAAGCTGCGTGTAAACGCGTTATAAACTTGGTGAGAAAGAGAGCGAGGGGAAAAAAAAATAGAGAAAGAGAGAGAGAGAGAGAGAAAGAGACGGGTCTACGCAAATTTACGATTCCGCGCGGAGCTTGCGAAATTCGCTAATCGTAAGCTCTTCGCCGACGTCGCGGCGACGACGCTGCTGCCGAACAAAGAAGTTATAATCGTCTGTTGAACTTTTCGGACACCGCAGGATTAATCTCTTCGGCGAGCCGTCAAAGTCGGCTCGAGGGGCTCGTTTCGTATTGCAAAAAATGCTCGTCTGGATGTCCCCGGACTCGATTCTTCGACAATAAAATTTCTAATTACATTATCGTCTGCGCAAAGAATCGATAACCGAGTTATACGTAGAAGCTCGTTTAGTCCAGTTGTCCGTTTGTTGGATCGATGCTAATTGTGATTAACGAGTGAAGTATAGGTATACACCGGTTTCATCGACTCGCGAAATATTACAATAATTGCTTGTCTACGCGGCCAGAGAAATGATTTTCAACTTTGACGATCCAATTTCAGTCAGAACTGTTCGGATTTTGGTTGGCACTGCTCGAATAAAATTTTCGCAAACTCTGTTCAAATTTTATCGACTGTTTCTTCCTTCCGAAACTATCGCGAATCGTCATTGTTTGATGACATTGGCGTTCTATAGGACAATTTGTTACATTAACGACTGAATCAGGAATAATGGTAACAGGCCTGCAGCTCTGCTTCCATCGCGCATCGTACGGCCAACATTTGCGGGTGTGCCGTTTCAGGATGTAATCAAGCTTTACTTCACACTCGATTAATCCCACGTTTCACAGGAATAGAAATAGGAAAACGAAACGTTTCAAACTCGCGTCGAATCGCGACGTAAAACGCAGGAGCGCCAAGCCCAGCCTGATCGAGTAGACTTACTTTTTTCGAATAGTAATTTCAAACTGTACATATCCACGTTTAACTATCGGCTGGTACATGATTTATGTATTAATAATTATTTCCAACGCGCGAATAAAAATTTCGTTCCCCCGTTTTTTTTTTTTTTGTAAAGTCTACTGAATAAGAGTACAAATTTTTTCTTATTTCCGTTAAAAAATGTTATCCGCAATAATTCACGTAGCAATTAAACAACGTAGCAATATTCTATGCGTGCAAACACGGGCAAACAAAGTACGTGTCAGATAACGGTTACGCATTACATCTATAGACAAAATAACGGGCAGTGAAAAAAGTTTGCATAATATAACTGCATTATCATACGTGTTCATCCGCTCATATACATATATACGTATAAACAAAATATCGACACGTTGCCAATTTGGCGTGAAATTTATTTTCGGTAGACGGACCATAAATATACGAAAGGTTGAGGCGACTTTGGCGCCGTGTTGCGGTTCCATGCGTTAAAGTATAAGGTGCACATGTAGGTGTCGTTCCCTGCGCACACACACGCGCATACGCGGATGAAATTACGGCCTCGGGCGGCTCGCCTCATCCCGGTCTCTTCGCAGGGTGTGGCCAATTGCAAACTTCAAGCTGTACATGCACGGTTGACTCGCGTTAACTTCGCGGACTTATACAAGCGTGTGTACCGAGTATCGCGGATCCGCGAGCTCTTCGCCTCGTCTGCAGGATGCTTGTGCCAAGGTACCCATGTGAGTTTTATGCCGAGCGAGTCGCCCTACATGGTAACATGCCCTCGGTTCACCCAGGGCCCCGTGTATCCCTGCGTCGGAACCTTGCGCGCTTCTCATTCTCATTCTCATTCTTATTCTTATTCTGAGGTGCCCGATTTGCCGCTCCTCGTATATCTCACGAGCTTCTGTGACGCTCACCGTTACACGAGCGCTAAATAATCGATTGCAAAATTTGTACAGAAACGGACAAACATAAAAAAAAAAAGTTGGGAAAGCGAGCTAGTAAAAACGTGGTGAAAATCTTTACGAGAATTTGAGGAGAGTACAGAGAAGACAAGAATTGGAAGAAGATAAATAATAAGAAAGTCTTCGGATTCGACCCCTTCGATCAAAAAATTTCTTTTCATCATGTTTCACGATGATTGAAGAAGTCACTCTTTTTCTCTATTTTTCATCGGCAATGATTCAAAGAATTCGACAAGGAGCTGTTCAATTTCAGGATTACAGAGATTCCCATGGAATGAAGAGATTGAATTCGTGATTCAACATAATCGAGAAATTTTGCTGGAATCATGAAATTGCCTGTTGAATTCAGTGACAAGTGTTTTTATCCTCCTCCTTCTTCTACTGTATCTTCTTCTTCTTCTTGTACACCGATTATAAGATTTGATGAGAAACGAGGCGTCGCGTCGGGCATATTGTAACGCCTGTAGCAAGAGGGATAGGAATAGACGCGGCGGCGTTAAATCCTGCCCATCACTGCCCCGAAGGCGTGTGGATATGCGGATGACGGGTGAATAACCATAATATTTTATGTTTATTTTTCCATCGGGCGAGCTAGTACGGGTACAGCACGCGATGTTACTCGCACTCGACGCTTATAACGTTATTATACATGGATGCGCGTTCGGAGAGGAGCCTTTATAATTATATTAGTCAATTGCATCGTTCGAGCATCATAAGTGGAACCGGCTTCAGGCCAGGTGACGACGTAGAAAGAGACGCTGATTTGTATCCAAACAAACTCTACGACAATCGTATCTCGGCTCGAACCAACAAAATGTGCAGCCTGCACCGCACGACAGCCTCTTGGGTCGTATGAAGACGTTGGAACGCATCGGCGGCACTCGGCAATCGATCGTTTACCGACCCCTCATTGCTCCGCATCTCGATTCTCCCAGAAATCACCTACGATTCAAACTTTGAGATCAACGTGCACCGCGCAAGATGTTGGAAAAAAAAAAATTGATCGATCCGAGCAGGAGGTTGATCGGAGTCGGCGGAAGTCCGCAGGCGTTGAATAACCGGAAGTGGGGAAAGACGCGCTCAAGGACCGCGTCAAAAATCGAGTATACTAGGCGAGATTGGTTGTATCAGTGCTGTAGATAACGTCTTGTCAAAGTCAGGAAAGAGCGAGAGAGAGAGAGAGAGAGAGAGAGAGAGAGAGAAAGCAAAATGACGGCTGCAGGATGGCGCGAATTAAAGGTAG